>NW_004524736.1:5142738-5145880 GCF_000260255.1 Octodon degus | reverse complement strand
TGTTATGTAGCTTTTATTCATAATCATAAACTTAACTCTGGAATCCTGCTAGAGTTGGAAGGGAGTAAAGAAAATAATGGAACCCAAAGACCTGCAGTGGAGGCACAAAGACATGGGGTGGAGGGTGTTCTCCTGAGCTATGAAGCAATGGTCTGGTGGGGAAGATACACAAAAGTCAAATGCATTAGAATTGTCCACAGTCAGTACTGTGGTCTTCTTGCTTGTCTTCTCATTCCTGGCATTCACGACATTTGTGTCCTCTTTTACCTTCCTGAAGTCCACGAGCTTGCCGTGCGGTCCAGATGAAAATCTTGGAATGGCTGGTTTATGTTTGGTCCAGCATTTGCCGTGGACAGGATACCAGGACCTGTCCACTTCAGAATGAAGTTCTCATCATCCAATTTCTCCCAATAGGTGGACTTGCTGCCAGCGCCATTATGAAATGTGACATCACCACATATATCCTGGAATAATTCTGTGAAAGCAGGAACCCTTATCACCAGATCTTTTCTCTCCAGTGCTCAGAGCACAAAAATTTTGTGCTGCTTTGGGAATTGTGTCTGCAAACCGCCTGAGGAAGGCCTAGCCCAAGGGCTTGCTGTTGGTGCAATGCTGGACACAGTGGAGTTGGCTGAGGTTAGCAGGGGCAGCTGGCTACCAGGAAACCGTGGTGTCTACCAGGCCTCAGGGATAACCACTTTTTTTTTTGGCCATAATTTTATTGATAAACAAATAGCAATGAGACAGTTTCAAATCAAATCGGTAGGACAGTTTCAACAATTAACACACCGCATTCATTCTTAGTGGGTAATTGCTGTACAAGATGCGGACCTGACATGTCATTTACAAACACCATTAGAACAAATCATTCTATTCATTAAGAGAATGTAACTATATATCTACCCCAACCACTCTGAATACACAAATACAAAATGGACATTCATCTGTATATCCTTTTTTTGTTAAGTTCTGTTATTTGAATATTATAGGTGTGTAAACTCAGGAAAACATTCCAAAAGAGTCCAGCAGCCCACAATAGTATTGGGTCTTCTGCTTCACTTGCAATGTCACAAATTGATGACCTGAGTCCCCCACAGCTCAATATAACAGCATGGCTTTGTTTCTTATATTTCATTTTTATACTTTTCTGCTGGATGGTTAAGACCAAGGTAAAGTAGGACCTATGCAACAAGAGCTGTAGCTTTTGGGTCTGAGAAGGTCTGTGAAATGCCCTCAGGATTTATCCTGAGATCCTGTACCTCAGATTGTAGAACCTTTGTCAGTGTCAGCCATGTGGATGAGTCACGGCCATTGCTTAGCCAATGTGCTCTCTGTGAAAGCCTGAGAGAGTGTTTTCTCTTCATGTGACTCTCCTTAGGCACACTCTACATCATCGATCACTTTCCTCTTTGGCCCCATAATCTCCTTGATCAGAAAATTTGGGACACTACCGAGTTACAAGACGTTACAGTACAAGTTCTCCTATGTCCTGAGTCTTAATTGACCTTAGAAGGCTAGGGCCAAAATGTTGGCTTTCCTTGTATCCCTCCTTTTTCTCTAATTTAACCACTTTTTTTTTATAACCACGGTTAACATTTTATTGCCCATCCCTCCAGACACTTCCTTTGGCCTCTATACAAATATACCAGGTATGATCAAAAAGTATGGTAAACATTGAAATTAAAAATGTATTATAGTAAACGACACATCAGCATTAATTTCTTTCAAAAATCCTCTCACAAAAAACCAAAAATCCTCTCACTTCAGATGCACTTATTCCATCATTCTGTCTGTTTTCTGAGGCAATTCTGAAAATCCTCTTTCATTACAGAAAAGCTTCTGTCAGATGGAAACATTATGATGTGCCCTCATCAACCTCCAGATCTGGTGCTACATGGCTTCTGGCTGTTCCACAAAGTCTACATGACCACAAAAGCTAATAATTTTGAGTCAACTCAGGACATTGAGGCAGCCACAACAGACAAGATCAGGTTCATTCGAGGTGGTATTGCTGTGGCAGAGGGCAGCCACAGCAGACTTCCAAAACTGCGTCAGAAAGTGGCAAGAACAATGTGTTTGAAGCAAGTGGGATATTTTGAGGAAGATTAATGGCAATATGCCTTTTATTATAATACAGTTTTTAAAAAGTTAGGCATTCACCATATAGTTTAATCAGACTTCATATATACATTTTCTTTTCTTTTTCTTTCTTTTTTTTTAAGACATGTTCTTACTATGTAGTTAGACTGGTCTTGAACTCACTATGTAGCCCAGGCTGGCCTCGAACTCATGGTTATCCTCCAGTTTCAGCCTCCTGTGTGCTGTGCTTACAGGTGTGCCCCACCGTACCTGGCTCATATGTACATTTTCATATCAATAGATACAGTATTTTTCATGTGGATTCATAGCCTCATTTTTTTTCCAATGATATTCCTCAGGGAAAAAAAAAAGTCCCATTAGGGCCAGGGAAATGTCTCAGTGGAATAAACGCTTGCCTGGCAAACACAAGGGCCTGAGTTCAATCCTTGGTTCCGCAAAAAAAAAAAAAAAAAAAAAATCCTCAGACACTTTTTCATGCCAATAAATAAAAATTGATGTGATTGTATTTCCAGTTCTGAGGTTTTCTTTTACCTTGGAAAATTTCAAACATACATAAAAGAATGATATGGTAAACATTTTGCTTATCCTTTATATGCATGACAGTTGTGACTAGTTTACCAATTCAATATATACAATCCAGTCCTGATATTATTTACCTGCAGTTAAAAATCAGACTCTGTGGATGTAAGAGCTCCAGTATTGTCAGGACAGCCCTTGCTTCAGATGTCAGTCTCATGGTGGGGATCCCCTAGACCTCTCATACTTTTGGCTAATTCACTCCCAATAGTGGAGTTTCCACCACCCCATCATAGGCTCTTTTCCTATATAACCAAAGTACTGTAATCATATTTAAGAAAATGAATGACAACGCTTTTTGCTTGATTTTCAGTGCTTACAGGTGTGCCCCACCATACTTGGCTCATATATACATTTTCATATCAATATATACAGTATTTTTCATGTGGATTCATAGCCTCGGTTTTTTTCCAATCATATTCCTCAGGAAAAAAAAAAGTCCCGAGTTCAATCCCCGGTTCCGCAA
>NW_004524736.1:5140147-5141588 GCF_000260255.1 Octodon degus | reverse complement strand
GACTTCAGCCTAATGATAGAACACTCTTTTTCTGCAATCTGAGGGCACAAGAAAAGGAGGCCAACTGCAAGGTAGGAAGAAGGCCTTCATCAGGTCCTGACCATACCAATATTTCAATCTTTCAAAATGGTAAGATAATAAACTTGTTGTTTAAGACACCCAATCTATGACATTTTGTCCTTGCAGCCTGAGCCAGCTAAGACAGCTGCACATTCATTAAAACTCAGGCTGGTCTCGAATTTGCAACGATCCTCCTGCCTCAGCCTACCGAGTGTGCCACCATGCCCAGCTTCAACGTTTGATTTCTTTGGTGCACTTGGGGGCCTGCCCATTAGCTCAGTTGTTTAAGTGCCTGATTAAAACTGTCAGACTCAGGATGCCGTGGTTCGATCCCCGATCCTCAAGCCAAACCAGACCTGCCTTGAGGCCATCTAAAAAAAAAAAAAAATTCTTCTTTGGTGCACTTACTGGATGGTGATTAAAGATTCTTAAAGTACTTGTCCTGGGTTTCCTCCTCAGCCTCACAGAACTATGCCAATCCTTTCAACAGCTGTCATCTCTATTTTTCTGCCTGGAGCTGTCACCCAGCTGGCTTGCCTCCATCGCTCCTTTGTCTTCAGCAACCAATTAGACACCGTGACTCTCAAATCTGTATTTTCATCCCTGGTGGCTTCATTCCCACCCATGCTATCCTTTGCTGGCTTTGGTTGTCTAGGTGACTTCATGCTCAACACATCCCATTACCATACTATCACAGAACCTGGGTTCTGTCTTAAAAAGAAAAAAAAAAGATTTATTTATTTATTTGGTACAGGGTCTCGCTACACAGCTTGGCATGGCATGCAGTACCTGGGATCCAACCCTGGTCCTTACTCTTGCCAGGCAGGCGCTTAGACTGCCAAGCTATCTCTCCAGCCCTAGAACCTGGGTTCTCTTCTTTCTCCCCATAACCCAAAATCCAAACATCTTGGATAATTTTTTTTCTCCTTAATTCATCTTTAATCTTTCTCTCTCCTCACTGCTAACACCTTCCATTAGGCCATCATCACTTTTCCCTCTGATTATTACAACAGTTTCCTAATTTTATTCTTAGCACTTTCCCTGCCTGAGACAGTGTGCTGCAGCCAGAATTACTTCTCTAAGGAGAAATTTCTAAGAGTAAGAGACAAATCACTTAAAACATTGGCTTTGCACTCGATATATATTAGGCAATGGTTGAGAACACAAAGATGTTTGAGACATCAGTCTGTCTCATTTTTGTTCTCATCTAAAGCCAATTCTGTCTTCCATCTAGTGTAGATTTCTTTTAGTCTGTGGATCTACCTACCTTTCTTTTCTTCCTTCTTTTTTCTGTTCTGTTTTGTTTGTTGAGACAGGGTCTTCCTAGGTAATTCAGGTTGGCCTTGAAGTGATTCCTTTCCTCTTTCTTTCCTTCCTTCTT
>NW_004524736.1:5130370-5137670 GCF_000260255.1 Octodon degus | reverse complement strand
CTTGCCAGTGAAGCCCTTATTCCACTGAGCCATCTCCCCAGCCTCCAGTCCTACATATTTAAATGTAAATGTGTTGTGTTTGTTTTGAGACAAGGCCTTGGTAAGTTGCCCAGGCTAGACTTGAACTTGTGTTACATCTGTTTCAGTTTCTGGAATTGTTGGTATTACAGGCATATGCCATCATGCTCCACTCACTTTCTTGATGGTGTCCTGTTGGGATTTATATCTAGATGTCCCCCCAAAGCCTCATGCACTCATAGGTGGGGTTTTGGGGAGGTGACTGGATCATGGGTGTGTGATACTCATCACTGGATTAGTCCTCTAATAGATTTACAACTGGGTGTGATGCTGGGAGGTAAAGTGTGATGGGAAGAGGTGCATTGTGGTAGGCATGGCCTGGAAGGGTGTGTACAATCACCCTCCTTCCTGGACCCTTTCTGCCTCCTGCTTGGCATATCATGAACTGTTTTTTCTCTATCATGCTGTCCTGTGTTGGAGGCAGCTGACTAGGGACTGAAATCGCTCCTCCTTTAAGTTGTGGGTATTGTGTTTCAGCAATAAGGAGAATATCTAAGAGTTGTCTTTTGACATGCAAACATTTTTAGCTGTGGTGAAATTCAACTTAATTATTTTTCATTTGGAGGGGTTGTTTTGGTATTGTATCTAAGAATACATTGTTTTACCAAGGCTGTGAATATACACTCCTGTTTTCTTCCAGATGTTTTATAATTTCAGCTCTTATTCTTGGGTCCTATAATCTTTTGAAAGAAATAGAAAGTCTAACACCATTTCTTTGTGGATGGTCACAAAACTTTTTATACTGTATTGAATTGCTTATTTTTCTTTACAACTAGACTGCAAGTTCCACAATGGCAGAGAAAAGTTGGTCTTACTAAATCATTTATTCATGAAAGAATGAACTAGGTAGCTTAAATATTAATTTTTGTTGGAAATTATACCAAATCTATAATAATTTTTAAAAAATCATGGTGCTGGCATTTTAAAATTTCTGATATTAACAATTCAGAAGAAAACTACCACACCAGATAATAGAAAGTATACCAACAGACAAGTTTTGGAGCAAAACTTATGTGGATTCAAACCATAACTTTATTTATATATTTATTTAGTATTTTTAGGGAAGGGTTTACAGGGTGTCAAACCATAACTTTAAAAACAGTATAACCTTGGGCAAATCACACACCCCCTAATCGCTTCTTCTATACATTATTTTCCTTTGAAATGGAGGAGGGGAGCCAGGATATAGCTCAGTAGCACAGTGCCTGCCTGGCAAGCACAAGGTCCTCAGTTCGATTCCAAGCACCAGACATCAGTAACAACAATAAATAACCAAGACAAACAAAAAATAAAATGGAAGATTTGCTCAAGAGATTGGCACCTTGTAACTACAATACTGTGTGTTGTAAGCATTCATCTCATAGTAGCAGTTATTTATTAGTGCAAAAGGGTAGCTGCAATATTGAGATCTTTAACACATTTGTCTCAATAAGATGCCATCCAATGACTTGTGGGTAGTTTTTTCAATACATAGGATTGAGCTCAGACCTTTGCATTGAGCTATATCTGCAGCTTTTTTAAATTTTGAAACAGGGTTGCATTAAATAGCCAAATTGTCCATTTGGGTTAGAATTTGTGATCCTCCTACTTCAGCCTCCTAGAGTGCCAGGGTTACAGAAATGCGCCACTTTAGACTAGTTTTTTTTTCCTTTTTTTGGTATTTTAATACGGGGTCTACAGGGTCTCACTATGTAGATTGGACTCATAGTGATCCGCCTGTGTTCACCCTCCCAAGAGCTGGGATTACAGGTGTGTGCCACCACAGGGGCGGGGCAAGCACAGCATGCAGGGATAGAATACCCCACCCCACCCCTGCTGCGTCTGCTAAGCTATTTGGCCGGCTCTTAAAACTAGTTTTTGATTCAGAAAGGGCATACAGAGAAACATAATCCAATATGAGAATGACCCTACATAGATGTGTATGTTCTGGAGCTCAAAAGGAGTGCCACAAAGGAAACTCCTCTTTGGGTGTAGGAGGTTTTTTGTTTTTGTTTTTGTCTTTTTGAGACAGGGTCTCACTATGCAACTCAGGTTCACTTTGAGCTCACTTTGTAGCCCAGGCTAGTCTTGAACTCGCAGCAATTCTCCTGCTTCAGTTTCCCAAGTGTTGGGATTATTAAAGGCGTGCACCACCACGCCCAGCTTTTGGGTGTGAGGAATTAGAAGGAATCAGAAGAGAGATTCTAGTCATTTTGGATCAATGAAATGGGACACATATTTCAGGTTTGTAATTAAGTTGCTTACATGTCAGTCTCTTCTAGAGAGCAGCAACTACATCTTAAGTGACCTTTAAATCTCTAGCACAGGATACTACCAATTGTTGAACTGATGGTCCCTTAACTATCCTCTAAGACCAGAAGAGGTTTCTTTTTTTTTCAGAAGAGGTTCTTTAGAGAGGCATGGAGAAGACAGTTGGGGTTGAAAAGACCTCGGACCCATTGCCAAGGAAAGAAGAGCTGACACAAGTTGGTCCGAAACTCAAATTGGACGCAAAAACCTGGAAAATCTAGGACGGGCTCCCAGCCCATCCGGATCACTTCCGGGAGGGGCGGGAAGATCAGAGGAGGCGTGCCGTGAAGGAGGCCGTTTGTAGTGCACCAGGCGGAAGTGTGCCAAAGAGATCAGCGCTACCGCTTCCGGTCTGCTAAAACGCGGGTTAGGTAAGCGGCGTGGTCTGTGTCATGTGGCGGTAGGCTTCTGCGCTCAAGACAGCAAGTGAGAAAGCCACTACCAGCATCCAGGCTCAGAAATCTGGATTCTAGTGGAAAGACCGGTTTAAAAAAAGAGCCAGGAACCTGAATACATCCGTCCGCTGTTTCCGAGGGGGCAATTCCGCGGGGAACCCCTCTGCCCTGGTAACGGCTAAAGAGGAGATGGCGCCAGCCAGGGAGCGGCTGTGGCCAAGACAGTGAGGAAGCGCGAAGGCGGAGCGACCAGGAAGCCTGAGAAGAAGAATCAGAGCTGTCGCTGTCACCACTGCCGCAACCACCATGGAAGGAGCAAAGCCGACATTGCAGCTCGTGTATCAGGCAGTCCAGGCGCTTTACCATGACCCAGATCCCAGCGGAAAGGAGCGCGCCTCGTTTTGGCTTGGGGAACTGCAGCGTTCGGTGAGGGGCCCCCCGGAGGCCGTTCTTTGCCGCGGGGCCAGGGCGGAGTGGGACCTCGCCTCGGGGGGAGCGCCTGAGCTGGCCGGTTGGCCTCGTGAGGTCCTCTTGGGGAGGAGCTGCTGTGGTGGGGTGGGGCTGCGAAGCTACACCTCTGGATCTTTTCGGAAGCTAGTAGCAGCTGATCGGTCGCGAATTGACCCTTTCGCCACCCCGTAGAAGCTGATTTGTAGGTCCTGTACTTCTCGCTTGTGGGCTTCCATCCCTCTTTACGTTCCACCCTTGCTATTGCTTCTCAGCCTGTGCGGTTCTGTTTTGTCTTCCTTCAACCCAGTCCAACCACAGTGTTTCTCCACCTTCGCTTAGGATGCCTTGTGCGCCTCCCCCTCGTGTCCAAGTGTTGGATCTGGCAATTTCTTCCCAGTTGTACCCTTACTTTATCTCGCTGTTCTTGCCGATTTTCACTCTTGAGTTCATTATTCTCGAAATTTCTCAGGTTTCTAGATTCATAGACATATAATCTGTCCCTTACTTTGTAGTACAACATAACTGAAAAAAATCAATGCTGGTTTCAAAAACTCACAGGAGTTTCTCATTTTTGCTTCCTTTATTTCCCCGAGTTTTTATTTGGGTATCATAACCGTGAACATCCGGTGGAGTATTTGTCTATTACATCGTATTTTTGCGTTCTTTTATTCATATGTTTTATATTTTCTACCCTAATTTTTACACTCACCTCGTCTGATTTATTTCTGTGTATACTAGGTGATCTTTCTTACTTGGGTCCTAAATGTAGGATTTACTTTATGAATTGAGAAATATTTTGAAAACTGGAGAGACTGATACAGACTGACAAAACACCTTTAGCCTTTTTTTTCCTCCCCCTCCTTTTTTAAACAATGCTGTTGATAAGTTCAGGGTCCAGGATCCAGGGAAGGTCAACCAAGTGCTCTACTACTAAGGCCCTTACATTTCCCTTGATTTTTGTGTTTTGTATTCAGAAGTATATTCTTCTGTTCACCCCCTTCCCTTTTATCTGTGTAACTCATAACTGATATTTAAAGATGCTCTGCCCTATTAAATGAGCTATACGTGTATAATAAATAGTTAAAAACTTGCAACTTTAGTGTTCTGTGGTTTTTTTGGTTTTCTTTTTTTGTTTTTTTGAGACAGGGTCTCTCTGTGCAGTTTAGGTTGGCCTCGAGTTCACTTTGTAGCTGAGGCTGGTCTCGAATATGCAAAGATCCTTCTGCCTCAGCCTACTAGAGCTGGGATTACAGGTGTGTGCCACCACACCGGGCTCTCTGTGACTTTAGTTTTGAATATTACATTTAAAAACTTGGAGCCCAATTCTTTGTTTAGCTTGTGGGAAGACAAAGGAATGACTAGTGTAGGTTCCCTGGGCAAGTCATTCACATATGGTCTCATTTATTGTTTGGCTTCTGTGGTCTGGGAGCCACAATTCCCTGATCTTCATGTCAGATTTTTTTGAGACAGGGTCTTGCTATGCTGCCTTGAACTAACAGTGCCATCTTCCTGCCTCAGCCTTCCTAGTGCTTCGTGTTATTTTCTAAAATAGAAATAGGAAGTGTACCTCCATGCCTAGCTTCCTGTTTTCTAAAATATAAATAGGAAAACTATGGCTCGTGGCTGTAATCCCAACACTCTTGGGAGCCTGAGGCAGGAGAATTGCAAACTACAGTCCCAACTGGGCAATTTAGGGACTTAGTAAGATTGCCTCAAGATAAAACAATAGAAAGGTTGGGCGGTGTATCTGACTGGGGGGCCTGGGTCCAGTCTCCAGTATTGGGGGTGGTGGTGGTTGGGGGAAAATATATACAGGTAGATAGTGCTAAACAGTATTTAAAAAGTGAGCTTTTCCCTACTAATCTTGCTTATTAAAATCGTAAAGTAGTGCCAGCAGCTGTGCTGGGTGTTGGTATTTGGAAATGAACTAGACGGAAATCTATGCTATGGGTAATTGTGATGATTACATTTGTTAATATCTACAAAAAGCTTAGAAAAGTTCTTCAACATAGAGCTTAGAGTATGTTAGCAGTTGTTAGAATAAGAAAAATCACTCATATCCTACGTCATCATTATTATCACTATTAGTAAGGTTTCAGCAGGAACAGATTACACATTTGGCAGGGTAATTCAAGAAGAGTCTGTTTTATAAAGGTATTGAAGCCTACATAGTAAGTTTGTAGTGGTGTTTCTGTTGGTGTGGTAGTCTTTATCTGGTAGTATTCCTTTTTCTTGGATTTCTTTATTTCTTATCTTACCAGGTATTGGGCCAGTTGATGGTTTGATTCAGAATATAAAAGTATGGGGGAAACCATTTGGGACCCCTCCTGTCTCAGGAGCCATTCCTATTCCCCATTCCTTTTGTTTTCTCTTTTCTTTTCTTTCTTTCTTTTTTTTTTTTTTTTTTTTTTTTTTTTTGGCAGAACTGAGGATTGAACTCAGAGCCTTGCGCTTGCCAGGGAAGTGCTTTTTCTACTGAGCCACCTCCCCGGCCCCTTCCTTCTTTTTTGATAGGAGAACAGGGACTCACTCTGCAGTTCAGATTGGTCTCCAGAAGTTGGTCTTAAACTCAGTGATCGGGGGCGTGCCCCTTAGCTCAGTTCTTTAAGTGGCTGCTTCAACAAAGCAGTCAGGCTCAGGTTGCTGTGGTTCGATCCCCACAACTCAAGCCAGCCAAACCTTCCCTGAAGGCATTCGGAGCAAAAAAAATAAATAAAAAATAAACTCAGTGATCCTCCTGCTTCACCCTTCTGAGTGCTGGGATTATAGATGTGTGCCCTCATACCTAGTCCCATTCCTTTTCTCCAATAAATTTTCCTACTCAAAAAATACAAAAAGGTTAAGAAGGCCCATGTAACACATCCTGAACTGAAAAGCACCTTTTCCTGCCAATAGTTGGTGTGAAAAAGAATCCTTCATCACCACTGTATACAACTTTGGGTGTTATTACCAAAGGAACAGTGATTGAGGTGAACGTGAGTGGGTTGGGCCTTGTGACACAAGGAGGCAAGGTTATTTGGGGTAAATATGCCCAGGTAACCAACAACCCTGAAAATGATGGATGCATCAATGCAGTCCTACTAGTTTGACAGAGGTTTCATGCAATAACTTCTCACACTTACTGAAGACTACAGACCAATCAGGAAAACCATAATTTGCATACTACTGAACAACTCTCAGTACTACATTCATCAAGAAAACTATTTGTTAATTAGTAAAAATATTACAATGGCCCAGTTTTACAAAAAAATAAAATATAGTATAAGTGAAGTATAAAACAAAAGATTCATAGAATTTGTAACGCTCCAGCAAATATAATAAAATAAATATGCACATTAGAAAAGGAAAAAAAATACAAAAAGGATAAAATTATCAGGTCACCACTACATTTCCTAATTCTAATACAGTTTTTCCAAAAGCTTGCCAAATATTTTAACTTTCTTTAATTTCATTTATGATTGATTTGATGTATAAGGGAAATAGAAAGTTGTGGTTTTTTAGAAAGTTTTTATATTTCTTATTTATTTACTTATTTGAGGCAGAATCTCTCTGTGTAGGCTAAGCTGGCTTCAAACTTGTGATCCACCTGCCTCAGCCTCTCAAGTATATTACATACATTCTTCGAGGTACCTCTTGTGAGTGGAATCATGTGGTGCTTGACATTTTCTGACAGGTTTTTTTCACTTAGCATATCCTCAGGATTCATCTATGTTGTAGTACAGGTTAAATTTATTTCCTTTATTTAATTTTTGATACAGGGTTGTCTCGCTATGCAGTTTGGGCTGGTTCTGTGCTCACTTTTGTAGTTCCCTCCAGGCTGATCTTGAACTTGCAGCAGGGGCTGGGGAGATGGCTCAGTGGAATAAGCGCTTTCCTGGCAAGCGCAAGGGCCTGAGTTCAATCTTGGTCCTGCCTAAATAAATAAATAAATTAATTAATTAAAAAAAAAAAAAAGGGCTGGAGAGATGGCTCAGTGGTCTAAGGCACCTATTTAGAACAAGCTTGGCAAAGCATCAGGGACCGCGGTTCAATCCCCCAGCACCACATGCCAGCCAGCCCCGCCCCCTGGTGGGCTGAGCTGGCCACAC
>NW_004524736.1:5121129-5130270 GCF_000260255.1 Octodon degus | reverse complement strand
AACTTGCAGCAATCCTCCTTTCTCAACCTGCCTTTTTTTATTTTGAAACAGTCTCTCTGTGTAGTACAGACTGGCCTTGAGTTTATGATCCTCCTGCCTCATCCTGCCAGGGTTATAGGATTATAGAGCTAGGATTATAGGCATGCCACATAGTACCTGGCTACAATTCCCTTCCTTTTTAAAGCTGGATAATACTACATTGTATGTATAGACCATATTTAGTTTATCCATTTATCCATTGATACATGTTTGCTTCTACCTTTATTGTGAATAATGCTACTGTCAATGTGGGTATACAAATATCTGGGGTTTTTTTTTTTGTTGTTTGTTTGTTTGTTTTTTGTGGTACCAGGGATTGAACTCAGGATCTTGTGCTTGCCAGGCAAGTGCTTATTCTACTCAGCCATCTCCCTGGCCCTACAAATATCTGTGGAGTTCTTGCTTTCAATTCTTTTGCAAGTGAAATTGCTAGATTATATAGTAATTGGTTTTGTTGTTACTGTTATCCTTTATTCCAGATTTCATTGACTTTTAAGCTCTATTAAACTTAAATTTTAATTCTTTTTGTTGTTTTGTGTTGAGATGCTGTTCAGGCCGGCCTTGAACTCACTGTGTAAACCAGAGTGTACCCAAACTCATGGTGATTCCCCCAACATCAGCCTCTTACATGCTGGGATTACAGGTGTTTGCCACCACACCTGGCATAGTTTTAATTCTTAAGTTGAGATTTACTGTGGCTACCTGTGCTGTATTTCTGTATTTTGTACATGGTAGTAAAATGTTCCCAGAGGTCCCTAGCCCGTCCCATGTCCCTCCCTTCCCCCTCTCCACCAATATTGGGGATTGAACCTAGGGCCTTTGCACTGAGCTACATCTTCAGCTCAGTTTTCTTTTGATCTTGAGACGGGGGCCCCCCTAAGTGGCTAAGTTGCCCAGGCCTGGTCTGTATTTCAACATCCTCCTGTCTCTCAGAGCACTGAGGTTAGTGAGACTACCATATGCTGTGCAGAGTATGCTGTGGTTGTACATCTGAAGCCAGAAAGAAGTCTTGCTTCCCTTTAATGGATTGAAAGTCATACTCCTTAACTTTGCAGTGTTTGGAGTGCAGGATCTAGTTCTGGCTTAATTTTTCCTCTTCTTGTAAAGTTTCCAAAATGAAAATATTAGGAAACAGGTATTTTTTCTTTTGTAATTTTCTCTTAAAGTTTGCATTATGGTTTTACTTATTTTCCTTTTTTTTTTTTTTTTTTTTTTGGTAGTACCAGGGATCGAATGCAGGACCTTGCGCTTGCCAGGCAAGCACTTATTCCACTGAGCTATCTCCCCGGCCCTAGTTTTACTTATTTTCTTTAACTCATAACAATTGTTTTCAGTTTTTCTCTGTATTCATTATTTCCTTGTATTTCCTGTCTCAGCTGTAATATCATTTAAGCAGTTATTATTAAAGCAAGAGAATATATTTAGAACTGGATTTGAAAATAAATGTTATGTAAATATTCAGTGGTTTTTTTTTTTTCCCCCCCAGTACAGGAGATCAAACTTGGGACCTTGCGCTTGCCAGGCAAGCATTTATGTCACTGAGCTATCTCCCTGGCCCAAATATTCAGTTTAAAAAAACACTACTAGATGTGGCACATGTCTGTAATTCCAATACTGGGGAGGCTGAGGCAGGGGGATTACTGTGAATTCCAGGCCAGCCTGAGCTACATAATGTGGTCAAGACCTGCCTGAACTACACATAGCAAGACTCTATCTCAAAAAACAAACAAAAAACCACTTTATTATACTATACAATATTTTAATCTTATAGCTCACATTTGTATAAATTTGAAAATTTAAATTTGGTTAGGCAGGCAGAGGTCAGAGATAAAGGGAAAAAAAAATCTGTATTTTTGGCTTTAAGGAAGCATTTATCTGGCTACTCCTTTGCTTCAATTGCAGTGGTTTCCAGCTTGGCTTTTTCCCCCCTTTTTTTGGGGGGGTGGGGTTGAGACAAGGTCCTCCCACCATTGTACTCCAGGTTGACCTTGAAATCACTGGGTAGACTAAGCTGGCCTTCAACTCATGGTGATCCTCTGCCTCAGCCTCCCAAATGCACTTAGGGGTATGCACCACTGTGTGCAGCCAGTTTAGCATCTCCTTCCTTCCTTGTCCTTTTCTCCTCCCTCTCTTCCTGTGCTGGGGCTCTTACCCAAGCCCTCATGTACTCTATGTAAGTGTTGTACCAGTGAGCTATATTTCCAGCCTCAGCTTGGCATTTTCTACTTTGCAAGCCTGCCTAGTATAACAAAATTTACCATGAAATGATTATCGAGGAATGCATGCTTTTAGTCACTTCAACTGAAGCTAAATTTATGATTTGTTGTTGTTGGGTTTTTTTGTTTGTTTGTTTGTTTGTTTGTTTGTTTTTGAGATAGAGGTCTTGTGTTGCCCAGGTCAACCTTCAATATGCAGTTCTCCAGTCCTCCTGCTTCAGCCTCCAAAGTAGCTGCAATTATGGGCCTGAGGCACCATGCCCAGCTGAAGATTTTTTAAGTTTTGAAACAGGGTGTGGCTATACAGTTCAGGCCAACTTTGAACTCACTTGTATAGTCTAGGCTGGCCTCATCTTTCTTCAATCTCCAGGGACGAGAAAGGGTGAGAGCAAATGCTGTCTTAATATTTCCCATGCCGGCCACCTCACAGTTCATCACCAGTACAAGACAAATGCTTTGCATTTTTTTTTTTTTTTTTTTTGTGATACTGGGGATTGAACTCAGGACCTGCGCTTGCTAGGCAGGTGCTTATTCTATTGAGCTATCTCCTCTGCTCTTCAACTGCCAGAGTGCTGAGAGGCATGTGCTACCATGCCCAGCTGGAGTTGATTTTGTGGATCCAAAATTATTTCTTTTTCTTTAGGACTATTCATTAAGTTAATACAGTATTTACCTACATATATAATTGTGGACTTTAAATCTGGCAGAAGGATTTTTTTTTTTTTCTCCGAATGCCTTCAGGGCAGGTTTGGCTGGCTTGAGTTCTGGGGATTGAACCACAGCAACCTGAGCCTGGCTGCTTTGTTGAAGCAGCCACTTAAAGAACTGAGCTAAGGGGCAGGCCCCCTGGACTTTTAATCTGGACAGGGATTCTTTACACTTGTCATGAAAAAGTACCATTTTATGTGTGACTAAAAGATATGAAGTTGAGCCAGATTCATTTGACAGGAGGTCATTGTGATAAATAATTGAAAATGCCTGTCTCAGAAGCGCTGGGATTTCATCAGAATGTGGAAAAGGCCACAGTGTGTAGTGCTGTCATTTGGTCTTATTGATTCTTTCCTGAGATCAAGATAGGACATGGTGCATTACTCCTGTAGTCTTTGGCAGATATGTAGTGTCTTGAGAGTACTTTTTGGAATCTGATTTTACTGTATTTTTTCGGTTGAACTGTTTTTAGGGGAGGTTTATTTTTTGTTTTTGGTGCTGAGACTGAATCCAGGGCTTCCAGCTTGCTAAGCAAGCTTTCTACGGTTGAGCCAAATACCCAGCCTCTATTTTTTTGGAATCTGAATGCTATGATTTAAATAATTGTTTTTAGCTAAGGATCTCTTCCCTCCCATAAGAAAAATAATATTTTTTCCTGTTGATCTTTCAGTTATTAGGGAAATGGCTTTGAAAATATAAGTTAGCTGAATTTACCATTATCAATAAGCTTTTTTGCTTCTGGATAAGTTAATATTTATGCATACAAGGTTATTTTATGGGCCTGAGAACTCATTGAGGATTTTATGATTATTTTTCTTTTATAGCTGCTTTTGAAAATGTAAGTCTTGCACTTATCTGTAATGAAGATATTAGCCAAGTTTCATTTCGTCATGGTTTCTGCATTTCATGGTATCTTATAAAATGAGTTAATTTGAATAGTATTTTTAGATGATAGTTATCTTGGACTCCTCTGTTTATAGGTATTTCTCTTAAATAATATCCCTTTAAGCCACTGTCCATTCTCTTTCAATGCCCAAGAAACCATCAGAAAGTAATTCCTGACAAATGTAGCAATTTATCTCAAATTTGGAAAACTCTTATGAAAGATGACATGTAGAAACTTAATACAGTTGATCTGGGCTGGGGATGTGTCTCAGTGGTCAAGGCTCTTGGTTTGAACCCCAGCACTGGGGGGGGGGGGGAAGATAAGAAAAGGCTAATTTTCTAAATTAGACTCTCTCTTCCTTTTCTCTTTCACAGGAACACCAAAGTGAATCTTGATTTTTACAGGGCCTGTGCTGCCACACAGTGGGGTCGGTGTGCCCAAGGGCTTTTGCTTCTATCACAGCCGCAGGCCTGCTTCTGCGAGGGCCAGGTGGAAAGCTTGCTGTGAATGGCGGCTGTGCAAATGAGGGGCCCAGATCTCTCCTTCTTTACCTGTTTCATGAAAATGACCTTTTTCTTTGAAAGTCAGATTTCCTGGTTCTATACCATATCATTGCCAGGCATGTATTTGAAAGTTTTGGTGTTGTAGTTTTCTTCTCATCAGTTTTTTATTTTGTGTTCTGACCAAGTTTCCTCCTTACGCACTGCCCTCAATATGGTATTACTCTTTTGAGGAAATCTTCATTTAATAAATGTGCCACTGACAGATTGACATGCTTTAAAAAATGAAATTTATGACACTTGTGTTACTTTTCAGGTCTCAGTAAATTATTTGTATTTCTAGTACCTCATTTTCTGTTTGTCAGAACTCTTGGAATGAAGTGTTTTAAGTAATTCTGCTTAATTTAAATCTTTCTGTGTAGCACTAACTAACTGGTAGCCCTAATCTGCTTCTAATTCTCGGTGGCTAATGACTCTTTTAGCTCCTGTCTGAGTGTGTGCTTGCATTGTGGAGGCCTGTTCAGTGATTTGGGCTGATTTGGCGAGTTTTAGAAATGTTGGTGGAGCAGCGAGTTCTGGAGCCATAGTGCATCATTAAAGAAGAAAAAGGGCAAGTACTTTTCAGATGTGCTGTGAAGTATAATAAAGACTTAGAGCATGTTAGTAAAAGGATTGCAGGGCCGTAGTTTGCTCTGTATTTATCTCATACACGTTGAAAAATCTTTTGAAAAGACTGATATAAAGGCCTGTTCTGCTACTGCTTTGTGAAATAGAAGATTGGAATTAGATGCTTAAATGGAAAATGTTCTCTTGTTGCAGTCTCTTTGAAATGTGCTGCTAGTGGGAGCTGCAGCTTCCTCCTGCTGACTCTGAGCCCCAGGCTTCGGTTGAGATGGTCCTTTCAGAAATGTGGAGCTTAGTCCAAGCCTGGATTTCAGTGGGTAGCACCTGGCATCTGTGGCTAGAAAGTCCTATGAAGTGTAAGTGCTTTATTCTCTCCTTGTACAGACTCTTTTCCTTCCTTTTTCTCTCTTCTCTTCCCTTATGTAGCATAGCAGAAATAGAGGAAAGAACCATGAGTAATGTACTGTCGTATCAAGAGTGGCAGCGTTTGGTTGCATTTTTTGTTTGACTCAGTGACCAAAACAAGATTATTTGTTTCTTTTTGGATGTCAACATCTCTTAAATTCTAGAATTCAAAATTAAAAATAAAATGATAAATTGTGACCTCTTGACATTTAGTATTCAGAATCATCATGAGTAAATTTTTTTAATTAACAGTTTACTTAGTAGCTTTTGATACTGATTTGCCAGGTTTCTATAGAGGTTACTCTTACAGTTAGTTCTTATGCCACAAGACAAATATTTGATAGGAGAGTGAAATTTGACCAGTGAATGGGGCAGCTTTAAGATTAAAAAGGGTGCTTGAAACTAGAAAATATTTTTTCCCCTTTTGTCTCTACTTGGTACATTTTTACAAGAGTAATTTGAGAAGGGGCTGAGGATATAGCTCAGTAGAATAAGTGCTTGACTGGCAAGTGCAAGGGCCTGAGTTCAATCCCCGGTTCTGCAAAAAAAAGAAAAGAAAAGAAAAGAAAATAGTAATTTGAGAGTTTTTCTAACATCCAACTCCCGGCAGAATTGTCCTAGGAAATACTGAATATGTAGCTGTTGTTTATATTTTATAACTTAATTTATAATTAAGTTAAAACACATACCCCAATAGATAATAAGATAATCAACATTATAAAAGGAAGGCCCAAATATTCTTATTTTTACAGAGCTTTTGTGTTTTTTGTGGGTACCAACCTGATTTACTTACTCTTTGTTACCTTTTTTTTCCTACACATTTTGAATTCTTTTGTGATAGGTATCCCCACTGTAGTAGCTCATAAATCTAGTAAAAGGATGGACTTTGTGTTTGGGAGAACAAGGAAGTATTATAGATGTAAAAGATGATGGTATCCTATTTTTGTCACATTTAGCAACTTTTTATTTGTTTTTTACGTTTAGCAATTTTTATGTACTTTATAAAGTATCACTTTTGGCCAAAGGATTTATCTATGCCATTTGGGAGGTTCATAGATATTTAAGCTATTTTTTTTTTCTTCTTGTTGTTATTTTAACTTTTTTTGGTATTAGGAATTGAATGCAGGACCTTGTGCTTGCCAGGCCAGTGCTTGCATTGCTGAGCTATATTCCCCAGCCCCTATTTTAACTTTTGAAGCGAACTTATGGTCTGTTGGAAAATATGAACACGTTATTGCAGTATTACATTTGAGCTGTGAGAATCAAGGGTACCTTAACTCATTTATTAAGGTTTAAAGGATTCATTTATTCATAGTAGAGATGGTCATTTTGTTCTGCATAGCCGTAATGTTAATGTAGTCATTGAACAATTAAAAGTAAATTTTTTATTTGTACTAAAAGTCAGAATAATTATGATTCTGTGTTTGCGATTGCATGTGGTATTTATTAGAGATTGAAGCTAGGGCCTTGCAATGTTAGGCAAATGCTATACCTCGAAGCGTATCTCGAACCCTTATATTAGCTACTTTAGAAGTTACTCTAGAGAATTCTGCAGCTTTATAGTTTGTAGACATCAGTGTGAGAACTGTTAGACAACGTAGAAGTTGTGACTCAAGTCTCAATTTTCTGCTAATGGAAAAAGTGCTTTCTTAACTTCTTCATCAAAAGATAGCTTACGTATGCTGTGGTATAGTATACAGCCTTCAGTGTATAGCTCAGTTTTCTTTACTTAGGCATACATTTGACTAATTACTAATAACCTCAGGGTCGAGAACATTAAAGTTACTCTTGACAGGCTTCTTTTTTCTTTTTGATGCTGATCTTAACAGGTTTCTAAATGCCTCTTCCAAGTAAATCATTTCTTACCTTCCCAACAGCTACTATTCTGGCTTATATCAACATAGATTACTTTTGCCTATTTGAAAATTTTTTATTGAAATTCACACCAATACAGTTAACCTATTTTTTGTTTTTTTGGGACAGGCTCTTACTATGTATTCAAGGCTGGTCTTGAACTCACAGAAATCTTTCTGCCTTACCCTCCCGAGTGCTGGGATTATAGGCATGTCCCACTATGCCTGGTTTATTTCTAAATTGCATTGTTTATTTTTTTGAGTGCCTTATGTTAGAAAAGTAATCTCATTGAATATGGAATTCTTTGATTTTTTTTTCCTCCTCAGTGCTGGAGATTGAACCCAATCCCAGTCTTGTGCTTCACCACTGATATACCCCAGCACTTGGCATCTGATTTCTGGCAAAAGTCTGCTGTTTAATGTTTCCTTTTTCTGTTTGCCTTCGTTTTTTTCTTATTTTTAGTTTTTAGGAGTTTAGTATATTGTGTTGGTTTGGTAAGACAGGAACAGTTTTGTTGCTCTGGTGTCTTTTTTTTTTTTTTTTTTTAGGACAGGGTCTGGCTAAGTAATTTAGGTTAGTGCAGGTGCCAGAGTTTGATCCCTGGCACCGCATGCCACGCTGGCCCTGCCCCCAGGGCACGCTGGGCTGGCAGTGGAGTCTGGGTGGGCTGGCACGTGCCTGTAATCCCAGCACTAGAGAAGCTGAAAACAGGAGGATTGCTATGAGTCTGAACCGCATAATGAGACCCTGCACCCCCCCAAAAAAGATAATCATAATAATAATTTAGGTTGCCCTTGATCTCACATATCCAGAGCAACTTGAATTTGTGGTGATTCTCCCACCTCAACCTCCCTAGTGCTGGGATTACAGATGTGCACCACTATGCCCAGCTTTTGGTCAAAATCAATTTTTCTTCCTTCCTTCTTTCCTTCTCTTCCTTCTATTAGCTGTTAAGCTTTGGGTTTTGCTTTTTTGTTGTTGTTGCTTGTTTTTTAATTCCATAAATTTAGAAGATTGTTGATTTGAGGTTTTTTTCTTTTTAATATAAGTGCATAAATCTGTAAATTTCCTTGTTAGCACTTTTGATGCATCCTATAGGTTTTATGAGATTGTATTTTCATTTGTCTTGAAATATTTTCTGATTTTTTTTTTTGTTGTTGGTTATTGAAAAATTGTTGATTTCCACATATTTATGGACTTTCTAGCTTTTCTTCTGTTGATTTCTTTCTTTTCTTTTTTTGTCTTTTTGAAACAGGGTCTCACCACACAGCTCAGGCTGGCCTTGAGCTTACTTAGTAGCCCAGGCTGGTCTCAGAGATCCTCCTGCCTCAGCCTCAAGTGCTGGGATTACAGGCATGTGCCACCACACCTGTCTTCTTCTGTTGATTTCTAGTTTTCATTTAATTGTAATGAGAAAAGATGGGTGGTGTGATTTCAGTCTTTTTAAACTTATTAAGACTTATTTTGTGACTTAACATAGTTTATCCTAAATAAGTTTCAGTGTTTTTGAGGACTGACTGTATAGACGATCCTGTTTGATCTCTAATTTGTTGACCTTGGTGTGAAAGCATGCCATGCAACATCTGTTTTTCCTCTTTCAGTGCGGTATCAATTGATTACCTGAGATAATTCACCTCTTTACTAAAAAATTGATAATCCTAGCACTTGGGATGCTGATGCAGGTGGATCAATGCATGTCTTAGGTCAGTCTGGGCTACATAGTGCGTGAGTGCAAGGCCAGGCTGAATTACACAGTGAGACCTTTGTCTCAAAAACAAAACAAAAAGTGACTTTGTGGATCTGGTGTGATAATATTATGGGGAGCTGAGGCAGGAAGACTGGCAGTTTGAGCATAGACTTGGCAATTTAGTTACTTAGTAAGATTTTGTCTTTTTTTGTTTGTTTGTTT
>NW_004524736.1:5116811-5120614 GCF_000260255.1 Octodon degus | reverse complement strand
CTGGCATGTGGTGCTGGGGGATTGAACCGCGGTCCCTGTGCTTTGTTTAGCTTGTTCTAAGTAGGTGCTTTAGACCACTGAGCCATCTCACCAGCCCTCCATTATAAATTGAGGCGCATCGATATTTGTTTCCTTCAGTGCATCCAAACTGAAAGTCTGGAGCATTTGGTGAGTTGTGGGAAGTCTGGATTCCAATTGTTTTTTTCTTTTCTCTTCCTCTTCCTCACCCTGTCCTTCTCCCTATTTCTCTTTCCTTCTTTTTCCCTTCTAACCTTTTTTTTTTAAAGAACATCTCACTTTCACTGCCTTATCTTGTTAGAGCTGGCCTTGGAGTTTTTGATCATCCAGCCTCAGCCTCCTGACCAGTTGTGATTATGGGTGTGTACTACCACATTTGGCTGAATTCCAGTTTTCAATTTAAGATTTCAGTTTTCTGAAAACAGTCCCTAGACCATTGAGACTTTCTGAAGTTCTTCAGCTTCTCAGCCTCTTGTTTTTGTGCTTTCAAATTGGCAGAGGCCTTGAGAGGAAGCGTGGAACCAATGGTGGAGCAGATCCCTCTGCTTTTCTGTTCCCTGTGCTCTAGGATCCTGTTGCCTCATGTTGAACATGCTTTGGTGTCTTGAAAAGCATTCTCTTTAGTACTTAATCTTTTTGGTTGCTTTTGGCTGGAGAACTGGTATAGTACCATAATCTGTTGTAATCACATTGAAACATGAATAAATGCTATGAAAGAGATACTGTCAGGTTGTTTAAGGAGCATGTAGAGCATAGATCTAACTATTGTGTGTTGTTAAGAAGCTTAACTGCCTTTTCTGAAAACATTTGCCAAAAGGACCTTTCAAAACAATCTGCTGTTTGATGTTTATTTTCTATATGGTGTAAAGACATAGTTATGGGGTATCTGGAAAATTTATGCTTTTTTTTTTTTTTTTTGCGGAACCAGGGATTGAACACAGGCCCTTGCACTTGCCAGGGAAGCGCTTATTCCACTGAACCATCTCCCTGGCCCCTTATGCATTTTGGATAGTAAAGAGAAAAGTGGGACTCTTGACTTTGATTTTTTTTTTTTTTTCCTTTAGTACTGGAAATTGAACTCAGGTACATTCTGCTGAGTTATACCCCCAGCCCTTTTTATTTTTGAGATAGGGTCTTACCAAGTTGCTGAGGCTGGCGCTGGACTTGAGCTTTGTTCACCTCAGTATCCCCCATGCTGAGATTACAGGAGTATGCCCCCCATGCCTGGCTTGCATTTTCATTTGGTGCTTACTGCTTTGATATAAATGAAGTCAGTTGTTCCTCTGCTTGCTGCACCCTGTCTAGTCCAGGAAGGTACAGGAGAGGCTAATCAGGGCTCTGTCCCCTAGTCTCTCTTGCTTTCCCTCTAATCTTGGGCCTTTCCATCTGTCTCTCTACTTTTGACTTTTTATGTGGTAATTGGCTTTCTGCTGAGTATAAAAATGCTGAGTACAAAAGATACTAAACCAGAAGTTCCAAAACTTCTTTGGACCTAACCTTAGCCATCCCAAATCACTTCTGCCTTAATTACACAAGTTACCTAAGGCCAACTTAGATTAAAGGGGAGGTGAAATAGATTTTATCCTTCAAGGTAGAAATAGCATTGAATTTGCAATTATTTTCACCTCATTTGTTTTTGTTGTTGTTGTTTTATTTTTGATGGTGGGATCAGCTGTTGCTCAGTGCTTCAATTTGTTGTTTGTGGGTTACAGAATAGTGGTACTATACATTCTTTTTCTCTTTAAACCCTATTTGCTAGAATACTTCTTTATTACAAAGTGACCTTTTTCTGCATCTTCTATTGGGTCACATAGTGGTATACTTTACAGAGTAAAACCAAAATAAAAGTCTGATTCTTCTTTTGTAAGGTATTGATTGAATCTAATTATAGTGGTCACCATGTGTCCACAATTAATTTTCTTGCTAAAGAATTCCTTGTCTTGTCTTTCACAAATAAGCTTAAATTAGCTTCTCAGTACTTTGAAATGACTCTAGTAGGTCTTCAGTTCTCCGTGCTGTCTATATGATAGGATAGATTGTAGGTTTGTTTTTGTATATTGCCTTCTTCAAACCTTGACTCAGCTTTTTCTTCAAGGCATATTGGTGTCCCTTAGTGGGAAATTAAGTTGAAAGACCACAAGGTAGGAATGCAGATATTTACTGGGTAGGATAGTGTACTTAGGACTTGCAGTAGGTAATGGAACTGGGAAGTTCTATGTCATATATATATATATATATATATATATATATATTTATAAACTATGATCGTTGTGTACATGTGTATGTATATAGGTAGATAAGTAGATATATAAGTAATAGGTATCCAGAGAATATTTAAAGATAAATACTTCATGAATTTATACATGCCTGCCCACACCCTCCCTCCTTTGAACCTAGGACCTCATCCATGGTAAGTGCATACTGTGTGTCATTAAGCCACGGCCTCAGCCCCATATAGATATTTTTAATTCACATTCAGCTTACAAGGACTTTGTCTGTAATCATTCCACATTATGTCTTAAGTTTTTTCTTCCATTGTAAGATCCAGAGTTTTAAGAATGCAGAAATTGGTATAGTGTCTACCATAATTATTGAGTTGCTTTGCTCTGTTCAGTAGCCTCAGACTAATAGTATTACTATTCTCATCACCAATATACATACTGAAAACAGTTAAGTTTATTTTTGTTTACACTCTCACCTTTCTCCCTCATTCTTTAATGGTTGTATTATAAACTCAGAATGTGCAAGCATTAACAATTCTTATTTCTTCAGCTTAAGTTGTCCTTATAAACTACATATTTAGTATTTACCACTGATCCTCATATTATTGTCTATTCTCTCTAGTCATTTTGTCTGAAACAATTTTGTTTTAAGATTGTTTAGGAAGGGATCTTGGGAATCATAACCTAGATTCTTTTTTGGCTTTTTTGAGACAGGGTTTCCCTGTGTAGTCCAGACTACCCTTTTCACTCATGATCTTCCTGTTTCAGCCCTCCAAGTGTTGGTGTTATAGACTGCTGCCATGCATGGCTTGAATTCTTGCATGTTAACATTTGTGGCTTTAATAATTGAAAATCAGTTTAACTGGATAAAATCCTTATTCCATTTTTCTTAGTATCTCCAGCATATTATTTTGTTGTCTTCTGCTATGAGATGTTGCAGTTATTTGTTGTCTAGATGCACTCCAACTTTATTATTTTCCTTGAAGTATAATAATTTTACTAGATTACATCTTGGTTTGTTTTTTTTTTTACATTTATTTATTTATTTTGGGTGCCCCCCCCAGCCTGCCCTGGGGGTGGGGCTGGCATGGCCTCTGGTCCTGGGAATCAAACTATGGTCCCTGCTATTGCCTAAGTAGGTGTTTTAGACCACTGAGCAATCTTGCCCGCACTTTTTGAACTTCTAGAAGTCTTGGGGGTCAGGGAGATGGCTCAGTAGAATAAGCACTTCCCTGGTAATCCCTGGTTTATTAAAAAAAAAAAGATCACAGATTTGGGGCTGGGGATATAGCTCAGTTGCACAAGTGCCTGCTGGCAAGTGCAAGGTCCTGAGATCAATTCCCAGTTCTGCCAAAAAAAGAAGAAGTCTTGGTTAAGGATAATATTTCCAACGTCATAGATTTTTTTTGTTATTTTACATCTTGATGTTGGTTTTTTGGGGGTTAATCTTAGATACATGGGGCTGGTGAGATGGCTCAGTGGTCTAAAGTACCTACTTAGAAACAAGCTTAGCAAAGCACAGGGACCGATGTTCAATCCCCCAGCACCACATGCCAGCCAGCC
>NW_004524736.1:5109949-5116526 GCF_000260255.1 Octodon degus | reverse complement strand
AAAAAAAATTTTTTTTTTATTTAGGGATTCTTTTAATCTATATTAGACTTACATCTTCTTGGCTCATCTTCAAGATTGTCACATCTTAGTCTGTTTTCTATTACTAAAATAAAGGGGCTGGGAGATGGCTCAGTAGAATAAGGGCTTCCCTGGCAAGTACAAGGGCCTGAGTTCAACCCCCGGTTCTGCCAAAAAAAAAAAAAATCACAGGTTTGGGCCTGGGGATATAGGTCAGTTGCACAAGCGCCTGCCTGGCAAGTACAAGGTCCTGAGCCAATTCCCAGTCCCCCCCCCAAAAAAAAAACCCCAAAAATCTAAAATGAAGATACCTAAGGCTGAATAAGAAAAAGGGGTCTATTTGCTTTGCAGTCCTGTGATTCAAAGGCACCATGCTAGTATGACTGCTCTGCGCTCTATAAGGACCTCATGGGGCTTTATATGTGAGAGGGAGAGAGCACATGGTAAGATGGGTAGCCGGAGAGAGGTGCAGGGCCTGTAACAACGCCTCATTACCTCCCCTACCTCCTGAGGATCTGACTGACGCTTTTTATTTCCTTTCTGGCTGAGATTGAACCCAGGTCCTTAGTCCTGCTAGACTAGACTCAGCCAATAGACTGTGATTTCCATTGCTGTTCAAGCCTCCAACACATGACCCCTTGGGGGACTGACCACATCTAAACCATAGTGGTCACTTACTCTTGAATCTTAAAAAAAAAAAAGTCTTTTTTTTTTAAGTGTATTTGTTAAACACAGCTCTAAAGCTCACTTTGTAGCCCAGGCTGGTCTTAAACTCGAAATGATGCTTCAGTGTAAGCCTCCCAAGTGCTGGGACCAAAGGTGTGTGCCACCATGCCCAGTTAATAAATACACCTTTTTGACCAGTGTGATTACATGCGTCTGATCCCAGCACTTAGAAAGCTGAGGCAGGAGGATTGCTGCAAGTTCCAGGCCAGCCTCGACTACAAGGTGAGTTCAAATCCAGTCTGAACTACTACCCTGTCCTAAATTTTCTGTAAAAAGAAAAAAAAAGATATCAGATATGTTTAGTTACATATATCATTTTCTTTATATCTTTAAGCTCATTTGAAAATAGGCTTGTTTTTCAATTTATTTTTCTGACCTTGTTGCGTATTTTTCATGAAATTATATTTTCTGAACTTGTAGAAGTTCAGAAATCTTGTAGTTCTTGTAGAAGTTCAGAAATCTTGTGAAATCTTGTAGTTCTAAAAGATCTAATCTCTAAAAGACAAAAAAAAAAAATTTTTTTAAGCACGTTTCTACTTTTTCTTAAGATATCAGATATGGGCCGGGGAGATGGCTCAGTGGAATAAGCGTTTCCCTAGCAAGCGCAAAGGTCTGAGTTCAATCCCTGGTTCCGCAAAAAAAAAAAAAAAAAAGATATCAGATATGGAGCTGGCCTGATAGCTCAGCAGACTAAAGCTCCTGCTTAGGCAGAAAGTACAGTGGCCAGGGTTCAATCCCCATCGTGCCATCGGCCCCGCCCACAGGACTCCCTGAAACAGCGATTGAAACACTTGGGAGGCTGAAAAAAGAGAATCACTATGAGTCTGATCTGCGTTGTAAGACCCTGTCCTAAATTTTCTATAAAAAGAAAAAAAAAAAGATATCAGATATGTTTAGTTACATATATCATTTTCTTTATATCTTTAAGCTCATTTGAAAATAGGTTTTTCAATTTATTTTTCTGACCTTGTTGCGTATTTTTCATGAAATTATATTTTCTGAACTTGTAAAAGTCTTGGTTAAGGATAATATTTCCAGCTTCATAGGTTGTTTTTCAGATAGTAGTTACAAATACAGTGGTTTGATTTCTAAGGTTTCCTAGCTTTGTCACCTTCTCTTTTTTCTTCCTTCATCTCTATTGTGCTTGTATAATTTTGATTCTGCATGGAATTGTACTATGTAATTTTGTTTCTATTCAGTGATAGCAGTCTCCTTAGTTGGGGTCACCTTCCTAACTCTTCAGTTTCAAGGATTTTTAGAGGCTAAATTGTTGGGTCCCCTTCATACCTTACAGCATGTAGGACCTCCTGTTGGATTTGGTGAAACCTCATATTTTCAGCTGCAGTCCTCACACCGGCTCCTTGTACTTTTCCATTGAATCGCTTGTTGGCTTTTTGGTCTGATGCCACAAAGGTCTGGTTGGTTCTCACGCACTTACATTTTGGGGTTCTTGGAGATACCCTTGGAGATAAGGGGATATGGTTTAGTACTGTTGTAAATGTCCACTAGTGTTTTGATTTTGCTTGCTTTGTATGTTTCTGAGGGCATTTGTAGAGATTCTAAAGCTTCATATGTTTTTGCTATTAAAAAAATTCTGAACAAAAAAAAATTTAATTAATTAATTAATTTATTTGTGGAACCGGGGATTGAACGCATGCCCTTGAGCTTGCCAGGCAAGCGCTTATTCCACTGAGCCATCTCCCCGGCCCCTGGGTTTTTTTTTTGAGACCAAGTCTCACTATGTAGTGCAGGCTAGTCTTGAACTTGCTTGGGTAACCCAGGTTGTCCTGGAACTCTCGGTGATCCTGCTCCTAAGCCTTCTGAGTGCTGGGATTGATTATAGGCATGTGCCACCACCATGCCCAGGAAAATAAAGATATAGGTCATAGATACCATAAATCATAGATGTGCTTGGGTTACTAGTTAATAATAATAGCCCAAAATTTTGTAGTTGGAAAAAAATATATACCTGAGGGAAGACATTGGTATTATTAGTAATACATCATTTCATTTGTTGAGTATTTTTGAGACACAGTTCTAGAGATAAGAAGTACCAAAAAATTAATAAGATACTACTATCTCTTGAAGAAAGTTAGTGTTTCATGTCTATTTACCCTAACGTTAGATCCTAAAGCTAAGTTTAATGTTAGGAAACCCATAATTGTAAAATTCAAGGGCTTTTTCAGTTAGCTTTAGAGATTTGTGAAGCTATCATTTATTGTGTTTCTGTACCTTAGATGCTTATCTTTCTTTGGCAGAGATCTTGAAGAATAATATTACTTTTTTAAATAATATTACTTGTGAAGTATTCTATCTTTATAAGAAATTGACTAGGAAAAATGGTATGATCGTCAGTCAGCTCTGTACCTCATTTGAGATTGAAAAATGTTTAAATCTATTATTGCCAGTCTATTTTAGGATTCTTTCATAAAGAGGCATTTTGGTGTAGAGTTGAATTTGAATTTATCAGTCATTAATTAGTTAAGGCTTTGTGAGCCTCATGATATTTTTCCTAAACTTATTTTCAAAGTAGGACTCCCTTTTATAATTGTTAGTAGCTATTAGAGACCAAATTCTGTGTTTTTGTTCTCTTTATTATTTCTATAGGTATGTAATTATTTTGTATAAAAGACTGTAGCACATAGAGCATTTCCCCATGTATAAACGCATCAGAAAATATTTGAACTATGTGAATTAATCATTTGGGCTAAGATTATTTTCTACTATTAGGTGCTAAAAATTCAAATATAGGCCTACTGAGACCAATATGAAGGATATTTGCATATTTGCATATAGGTATATTAAAACAGCTTCCAGGGCCGGGGAGGTAGCTCAGTGGCATAAACACCTGCCTGGCAAGCACAAGGTCCTAAATTCAATCCCTGGTGTCGCAAAAAAATTTAAAGAAAAAATAGCTTCCAAACTTTGTTCTTAGAGTAAACAAAATTAGGTATGAAAAAGAAACATACAATCCAATCCCCGGCTCTGCAAAAAAAAAAGAAAAGAAACATACAATCCTATAGCTATGATATCAACTGTCTAGTGACTTTTTTTCCAATAAATTTGTGATTTTTTTCTTCATATCATCCTCTTACATAATAATTCTAACCAGCAAGATTATATTTCTTGATTCAATTGATAGCTCTCATGACTTCTAGAATGAGTTAGGTTTTAGGCAGTTCTTAGGTATACATATTATACCTATTCAGGGCCCACAACATTATAATTTGAATATTGGGTGAATTAGGTAATTTAGCTTATCAGATTTTCTTGTGTTATGCTTTGGTCTATATACATTTATATATACATTGAAATTATGTAGCATTAACATTATTTAGAAAAACAGTCTTTTTAAAGATGTCTAATTTTCTTTTAGGTTCATGCCTGGGAAATTTCTGACCAATTGTTACAGATCCGGCAGGATGTGGAATCATGCTATTTTGCCGCACAAACCATGAAGATGAAGATTCAGACCTCATTTTATGAGCTCCCTACGGATTCTCATGCCTCTTTAAGGGACTCATTGCTAACCCACATACAGAACTTGAAAGATTTGTCACCTGTCATTGTAACACAGGTAAGTCCTATGCTTACTTATTAGGAAAATTTATAAGAAATCATTTGTATGTTTTGATTATTGGTAGACCATGTGAATACTATTAACTTTATTATAGAAGGTTTGCTATATGTGGATAAAATGTGAAAATTTTAATCTTTTGCATTAATCTTTGAGTGTACTAGGTTTTAAACTAACTTAAATACTAGAAGTGGTAAGTTGAGGGTATGTGTTCATTGCCATGCATGTGCCCCCTGGTGTTAAAACTGGAGATGACAAAAAAAAAATTGTATTGTGCTGGGTCAGAGGTTTTCAGAGTTGCCTTGTAAAAAAATTCTTTCTAAGCTAATAAAACTCTTCTTGAGCTAATAATGTGAATCTTTTCTATTGGCTTATAAAAATTACATGAATAAAACTGAACAATAGCATCAGGCCTTTTGTATTCATTCAGACAAAGATGTACATTATTAAAGAAAACTCACTGGGCATGATGGTGCATGCCGATAGTCCAGCACGTGGAAGGATGAGACAGGAGAATCGCCATGAGTTCGAGGCCAGCCTGGACTACATAGTGAGTTCAAG
Source organism: Octodon degus (assembly GCF_000260255.1). NCBI lineage: Eukaryota > Metazoa > Chordata > Mammalia > Rodentia > Octodontidae > Octodon > Octodon degus. Next base: position 5,111,644 of record NW_004524736.1, on the reverse strand, counting down.
GCCAACCTACACTACATAGTGATACCGTCTCCAAAAAAAAAAAGAGGGACAACTGGAAGCTTCCTTAAATACATGTTCCTATATGTTTTCTGCCTGGCGTAGAAGTGCCCTTAAAGAAGAGGCTTTTTTGTGTGCTTTGTTTTGTTTTTTGAGACAGAGTCTTGCTTTGTAATTCAGGCTGGTCACTTTGTAGCCAGGGCTGGCCTTGAACTCAACAGTGATCTGAGGAGGCTTTTGTATAAGACTTCAAGATGAGAAAGAGAAGGGAAATGGCAGTGCATCACTTGAGGACTGAAACAAAGGTCTGATTTTGTCACTGGCTTTGGCCTTTTGGCCAAAGTAGTATTTATTTATCCATGAAATCCTATAGTGTTGCCAAATAAATGTACATATGGATGGATGTGTTTTTTGTTTTGTTTACTTTCAACAAGTAAAAGGAATTGAAACTAGGACTTTGCACATAGTAGGCCAGCACTCTGCCACTGATCTGCATCTGTATCTCTGTTTTGAGACAGGGTCTGGCTAAATTGCTCAGGCTGGCCTCTGGAGCAGCAGGGTATACAAGGACATACAAGGACACAGCTGGGTAGACATACAATCTAAGGAAGATCTGTGTTTTTTTCTTACTTTTGTTGTTTTGTTTTTTAAATTTTTTAAAGGTTAATATTTAAATTCCAGAAATTTGTAACTATTCTTAAGGTGTTTACGTGAGATACATACATACAGTATATAGTCGTGGGGATAGAGGGAAGGTAAAAATCAGTCTTGTCATTTCATACTGTTTTGAAGAAATTCAGTCTCTGCTTTCTAATGCATATTGATGGCAACCCTGTTCTGTTTATCCTTCCTATTCATTTATTTAATCTCTTATTCAGCTGGCTTTAGCAATAGCAGACCTTGCCCTACAAATGCCTTCCTGGAAGGGATGTGTACAGACATTGGTGGAAAAGTAAGTAATTTGTATCAACAGTATACGAACAGAATTAAAAATAAGCTATATGAAGCTGGATATAGTGATGTGTGCCTGTAATTGAAATTAAAAGTAAAAAAGGACTAGGAATATAAAGGCCCTCTTTCCAACTCCCAGTAGTACAAAAACAAAACAACCTTTTTAATTTAAAATAATAAACTATCCATTTAGGGGCTTTTCCCATGTTTTGTTCTATTTAACAGTAAAATAAAGGTTGCACATTTTGTTCAACACTAATTTCCCAACCAGTGCAAACAAACACCAGGATTACTTGGACCTGGGGATATAGCCCAGTGGCAGACTGCTTGCTTTGCAAGTTAGGAGGTCCTAAATTTGAGATAGAAAGATAGATGTCCTTTTTTTTCATTGCTAAATAGAATATACCATGAAAGTCCTTACATGAATATTTTATTATTTTATGGGGTATAGGTTTATTTTGGACTGGACCCATGAGGAAATGCTTTACTCAAAGTAGTGGGTTTCGTGTATCTAAAAGGAAGATGACCCCTTTGACAGACACACACGACACCTCAGCTAGTAAGAACATATCTTAAGTACTATGATAATATTTTTATTAAATTGTTGATATGTTAATAACCCACAAGTCAGTGAAAGATTGTTGCAGTTAACTCATGTTGGGGAACTGTGAATTCAGGTTCTTTTGTATCCCCTATAATATATTTCTGTAGCATTTAAATTCTTTAATTTATCAAAGGTTAAAAAAA
>NW_004524736.1:5106611-5109849 GCF_000260255.1 Octodon degus | reverse complement strand
TTTTTTTTTTTTTTTTTTTAGGAAGGGTCTTGCTATGTATTTCAGGCTGACCTTGCATTTACTGTGTAGCCCAGGCTGACTTTGAACTCATGGCAGTACTCCCTCAGCCTCCCAAGTGCTAGGATCATAGGTGTGCGCCACCATGTCCAGCAGTATATGGATGTTTAATGAAAGATAAATTGCCAAAAGTGAACATTTTGGTCAGAAATTATACAGTTTGAAACTTGGGTTGGATCTTTCTACCTTTCTAAAAAATTAACATTTCTATATGAAATATTACATCTTTTCACTTTTCCTTAACTGTAGTGGGAATGTTCCTTTCGTTGTTGTGGGGTATCCTGATAACTGCTATCTTTTTTGGTTGGCTTTCAATAAGTTATGTTAAATCTTTCCCTTTGTGTTTTCCAGATATAGCAATGATGTAAGTTCTTTGCCTTTTTTGCTGGAGATCCTTACAGTGTTACCTGAAGAAGTACACAGTCGTTCATTAAGAATTGGAGCTAACCGGCGCACAGAAATTATAGAAGATTTGGCCTTTTACTCTAGTACAGTAGTGTCTCTATTGGTGAGTAAAGTTTTGTTGTTTTTTTGGGTTTTGGGTTTTTTTTTGCCTAGGAATAGAAACATAGCTGTTTGTCTTAGTTACTGTTTACTCGTTGCTGGGACAAATACCCGACACAAAATGAAGGAAGGAAAGGCTTATTTAGCTCACAGTTACTGGAGGGTTCAGTCCATATTCCGCTGGCTCCAAGGCAAATGACAGCAGTTCATGCGGCAGGAAACAATGAAGAGCGGAGGAGGAACAATATCCATCAAGCCTCTCTCTTCCTTATATGCTGACGGTGAAGACCGGCGCTCCACAGTGAAGATCGTAGCTCCTCCGAAGATTGGGACTTCTCCACAGAAGTGTGGCAGGGCCGGGGAAGCCTTCCTCAGTTCCTTTATGTACACTTTTTGTGTTGAGTCACTCTGGGGCGACCCATGGCCCTAGGATTGAACCAATTGCATCCCAGTGCCAACCAATAGCACCCCAGGTTGGGCATTTCTGCCAAGTTGAAACAATGTATCAACTACCACACTGTTATTTTGTGATTCAATTACATTATTATGAAAATAGCCTTCTTTGCAGAATTTGGCAGTGTGTATGACATTTTAATTTTTTATGTATTTGGTACAGGGTCTCACTTGCAGGTTGGACTCGTAGTGATCCTGTTTCAGCTTCCCCAGTGCTGGGATTACAGGCTACACCACCATACCCAGTTTCTTTCATTGGCCAGCTCAGCATACCTGGGGTCAGGCAGGTACAACATGTGGTACCGGGGATTGAACCTGGGTCCCTGTGCTTGCCAGGCAGGTGCTTAAACCACTGAGCTATCTCCCTGCCCCTGACGTTTTACTGTTATAAAAATGCTTTTAGAAACTGTACTTGGGTTTCTACATAATCATTGAGGGTAATGATATCCATTCTGTGAATGAAAAATGAACTTTATAGTTATATAGCTGTTAATTCAAAGTTTGTACGTAGGCTTTCTGATTATACACCACATGCTTTACTATTTAATGCTGTGAGCTGTTAGCTCTTGATGATCGTGCTAAAAGAAGTGTATATAAATATAAACTTAGTAAGGAAGTGTTTTTTTTTTTCTGTATTTAGGACAGGGTCTACAGGGTCTCACTACAGAGATTGGACTAGTAGTTTCTTCTGTTTTCAACCTCCCAAGTGCTGGGATTACAGGCATGCGCCACCACTCCAGTCTCAATTGCTGTCTCAGCACCAGCACAGCATGGGACACCACTCCAGGGAGCAAACCCCACTGTGGGGATCAAACCCCGCTGTACTTTTCAGGCACGTTAGTCCTCTGAGCTATCTGGCCGGCCCTCTGGAAGTGATTCTTTCATAGAGACAAGTTGACAGTTTGATAGGAAAGTGGTAGATCTTACTTGATCTTTGAGTCATATTAGTTATCCATTAGTTAATACCACATTTTAAAAAAGAAATATAATTAGGTCTTTTAATTTTTCTTTCTTAATGTATTTAATGTAGGGTTTACAGGATCTCACTATATAGATTAGACTTGTGATCCTCCTGTTTTCACCCTCCCAAGCCCTGGATTACAAGCATGTACCACCACACCCAGTCTCGATAATCAGCATCTGGGGGGGGGGGGTTGGGGGTTGTTAGCATGGCTTGTTGTGCCTGTGGTGCCAAGGATCTAACCTGGACCCCTGTGATAGGCACTAGTCCACTGAGCTATCTGGCCGGCCCTATAATTAGGTCTTTTTAGATTAGTTGGAATTTCTTTCTTTTTGAGTCTTGCTATGTAGTAGGCTTGGACTATATAGCTCAGGCTTACCTTGAACTCACTGATCCTCCTGCTTCAGCTTCCCAAGTGTTGCAATTACAGACATGTACCAACCTAGTTGTAATTTTTCATGGTATAGACCAGAAGTGGGTAAATTTATGATCCATGAGCTGATTTTTTTTTCAATTAAGTTTTATTGGGATATTTTTGAGCCTATTGCATATTATCCATGTCCATTATTTTGGACTGTCAGCAGAATTGAGTAGTTTTCACAGAAGCCATGTGGCCTTGACTACGGGTTCCTAAACCAGATAGTCTTAAATTTATCTAGTCTCTATTTTAGATTTTTTGGGTTTAGCTTAATTTTCTTAGTAAGTGGCTATAAAAGATACTTTATCAGGGATTTGTTTCAGTGCATCTGTGCTATCATAAAGCTTTTTGTTTGAAAAAAGATTTTGTTAAAAATTGTGTCTAGCTTGATATTAGAAAATCATTGGGAAATTATTCTGTTTTATTTTATTTTAATACAGGGTCTACAGGGTCTTACTACATAGATAGGACTCAGTGATTCTCCTGTTTTCAGCCTCCAAAGTGCTGGAATTATAGGCATGCTACCACACCCAGTGTCAGAGACTTGTCTTAACATGCCCCAGAGGTAGGGCTGGCAGGACACTGGGGATCGAACTTGGCCACTGCGCTCTGCCCTAAGCAGGCGATTTTAGTCTGCTGAGTTATCTGGCCACCCCGGACAATTATTCTTTTAAATATGTTTAAGGAATCATGTTACAGAGAATTAGAAAGGATACATAGTTGCATTCAAACCACTTGGAAATCATATCCTTTATTTTCATTTGTATTGTGTTGTTGGGGATTAAACCCACATTCTCAGTCATGCTGGACATTGAGCTATGTCCCTAGACTCCTTTCCCCATCCC
>NW_004524736.1:5095408-5106511 GCF_000260255.1 Octodon degus | reverse complement strand
TTTTTTTTTTTTTTTTTTTGAGAGGTGGGTATCACTGTTTTGCAAAGACTGGCCCCAAACTCCTGGGCTCAATTAATATTCCTGCTTTGGTTTCCTGAGGCATTTGCTGCGCTGGCTACATTGAACTTTTTATGAACATAGTATTTCTTTTTCCTTTTTTCTTTTGGCAGAACTGGGGATTGAACTCAGGCCCTTGAGCTTGGCAGGGAAGCACTTACTCCACTGAGCTATCTCCCCGGCCCCCAGTATTTCTTTTTCTTTTTCTTTTTTTTAGGGAAGGAAAGGTTTATTTAGCTCACAGTTACTGGAGGTTTCAGTCCATATTCAGCTGGGTCCAAGGCAGAGCAGCACATAGCAGAAAGCAACCTTTCATGGCAGTGGCAAAGAGCAAGAGCAAAGGGAGAAGTAGCAGCAGCTCAAGCAGCTGACTTCTCTTTCTGAAGAACATAGTATTTCTTTATGAACACATATGTAGGTGTTTGTTTGTTTGTTTGTTTGTTTGTTTTGGCCGGCTCAGCCCGCCCTGGGGGAGGGGTTTGCACAGCATGTGGTGCTGGAGATTGAACCCAGGCGCCCTCGACCTGCCTAAGCTTGCCTGAGCAGGCACTTTAGACTGCTGAGATATCTCACCAGCCCTATACTTTTAAAAAAAAATACAAATGAAATTATACTTTACCTACCCTTCTGCACTCCATTTCTTTAGTCATCTAGTTTCATCTTTACATTTAAGAAATTTTCATATCCAATATCTTTCAGACCGTGGTCACATTTTTCCATTTGGTTTTAAAATATCCTTTACTTTTGCAAATCAATATCCAGTTTAGAACCATTTATTAATCATAATCCTCCTTTTTTCAAAATGATGTGATGAGGGCTGGCCAGATAGCTCAGCTCAGTGGATTAAAGCATCTGCTTAGGCAGACGCAGGGGCAGGGGTCAGATCCCCAGCCTGCTATGCCGGCCCTACCCCCAGGACATGCAGAGACTGAGATTGAGACTGGGGGTGGTGGCATGCACCTGTAATCCCAGCATTTGGGAGGCCGAAACAGAAGGATCACCATGAGTCCGATCTGTGTAGTAAGATCCTGTAGACCCGTACTAAATACATTTTTTAAAAAATGTGATGTTGAAAGATTAAACCATATTTTATAATATGCAGCATCTTACTTTCTGGAAGGGTCCTGAATGAGTTGCCTTCTTGTCATTTTCTGAAGCAGTTATAGAAGTCTTTTGTGTCTTTAGTTATGTTGTTGTGAGTACCTCAGTGCCTGAATCACTTACTTTTCACTGTCATTTTGACTTTGTAGAAGAGCTAGAAATTTAACATTGCTAGATATAATTGATGTTTTGGGGAGCTGGCTGGCACACAGCAATGGCATTCACTGTATTTTTTTATTGTATCTTGGAAAACAATTTAATACAGGACATATAATTTATAAGATTATTTTATAGTAGTTACCCAAAGAGTCTTCTTTGTACAAAAGAGTGTAGAAAGTCTGTCCACACACTAAAGACCCAAAGAATCCAGCTGAGGGCTTGGCTCCCTCAGAAATGTCCTACACGAGTCCAGCTGAAGACCTAGAGTCCATCACAACCCCCCCCCTCCCCATGTCTATCTGGAGGCTGAGAGTCCACAACAATGTCTCATGCAGGCCCATTTCAAGGATCTGCACAGGAAAGGCCCCAAGGTCAGTGGTGGAAGAGAGAAAGTCTATACCAGTGGGATGAAGATGTCTCCCACAGGCTGAGGGATCTGTGCTAGAACCAGGAAGGAATGCTCAAAGTAAGGACCAGAGCACCCCCCAAGTGAACCATAGCCATTCTCAGTGACAAAAAGTTTGTCCCGAGCTCTTGTGATGAGAATGGCCCGGGGATAAAGGATCTGTGCCAGCATGCTGAGGGATCACTAGAGCCAAGAAGCAATACTCAAGAACCAGAGCTTCCCTTAAAAGTACCACAGCCATCCTCAGCAACAGTGAGGACCTGAGCTCTTCTGATGATAACAGCAGCCAAGTTCCTATCAGGAGAGCCAACAGCACCACCTCTTCCTCTCCAGTTCTCCTTTTTATGCTGTTGGCAACAATCCTCTGGTGGTCTTCCATACCCAGCAAAGCACCACACTGATTCAGTTCAGCTGGGTGTTACAAATTGACCACCAGTTGTTGAGAAACATTTTTGGTTTTTTTTTTTTTTTTTGACTGGCTCAAGCTGCCTTAAGGGTGTGTTGGGTAAGGCATGGGGAGCTGATGATTGAACTGCAATTCCTTGCGCCTGACTGGGTTTGCCCAAGCACGCACTTAAACAACTGAGCTAACCCACAAGCCCCTGACCACCAGTTGTTAATCCACCACATACCTTATAAAGATACTCTTGAAAGAGAACTCTCAGAACTGCTTCATAGAGGGAATATTTTCAGGTAATTAATGGCAATGTATATTTAACTGTAATGCTTTTTAAAAATTTAAGCACACTTTGTATTTTGATCATTTCTTATATGCTAAAGTGGATCTGTGGGGCCGGGGAGATAGCTCAGTAGAATAAGCATTTGTCTGGCAAGTGCAAGGTCCTGAGTTCAATCCCTGGTACCGCAAAAAAAAATAAATAAATAAATAAATAAAAATAAAGTAGATCTCCAGTGCTATTGCTTTCTACCCTCCTGTACCTGTAGATCCATCTTAAACCAGGCATGAGTAGTTTTCTTTTTCAGGAATGTGGTCATAGGCATGGATCAAGAGGCAAGAGTCAATGTGCAAAGAGCTGGTTTCTTAAGAATCTGAGCCACTTTCTTGTGCAACTTTTACCTCCAGACTTTTCTGATCTCATTCTCATATACTGTTTCCATTTGATGGCAGGTTATTGCTACTCATCTTCAAATGATAACCTTCAGATAACACAATTCATGGTGGGAGGTTTAGGCCTCTAACTGGTATCCCATGGTTAGATGTTTATTCTTTACCAGCTATCTCGGTTACCTTTTTCTCTCATTGCTGGAACAAAATACCTGACACCCAAAATTAAGGAAGGAGAGATTCATTTAGCTTACAGTTTATGGAGATTTCAGTCCGTACTCAGCTCCATGGCAGTGACACATGGCAGTTCATTGTGGCAGAAAACAGCAAGCAGCAAGAGCAAAAAGAGAGGAGCAGCAGAAAGCAAGTCTTTTTCTCTTCCTTGGGTTGCATTTAGGCCATCTGCCACAGGGCTGGTATAGCACTCCCACCCATAATCCCAGCATTGGATTAACATGAACTCTAGAAGCCTGCCACATGACTGTATAAGACTTTGGGGACATCTAGACAGAAACCATAATGCCAGTCCAAGAGTAAACCAGAAACTGCTTCTCAGGAGAATTGTTACTTGCAGAATAGGGCATAGATTTGCTTCAAAACCCTAGCTATGAGAAAGTCTATACCAGTGGGATGAAGATGTCTGCCCACAGGCTGAGGGATCTGTGCTAGAACCAGGAAGGAATGCTCAAAGTAAGGACCAGAGCACCCCCCAAGTGAACCATAGCCATTCTCAGTGACAAAAAGTTTTATCCATTGATGCTTTCAAGAAGCTCTGTACACAATAAATCCAGAATTTTATGGAACTCCGAGACTAGTGGCAGTAGGGAATGTTTGTGATGATCTTGAGAGGAAAGGGTATCCCCTTTCAAGGGACTGTCTCAGATTGGATTATCAGAGGGCTTTCAATGTGAGGAAGGTAGAGACTTGGGCAGGTGATTTCTGCTGGTAGAGGAGACCTGGAATGACTTGGGAGTTTGTGATTAGTCTCATTTGAGTCTGGCCACATGACCCCAAGTATGAGAATCACCATGATCCTCCTGCCTAAGCCTCCTCACTGCCGGGATTGATTACAGGTGTGCATCACCATTCTCAGCTCCCATCTGCTTTCATCTTGAACACCTTTTCCTTTTTTTTTTATATGAGAGAAAATGTGTAACATTTGATTTGCAGGGTTTGGCCATATTATATAACAGGATGGTCTCCAGTGGGATCCATTTTCCTGCAGATGACATACTTTTGTTTTTTAATGACTGAATATTCCATTGTGTAGGTACGACACATTTTTTTATGCATTCATCTGTTAATAGACACTTAGGCTGTTTCCCTAGCTACTGTGAATTGTGCTACAATAAATATGAGTGTGCAGGTATCTCTATAGTATTCTTTGGCGAATACATGAAGGAGAGGTATAGCTGGAGCAAACGGGAGTTCAGTTTTTATTTTTGTTTATGTATTTAGTACAGGGTCTACAGGATCTCACTGCACAAATCAGACTTGTAGTGATCCTCCTGTTTTCAGCCTCTCAAGTGCTGGGATTACAGGTGTGCGCCATGGCACGCCAGGGATCAAACCCCGGCCCCTGTGTCTGCCTAAGAGGTGCTTTAATCTGCTGAACTATCTGGCTGACCCAGTAGTTTGATTTGGAGTTCTTTGAAGAGCCTTCATATTGACCCATAGTGGCTATACTAATTTATATTCCTACTAACAGTGTAGAAGATAAATTTCTTTTTCCCCCATTCTCACCAGCATTTCTTGGTTCTTGGGTGCTTTTTTTTTTTTTTTTTTTGCTACAGACAAGGTTTCACTTTGTAGGTAAGGCTGGGCTTGAACTTATTATGTAGCCTAGATTGGCCTAAAACTTGGAATACTTCTGCTTCAGTTTCCCAAGTGCTGGGCATATAGGTGTAAATCACCACTCCTGGCCATTTTTTGTATTCTTAATGATAACCATTCTGACTGGGATAAGATGGAATCTTAGTGTAGGTTTTGTTTTGCTTTCTTTTATTTTTTTGAGACAGTCTCAGTATGTACTTCAGACTGGCTTTGAATTCACGTCCATCCTTCTCCCTCAGACTCCTAGGTGCTGGAATTACCAGCAGAGCCAGAATCTCTGTGTAGTTTTGACCTACATTTTCTTGATGACAAAAGATGTTGATGGGGCTGGTGAGATGGCTCAGTGGTCTAAAGCACCTACTTAGAACAAGCTTAGCAAAGCACAGGGACCATGGTTCAATCCTCCAGCACCACATGCCAGCCAGCCCCGCCCCCGGTGGGCTGAGCTGGCCACACACACACACACACACACACACACAAATAAATAAATAAAATTAAAGAAAAAAGATTTAAAAAAAAAAGATGTTGAACATTTCGTCATATACTTATTGGCCATTTGTAATTCTTTTGAAAAATACATCCAATTTATTTGTTTAGTTATTGGACTCTTTAGTTGGTTGTTTGTAGGGAGCAAGTGTGTGTATGGCTTTTGGCTTTTTGATTATTTTTCTCATTTTCTGAGTTCTTTGTTATATATAATAATAATCTATTGGAAGAGTAGTTAGCAAAGATTTTCTGTGGGCTTCCTCTTCACTTTTTTGATTCTTTTGCTGTGTAGAAGCTTTTTAATTTGATGTAATTGCATTTGGTGACTTCTGCTTTTATCACTTATGGTATTGAAGCCCTATTCATGAAGCTTTTGCCTGTGTGATGGCTTCAGTTGTTTCACCTATGTATTTTTTCTAGGTGTTTCCAAAATTTTCTTTCCTTGTTTCTTTCCTTTGAGACAGGGTCTCACTGTAGTCCTGGCTGGCCTTGAATTCACTCCGTAGCCCAAGCTGACCTCCAGCTTGCAGTGATCCTCTTGCTTCAGCCTCCTAAGTGAGGGGATTACAGGCATGAGCCACCATATCCAGCTTTGTGTGTGTGTGTGTGTGTGTGTGTGTGTGTGTGTGTGTGTGCCTGTGTGCCTGTGCTTCTGGGGATCAAACCCAGGGCCTTATGTATGCAAGGCCAAGGACTCTATCACTGAGCCACAGCCCCAGCAGTTTCAGATCTTGTACCTAGTTTTTTGAACCGTGTCGAATTGATTTTTATATAGGTTAAGAGGTCTAGTTTCAATCTTATACATATGGATATCTTTCTATATGTAGTTTCTTCAGGGTTTTTGTCAGGATGGAGTGTTGAATTTTTTGCAGTACTGGGGATGAAACTCAGGACCTTGCGCTTGTTAGGCAGGTGCTTATTTTATTGAGCTATCTCCCTGGCCCCGAGGTGTTGAATTTTGTCAAAGGACTTGTCTGCTTCTATTGAGATGATCCTGTGATTTTTATCCTGATGCTATTTATGTGGTGTATTATACTTAAACTGTTGTTGAATTCTTTTTGCAAAAATCTCATTGAGAGATTTTGTGTTTATACTTACCAAGGATATTGGCCTGTAGGTTTTTTGTTGTAGAGTCATTATCCAGTTTTGGTATCAGATTAATACTGACTGCATACAAAGAATTTGAAACTATGCATTGCCTTTCTATTTCATGGGATAGTTTGAGGAACACTGGAGTTAGTTTTTCTTTAAAGGCCTGGTAAAATTCTATAGTAAATCCATTTGGTCCTGGACATTTCTTTGTCAATCTTCTTATTCATTATTGATGGATCAATATATATTCTCTTAATACAATTTTAGTAAGTCATGTGTGTTAGAAATTTATCCATTTTGTCTAGATTTTCTAATTTATTAGACTATATAGGGCCAGGGAGATTGCTCAGTAGGATAAGTGCTTCCCTGTCAAGTGCAAGGCCTGAGTTCAATCCCCGGTTCCTCAAAAAAAAAAAAAAAAAAAAAAAAGAATATATATAATTTTTCTTTTTAGCATATATATTTCAAGGGCCAGGGAGATAGCTCAACTGCAGAGTCCTGAGTTCAATCCCCAGTACCGCAAAAACAATAAACAAATAAAAGAATGTATATTTCAAAGTAGTTCCTGATAATCCTCTGAACTTCTGTGTGGTGTCTGTTCTGTGGTGTCAATATTATCTTTTTGTCTCTAATTTTTTTTTTTTTCCTTAATGGTACTGGGAATTAAACTCAGGACCTTGTGCTTGCCAGGCAGGCACTATGCCATTGAATTATTCTACTAATTTTTAATTTAAGTTTTCTCATTCTTTTGATTAGTTTGGCTAAGGTTTTATCCATCATTTTTATCTTTGCTTACAACCTGCTCTGTCTGTTTCATTGGGTTTTTGTGTGTGTGTTTTTTTAGTCTCCATTAATTTCAGCTCTAATCTTTTGTTGTTTTCTGGCCTCTGTTTTGAGTTTGACTTGTTCTCTTTTTCTAAGATCATGGAATACATCATTAGGTTATTTTAGGCCTCTCAGCTTTTTGAATATAGGCACTTGGGCTGGGATGTGGCTTAGAGGTAGAGCTCTTGGCTTGTATACACAAGGCCTTGGGTTTGATCCCTAGCACCACCAATAAATAAATGGTAAATAAATATAAGCACTTGAGCTATAAACTTCTCTCTTAGAACGGTCTTCATTGTATCTCACAGATTCTACTATGTTGTATTTCCGTTATAGTTTGATTCTAGGAAGTTTTAATTTGTGTGCTGGTTTCTTCAGTGACCCATGAATCACTGTTTTTTTTTTTTTTTTTTTTTTTTTTGATGTCTCTAGTTGATTCCTAATTTTAGTCTATTGTTAATCTGGTAGGATGCGGGTTTTTTTTTTAAGATTAGCTTTGTGGTCTATGGTATGGTCTGTTTTAGAGAAAGTTCTGTGAGATGATGAAAAGAATGCTGTTTTTGGATATAATACTCCATAGATGTCTGTTAAGTCCATTTAGTCAGTAGTGTATTTAACTTGATGTTTCTTTGTAGGGCTTTGTTTGTTGTTTTATTGGTCTGAATGACCTCATTGGTAAAAGGGGGATATTGAAGTCATCCATTTTAACTGTATTAGGATCTGCCAGTCCCTTTATGTTGAGTAAAGTTTGAGTGTGCCCATGTCTGGTGCATATGTGTGCAGAGCCCTTTCTGTTGTTGATGTTGTTTTGTTTTTGAGACAGGGTCTCACTATGCAGTTCAGGCTGGTCTTGAACTCGTAATGAACTTCCTGCCTCAGTCTTCCAAGGTCTCAGATTATAGGCTTGCATCACTATGCATGACTTGTATTTTATTTTGAGATAGGATCTCCTTGAGTTGCCAGGCTGCCTTGAATGTATGATCTTCCTGTCTCAGCCTCCAAGTAATTGGGACTGTAGGCATACACCACTGCTGCCAGCCTTTAGTTATTCTTGAATATAGGAAATCCTGGAAAATATATAGATATATATCTCAGAGGTAGCTGTGATGTTGTAGCTAATATCATAGACTTTGAAGCCATGCTTCTAACTTTGAGTCCTGATTGTGCTCTTTATTAACTCTGCCTTATTGGGCAAATCACTTAACCCCTCTGCCTCAGTTTCCTGTTTATACAATGGAGATAATAGTATCCCGTTTTTGTGGGAATTAAGTGAATTAATACATGTAAAGCTTTTAAAGTGTCAGAAATTTTGAGAACTCAGTAAATGTTAGTTATAATGATTAGTCAGCCTATGTATTTATTTGTATATTGCTTTCCCTCTAAGAAGAGACCAAAAAATTTTAAAAACAAGTATGTTTATATACTTGTACTTCCTTCTTCCATTTTTTATGATTTAGGAGAAAAGCTTCAATTATAAGTATAGGTCAGCTGTGATGACCCACACCTGTAATTGAAGCATTGTGGGAGGCTGAAGCAGGAAGATCAGAAGTTTGAGCCTAGCCCAGCCAATTTAGAGACTTAGCAAGACCTTGGCTCCAAAAGGTAGATGGGGCAAGGGTGGGAATCCCTGGGTATGTAGTTTAATGCAAAGGCCTAGGTTGCATCCACAGTACCATAATATATATAGAAAAAGAAGGGGTTGATTAAAAAAAAAAATTTTTTTTATACTTTTCGAGACCTTAGTATCTTTAATACTGTGTCCTGTGAGATTGAAGGAAGAATATAGTCACATATTAACTCCTCACTTCTATTCAGTTTTGCAAGCAGTCTAAAAATCCTTGGAGGACAGTAATGAAACAGTTCTTTTGAGTGTACTTGTATGATACAGGAAGCTTTATATCTGGAGGATTTTCCTGTATTGCTTATATTTGTGATATAAACATGGCCACAAAATTACTCTTTAGACTGTGATTGTCATTAACTTATTTGAGTCATTTCTTTGCTTTTTTTATTTCAGTCCAGTTAAATGTAATCCAAACTAATTGAAGAATCATATATCATTCTTGCCTGACAATGCAAACATAGGCCTACCTAGAAGTACAAGCACCAGCCTTTAGATCTGGTTTGATAGTACATTAGAGTATTTCACCCTGCCCTTATACCTCATCGTTTTAGTTACTATTCTGGTTGCTAAGGCAAAATACCCGACACCTAAAGTTAAAGGAGGTGTATTTGGCTTACAATTTGTTGCAGTTTCTGTTCCTAGTTGGCTGGCTCCAAGCTAGGGTGGTATGGCAGAGGGGCATCACAGAGCAGAAACAGTTCATGGCAGGCAGAAGGCAGCAAGTAAGTGACAAGCAGTGACTCTCTTTCCTTTATTTCTTGTCCAGGCTACCACCCATAAGGTGTGTAGCACCAACACACCTTAATTGAAGCAGAACTGTACAAAACCAATCAGTGGACTAATTTAGTAATCACATACCCTTAATCCCAGCAGCATACACTCTAGATTCAGCCATCTCAAAAAAGCCCCTCCTTTGACTGCCTGAGGCTTTGAGGGGACATCTAGACACAAGCTGCAACACCCATGCCTCTTGAATCTGTAGCAGTTATGTTTGGAACCCACTGCCTGTAAAAGCTTTTATGCCGTTCCCACTCTTTCAGTGCTACTGACTGAGCCTAGGGCCTTGCACATGCTATTCAAACATTCTGCCAGTCACCTATATCCCTTTTGAAACATTTCTTATCTAGAAAATGGGTGACACTTCACTTTGGTAAAAGTAATACATCACAAAAACAGTTTGCAGAGAAAAGTGGTGATGAGTTTTAGTCTGATTTCTGTTTACATCTCTTTGATAATATTTATAATAGTGTCATTTTCTGTGAGTTGACATATTTACTAGAATATTCACATGCTGAAGGTTTTCATGTGGCCTACCTACTTGTATTCTAGGAAAACCAGGTGCATAAGCGCATAAATCTTATTTTTAAAGCAGTTATATTGCTGGATGTGCTGACACACCTGTCATCCCTGCAATTAGGAGGCTGCAGCAGGATGATCACTGTGAGTTTGAGGCTACCCTGGGCTACCTAGTGAGTTCAAAGCCTGCCTGAACTACAGAGGAAGGCCCTATCTCAAAATATCAATCAATCAGTTTTATTGATAATGGAAAAGTGTGAACTAAACAACCTAGTAACTTATTTGTAAAGAAAGTTTCTAAAACATGTTTATTATCTCTGTATCTCAATTTTCCTGTTAAAGGAGAGATAATAGTACCGTACCAACTTACGGGGATTTGTTTGGGAATACATGGATTAATGGTATCTACAGTGTTTTGTACAAAAGCACTGCCAACTTTAGCTGTTGTTATTGTTCTTGTCCTTTTTATTATACTTGTAAAGTGGTTGACATTGTTTTAACTTTGTTCTTTCTATTCAGATGACCTGTGTAGAAAAGGCGGGAACTGATGAGAAAATGCTTATGAAGGTCTTTCGCTGTTTGGGAAGTTGGTTTAACTTGGGTGTTTTGGACAGTAACTTCATGGCTAATAATAAGTTACTAGCACTCCTTTTTGAGATTTTGGTAAGTAATGGTTTTGCTTTTCGAAGTATTCCCACTATAGCCACTTTCAGTAACTAGCCTGCTGGGATGCAGTAAGTTTCCATAGTACTGCATAGTGCCTGGAAAGTAAGTTGTGAGAAGCAGCAGTGTCTCTTCTTTGCTGTTAATGTGCCAAATGCTATTAGTTTTATAATATTGTACTGGTTTGGTTTTGTTTTTGAGGAGGGTTTCATGGTGTAGGGCAGGCTGACCCTGAACTCACTTTGTACTTGAGGATGGCCTTGAACTGGAGTTCAAGGCTAATCTGAACTATACGTAGTCTCCCTATGGCAAGACCCTGTCTCAAAAGAAAAGTTCTTAAATATGAGTAAGTAAAAATAATAAAAAGAAAACACAGTCTTCAAGGGTGCATCTAGCTTTTCTTTCCCCCCATTTTTCCTTTGTTTTTGAGACAGGGTTCTCACTGTGTTGCCCAGGGTAGTCTCAAATTTCTTTTTTTTTTTTTTTTTTTTCTTT
>NW_004524736.1:5093303-5094353 GCF_000260255.1 Octodon degus | reverse complement strand
GGTCCCTGTGCTTTGCTGAGCTTGTTCTAAGTAGGTGCTTTAGACCACTGAGCCATCTCACCAGCCCCCAACCTCTCAGTCTTAAGGGTAATTTAATTTTCTGGGTGTTATGGCTTATGCCTATAATCCCAGCATTCAGGAGGTTGAGGCAGGGGGATCACTGCAAATTGGAGACCAGCCTGGGCTAGAGACCCTCTGTCCAAAAAACAAAATCAAACTAAAGAATAACTTAATAATTTGTATCTGTGTGCTGTCCAACTGTGCTTGCATAATTTTTTTTCTCCTGGAGATTATTATTTTTTAATTCAGGAGATTAACATATCTTCACTAAATTTACCCAACCTCTCAACTAAAACCTTTATGTTTGTTTTGTTTTGCTGTTTTTTCAGTGCTGGGATTATAGATGTATGTCACCATGCCCAGCTCAGCTGTATTCTTTGTTTGTTTGTTGTTTATTCAAATTTTTTGAGATAGGGTCTCACTATGTAGCCCAGGCTGGTCTCGAACTCACAGTAATCTTTTGGCCTAAGCGCCCAAAGAGCAGCACCACACCTGGCTCAGCTGTATTCATTTAAATAAGAATCCTGAAACTCCCTTCCTTAACCTTCTGATATATTCTGATTGTTTTTTAGATCTGTTCCTTGTACTGTGCTTTCTGTTATTTTTTACTTCCTCAAATAACTTCCTTCAAAAGATTCACAGAAAGTAAAGCCATTGTTCACATCCCAAGAAATATTTTTGCTGGGTGTGTTTACCCATAACTATAATCCCAGCACTCCACAGGCTGAGGCAGAAGGATCACTGTGAGTTGGAGGCCAGCCTAGGCTACATAGTAAGTTCAAGGCCAGCCTAAACTACACAGTGAGACCTTTTCTCAAAGTTTTTAAAATTTTGTTTTCATTTTTGAGTAATGGTTTGGCTAGGTGTAGGGTTTTAAGTTTTTTTTTTTTTTTTTCTACAGTTTTATTGATAAACATATAGCAATGAGACAGTTTCAAATCAAATCGGAAGTACAGTTTCAACAAATAATACACTGCATATATTCTTCTT
>NW_004524736.1:5078267-5091428 GCF_000260255.1 Octodon degus | reverse complement strand
AAAAAAAATGTCTGATTTGTGTGACATACAGGAAAATAACAGTAATATTGGGAAGATTGATGATTGTGTCCTGTGGAAAGCCAGGACTTCTGGGCTGTTACGTTCTTAAAGTACATATCCAGAAAAAGCTGTGATGGTTTTCCTGTTACTTGGATTACTATGCTCATATTTCTTATCTCTCTGTGCCGCCCAGCAACAGGATAAAACCTCATCCAACCTACATGAAGCTGCTTCAGACTGTGTGTGCTCAGCTCTGTATGCCATAGAGAATGTGGAGACTAATTTGCCGTTAGCCATGCAACTCTTTCAGGGAGTCCTGACGTTGGAGACTGCCTATCACATGGCTGTGGCTCGTGAAGATTTAGACAAGTGAGTAACTAAAGCTGGACCTCTGGGTTTATCTGCAGTCTGCTGTTCTTTTAAGTCACATTTAAGATTTTTTTAGTTTTTGTGTGTTGAGAATTGAGCCCAGGGCCTCACACATGCAGAATGCTTTAGTAAGTAAGCACTCTATCATGAGCTACATTCCTAAGCTTTGGTTAAGTCACTTCATTGTATAGCTATCACTTGTGATTCTTAGTGGTTCTGTTTAAATATAAAAATAGTGTATTCTGGGCCAGGGAGATAGCTCAGTAGAATAAGTGCTTGCCTGGCAAGCACGAGGTCCTGAGTTTAATCCTCGGTACCATAAAAAAAAAAAAAAAAAAAAAAAAGTATATTCTATGTTCTGTTATTCTCATCCAAACCTAGAGTGCCAAATTGGATATAGGAGAGGTTGGAGTTACCAGTTATGGAAAGTATTAATTTTTGTACTTACAAAAGATACAGTTGAAGAATTAAAGGTAAACTTTAAAACACCAATTGTAATTTGATGGGAATTTATATTGAACTATTTTAGTAATGGAGAATTTGAACTGACTTGCCAGTCACTTGCTTATCTATATAGAGGTAGCTGATCTACATACAGGTGTCTATTGTGGATGCTGTGATATAGCATACTGGATAATTTCTTAGGCTGAGAAATCTTTTATTCATTTGATTTATGGTGTCTGTGAGTATATACAGTATCCAGATTTCTGACTTGCTGCTCTTAATCTCTTTTTTCTACAGAGTTCTGAATTACTGCCGTATTTTCACTGAACTATGTGAAACTTTTCTTGAAAAAATTGTTTGTAGTCCAGGCCAAGGTCTTGGAGATCTGCGAACTCTGGAATTGCTTCTGATCTGTGCAGGGCATCCTCAATACGAGGTGATGTCAGTGCTGTACTGAGGCCACATTTTACTAAGCTGTATATTCCATGTTGTCTTTATTTCATTTCTTCATGCCCTACATGTGCTTTTGAGAAATTGGTCTTGGTTTTAGTTACTGTGATGTAGGAATTATGTCTGTGTGGGAATTTTCTATTTTCTTACTTGATTAGGTGGGTTAACTTGGTAATTCTCAAATAGATTCTCAAAGAATCTATTAGAAAGAAGCCTTTCCACTAAGCCCCTTTCTAGCTCGATTCTGTAGAGCTTAACAGCTAAAAATTATACTGTATTTCTTTGCTTTTCTTTATTGTTACACAATTGCTGAGATAAATAAAAAGGAAGGGCTTGCGACATAGCTTTGACGGTCTAAATACCTGCCTGGCAAGCACAATGACCCAGGTTCGTTCCCTGGTACTGAATGCCATGCTGACCCAAAACCCAGGTACCCCGTGGTGGCACACACCTGTAATCCCAGTGCTGGGGAGGCTGAGACAGGAAGATCACTACCAGTCTAAGCTAGCTGCATAGGGAGACTTTGTACTAAATAAATAGATAAATATATTTTTTTAAATTTTGCTTTAAAAAGGATTTTCTCTCCCTTTGTCTTCTACCCATGAAAGGAGGCAAATGAAGTTTTTTTGGTTTGTTTTGTTTTTTTGGTGCTCGCTTTGGCAGCACATATACTAAAATTGGAACGATACAGAGAAGATTAGCATGGCCCCTGCGCAAGGATAACACGCAAATTCGTGAAGTGTTTTGTTTTTTTGGAACCAGGGATTGAACTCAGGCCCTTGCACTTGCCAGGCAAGCGCTTATTCTACTGAGCCATCTTCCTGGCCCCAAAAGAAAAAGAAGGCAAATGAAATTAACATGAGGCTTGTTAAGTTATATTCAGAGATTTACAGATAGATAGCTTGCCTGGTAAGTATTCTAATCTCAAGTATATAATGAAATAATTACAGAATTTCAGAAAAAGTTTTGAAAGACTTTAAAATAAAAAAAAACAACACATTTCTGTATCAGTTTATTTAAATTCACAATACATTATCCTGGGCTAACCAAATAGCTCAGCAGATTAAAGCGCCTGCAAGCAGGTACAGGGGCTGGTTCAATTCCCAGGCCTGCCCTGCTGGCCCCGCCCCCAGGGCACACTTCGATAGGTGGTTGAGACTGGGCATGGGTGGCGTGTGCCTGTAATCCCAGCTCTTGGGAGGCTGTAAACAGACGGATTGCGGATCATGGATCGGATTGCGGATCATGGATCGCTAGAATCCAATCTAGTAGTGAGACCCTGAACACCCTGTAGAACCTTCTCTAAAATACACACACACACACACAAAATCCTGCTGGGCATGGTGGTTCATACCTGTAATCCTATCATTTGGGAGGCTGAGGCAGGAGGATCTGAGACTAGCCTGTCCTACAAAGTGAGCTTAAGGCCAGCCTGAGCTGTGTAGTGAAACTGTCTCAAAAATAAAATAAATTTTAAAAATCCATTATACTTTGGAGGAAGTTGTCCCAATAGGAAGTGTAAAGCCATTGGGACTAATACAGAGAGATATGTGAGGGTATAAGATAATCTTACTAGAGGAAAAGTGGCTTTTTAACTGGTTCTCCTTATGTATAAAAATGCATCTTCTAGGGCCAGGGAGATAGCTCAGTGGAAGGTCCTGAGTTCGATCGTTGGTACCAAAAAAATAAAATTAAATTAAATTAAAAAGTGCAGAAAAATGCATCTTCTTTCCCATATGGCTTTAGTAATAATAATAAAACCATCCTTTTAGTCCTTTTCTTTTTTTTTTTTTTTTTTTTTTTTTTTTTTAAGTTTGTGTGTGTGTGCATACGCGCCCAGGATCTTACTACACAACTTGGACTTAGTGATCCAAGTGTTTTCTGCCTCCCTAGGCTGGGGTTGGGATTACAGGTGTGCACTACAATGTCTGGACTCCATTGCTGGCTCAGCGTGCCTGGGGGCAGGGCCAGCACAGCATGAGATGCCGGGGATCAAACCCTGGCCCCTGTGCTTACCTAAGCAAGCACTTAGTCCACTGAGCTATATCGCCGGCCCTTCTTAGTCATTTTCTTATTAAAATAAACCATGCTTTCTCTTTTTAATCTGACAGGTAGTAGAAATTTCCTTTAATTTTTGGTACCGACTAGGAGAGCATTTGTACAAAACTAATGATGAGGTCATACATGGAATCTTCAAGGCTTATATTCAGAGGCTGCTTCATGCCTTGGCTCGACACTGCCAGCTGGAACCAGACCATGTAAGTTCACTTCTCTCTTTTTTTTTTAAATTTTATTGAGAAACACATAGTTTCAAAACAGGTCGGTAGGACAGTTACAATAATTAATATATTGCATATTGTTGTCTTCTTAGTGGTTATTCATAGTACAAGATGCAGACATTATATCCTGTCCAAACACTATTAATACAAATCTTTCCTTTTTTAAAATTTTTAATTTTTTTTGGCGGAACTGGGAATTGAACTCAGGCCCTTGCACTTGCCAGGCAGGCGCTTACTCTACTGAGCTATCCCCCCAGCCCAATACAAATCTTGCTTCTCATTGAATTAAGAGAAAGTAGCTATGTATCTTTCCTAACTATTTTGTATGTACAGATACAAAATGGTCCTTTATTTGTATCCCCCCCCTTTTTTTTTTCATTTAGTTTTGCCAGAGATGGGTATTCCATTGCCATTTAAATATTGTAGGTGCATGAATTGAGCAAAATAATCCAATATAGTCCAGTAGTCCATAATAGTAGTGGGTTATCCATAGGACTGGCAATGTCAGAAGCTGTTGACTTGAGCCTTTTACAGCTCAGCATATTAATATGACTTTACTTTTTATACCTTGTTTTTATATTTTTCTGTTGGATGGTTAAGACCAAGATAAAGCAAGACCTGTATAACAAGAAATGTAACTTTTGTATCTGCCAAGGTCACTTCTTCAAATCTTAATTTGCTCATTTCAGTACTAACTTGAGAAAATTAGAGCTAATAGAATCTTCAGATTTTGCCACTTAAGCTTTCAGTGAAGAAGTCAGTACCTATACAACAAAGAGTAGGCTGACATACAAAAAATATTGGTCCTGCTGAGCCAGTTCTTATCCAGGAATCTATCTTAGTAGTTCTGCAAATGAAAAAATAGCTATTTTGTATTACTTATAAAAATAAAAATTAGGACTGGTGAGATAGCTCAGTGGTCTAAAGTGCCTGCTTAGGCAAGCCCAGGGACCACAGTTTGGTCCATTGTGGTACCACGTGCCTCGCCAGCCCCACCCCCAGGGCAGGCTGAGCTGGCCAAAAAAAAAAAGAGAAAGAAAGAAAGAAAATTGGTAAACCATGTGTAACAATGTAAGAGAGACAAATTATGATGTAGCACTTTGCTGAACCACTGTCCACTAAAATTACTGATGACTACTGAAATAGTAATAGTTGGGTAAGAAAAAAAATCAGAATGTAGATTTTTAATAGTATAATATGCTTTTAATAGTTAATATGTTTTTAATAGTGTAATATATATCTTTAAAACTAATACAAAAATGACATGCTTGTGTAAGGATGTTAAAAATTACATGTGGTTCCATCTCTGTGTGTGTGTGTGTATTATATATATAATATATATATCTTTGTATTATTTACAATGATTTTATAATTTTTAAAAATATAGAAATAATCCATATGCTTTGAAGAAAAGCAGTTTCTAGAAATTTTAAATATTTTTTTAAATTTATTTCGTATGGGTCTTGCTATACAGCTCAGAATCAGTGATCCTTCTGTCTCAGCTTCCCCAG
The DNA here is from genome assembly GCF_000260255.1 of Octodon degus. NCBI lineage: Eukaryota > Metazoa > Chordata > Mammalia > Rodentia > Octodontidae > Octodon > Octodon degus. The sequence goes on along the minus strand of NW_004524736.1, from coordinate 5,086,375 downwards.
TACTGTGATTACAGGCGTGCACCACCATGGCACACCTGGAGTTCCAGGGCCAGTATGCCATGCAGTACCCAGGATCCTTGCACTTGCCAGGCAGGTGCTTAAACCACCGAGTTGTCTCCCTAGCTCTAGAAATTTTATTTTAAAAGTCCATTACAATGGGGCTGGTGAGATGGCTCAGTGGTCTAAAGCACCTACTTAGAACGAGCTAAGCTAAGCAAAGCACAGGGCCTGCGGTTCAATCCCCCAGCACCACATGCCAGCCCGCCCCGCCCCCTGGTGGGCTGAGCTGGCCACACACAGACACAAAATAAATAAATAAATTTAAAAAAAAAAAAAAAAAAAGGTCCATTACAAGACCTTCCTTCAACCTTCTTGGATTTCTTCAAATTTTACTTCATTTTGTCTTTTCATTAAATCTAGGACCAGGAGCAAATTTAATTGCTTGTAAATAAATCTGACATGTCATAGTCTTAATTTGAATTTTAGTTATTATATTTGAGTCATGGCGTTATATATCACTTTAGAATCTTAGTGATGACCTGGTCAAATGGTTTTTCAAACCATGTATCCACCACCTTAATTAAAAAAAAAAGAAAAAACTACAGAATCCTATCTTTCTATTTTAAAAGACTAACACATAAGTAAAAGTAGGCCTGCTCTGGTTTTTTTAATTTTTTTAATTTTTTTTAAATTTATTTATTTATTACGTTTATTTAGTGGGGGGGGGGAGCTCAGCCCACCAGGGGGCGAGGCTGGCAGGCATGTGGTGCTGGGGGATCGATCCCAGGTCTCTGTGCTTTGCTAAGCTTGCTCCAAGTAGGTGCTTTAGACCACTGAGCCATCTCTCCAGCCCTGCTCTGGTTTAAATGATGCTGTTTATTCCTTTGATAGTTCGTTGGTACCATTTCCCTTCAAGGTATTTTCTTATACTTGTTATGCTATATAATTTATATAGTACTTTATAAATTCATCCATCATTTCATCTGAGACAACCATCATTCCCTCCATATTCTTTGACTTTAATTTTTTTGTTTTAAGAGTAAGATTGAGGGCCTGGAGAGATGACTCAGTGGTCTGAGTGCCTGCCTGGCAAGCACAGGGACCCAGGTTGGATCGCCAGTACTGCATGCCGTGTCAGCCATAGAAAACTGGGCACATGCCTATAATCCCAGTGCTGGGGAGGCTGACACAGGAAGATCACTACAAGTCTGAGCTGTGTAGGGAGACCTCTGTACCAAATGGATGGATGGGTGGATGAATGAATGAATGAATGAATGAATGAATGAATTAAAAAAAAAAAGTAAAGTTGAACCAGATCAGTTCTCAGTAGTACTAAGGGCTTTTTCCAGGTATAACCTAGGATTCTCATATAGGCTCTATCTGAACATTAATTGCTAATACTTTACATACATAAATATATTGTGATAGGAAGGATTTATATATAATTCTATTTTCTTTTAGAAGTTGTTGTGATAATGGTTGATTTGGAAGATTTTGAACAGCAAAGCTTCAGAGACTTGTTTGGTACTAAAGAGTTGACCCTAGATAGGCTTATAATTAGCACTTTTTCCAGGTTGCTTCTCACTTCTACTACCCTACATTTTTCCACACATAAAAGAGATACAGCTTGGAGAGATAAAGAAGACACACATATGAACTGAAGAGTTTCTCATAGTAAACGTAGAGAACAGGTGGTTTTGATTCAGCATACCCAACAGTTTGGGAGACCGTGTTCCCCTGTCATAAAATATACTTATGTTTTAGGCAGCTTTGGTTCATTGGGTTATAACTGCTTAATGGCATGTTGTTCTGTTGATTTGATAGTAGTCATTGAAAGCCTCTGTCAGTTTAAATTAAATGTTACCTGATTTAAATTTTCAGGAGGGGGTTCCTGAGGAAACTGATGACTTTGGAGAGTTTCGGATGAGGGTATCAGACCTGGTGAAGGACTTGATTTTCTTGATTGGGTCAATGGAATGTTTTGCTCAGGTAAGCTCCTGTGGAGGTCTTGAGCCAATTTTATTGATCACCCCTAGGCCTTCTATAAATGTTCCATTTCTTTTCTTCAAGTTCAGTGGCTAAATGGAATTATAGGTACGCAGGTGCCTACCACATTGCCTGGCATATAGTAGCTATGTTTATTCAGTATCAATCCAATTACAGTCCATAGGTAATTTAGTGATAGTGTAGTCTGTTACACTTGCTAGTGATAGCTGTTCCCTGGTACAGCTGGAATAGAAGATGATAAATAAGAACTGAAGCCTCCAGGATACTTACAGGGAATTTGGACCTAGCCAGGACAAATAAGCAAGTTGTTGTGCTTTAATAATTTTATACCTGCTCTTGTCAACTCTTCTGGTTATTTGGCATTTACTTTTTCTTCCCTGTACAGTTTCATCCTAGAAATATGGAATTTATAGTCTTGGTTTTCCTGACAATCAGTTGCAGTCTTATTTCACATCATTACCGTTAGCATAATTTGAGGTGATTTTTGTGTTGGTAGATTGTATTCTAATGAGGCTAGGTATCTCTTTTGTTAAAAAAAAATCTGCTTGTACGTCTTCTAAGCAGCTTTTATAGGAACTGAAACTGTACTGCCAGTATTGATGCAGACAAATAATTAAAACAATAGAAAAGTAAAGGTAATATACATGTAGAGGATTTACATGTGTCCTCATTTTAAGTGTGCTTTTGTATTTATCAGCTGTTAGGACCAGGAAAAAGACTTGTGTAATGTGTTTTATTTTTCTATAATATTCATTTTCTGGGGGCAGATGATGATCTTGATTAAATTCTTTGGAATCTAAATGGATTTATTTCAAACATTAAAATAATTATTCTAGTTAATGAGGATGTGAAAAATGAAAATAATATTCTTATGTGGCCCTGAGAGATAATGAGATTTAGAAACAGGGAGCTGGATTTTTTTTCTAACTGCATTTTAAAATTTTTATTTGCTTTGGAATTGTTTTCCTTTTAATGGATCTATAATGCAACTCTTCTTCTCTAGTTATATTCTACTCTGAAAGAAGGCAATCCACCCTGGGAGGTGACAGAAGCGGTTCTCTTTATCATGGCTGCTATAGCAAAGAGTGTTGATCCGTGAGTGTCTAATAAGTCTTTTGCTGGGAACTCTTAAGTATCAAAAAGAAGAAATATTACACCACTTTTCTCTTATGCTGTATGGTTAGAAATCTCAGAATGTGTTACTTCTATAGTGTTCTCATCTTCTGACTTCTAGAGTCTTGTTGAGGGTGGCCTATATTCTTAAGCCATGTTTTACCTATATTTCATAGTTAAAATGATGTACCCTCATGCTAGGAAGAGAATCTGATCTATTTTTCTAACTGAGGCTCTCATTTCAAAGTAGGTATGATCAAGAATTTGTTATGAGTATTAAATTGTTGGTACTTGTTTAAAAATAATTGAACAGGCATTAATATGACTCTGCTACTTTGGAGACCTTGTTGGTTTTTCTGTTTTGTTTTGTTTTTTTGGTGGTACTGGGGATCAAACTTGGGACCTTGAGCTTGTCAGGCAAGCGCTTATGCTGCTGAGCTATCTCCCCAGCCCTGGTGACCTTATCTAAATTACCAATATTAAACAGTTTTTAATTGTATTGTATCCCAGTTTTTCTTAGAGGATCATTTATGAATTTTAGCAAGGCAAGACATATGCCTCATTTTACCTAAAAGAATAGCAAATCCGAAAGGTAGTGATTTTTATTATTACCACAGAAAATTTTTGTTTGACTTCTGGTTACTTAGCATAGAAATTCTATTTGTGACATGAATCCTTTCAGACAAGATTTACTTTCTGTCATGAGTTTATACATTGATATTAGGAAGATGGTTAAGACAAACAGTCATTAAAACCGAAGTGCTTCTTTTTTGGTTGCTTTTCTGGGCTTAGTCAATGAGATTTTCCATTGTTTCTAATCCAGTAATATTAAGAGTTAAAGTTTTGTTTTTCTCTATTAAGTTCTGGTCCTGAGTTACATACTATGTATAATTTGCTTTTAAACCTATTTTGGTGTCTTTGGAACTTTCTGTGACAGTCTGAAGATTACTAAAATTATTAATTCTGGGTGTGGTGGCCCACATCTGTAATTCCAGTATTTAGGAGGCTGAGGCAGGAGGATTGTTGTAAGTTTTTGGCCAGCCTGATCTAAATAGTGAGTTCAAGGCCAGTCTGAACTACATAGGGAGCCTCTGTCTCAAAACAAAAAATCATTAATGTTCTGAAAGTTTAAACAGGATGGGCTTCATTAATTAGCTTAGTGTCCAGAGGGAACAAAAGGCATAAATAAGAGGAGATTTTCTATTGTTTGTTTATATGCATGTTTAGCCAGTTGCATTACAAATTTTTAGTCCATTGAAAGGATTTAACAGACCTAGTTATCAGCAGGGGGTGCTCTTGTACTAATCCAGTATATTTACATTTTAAACATCATTTCTGGATTAAGTTATATCATTTTGGGGCATCCTCCACTTTATTCTTTTTCTTTCTTTTTTTTTTTTTTTTTTTTTTTTTTTTTTTTTTTTTTTTTTTTTTTTTTTTTTTTTTTTTTTTTTTGGTGCCAGGAATCCAACTTAGGACCTTATGCTTGCCAGGCAGGCATTATGCCACTGAGCTACATCCCTGGCCCCCTCCACTCTGTTTAAAAGAACTTCAGCAAGTATAATTTGGGAGTGGGTAAGTTCATAGTGCTGTGGAAATTGCTGGTTAACCTTATTTTTCCTTTGTGTCCCAGTTAGGGAACTATAGTCTATTCCTGAAGCTTTTTTCAGTTAGTGAGCTGGCCTACCTATACTTTTCTGGTCTTAAAGTTCTTAGTACCCAGCTATAAGAAATCTTTTGGAAAATAATAGCTAATAGAAAAGTGAAATATGAAAGTTATTCGTTTAGACACTCAGCCTTATGTTTTGAGTGCCCACTATGTGCCAGGCACTGTTCTAGGTGCCGCAGATAGTAGAATAAATGGAATAAATTTTTTATAAGAAGATATTTATTCCCAGTAAGTTTCTGTCTCTCCTATTGAAAGAGTCTGTCTTTGATAGCATGATGAGTCTTTAACCAATTAAGCCATTCTTCTGGCATTCAGAAGATTAAGGAGTAGTGTGCTTCTCCCCAAACAATTATATCCTTCACTTATGTCTCTTCCTTTTTTTAAGAGTCTGGAAAACATTCACACCTAGTATTTAAAACAAAAAATTTGAATGGTTGTTTATTTATGAAGTCCTTCAGCAATTTGATGTTTCACTTCAGCCAGGTACTTTGCCAGAATATAACCTCTGAAGTCAGTAATTTAAATACTTGCTTTCTGTACTTAGGGAGAACAACCTAACACTTGTGGAAGTCCTAGAAGGAGTTGTCCGTCTCCCCGAGACTGTGCATACAGCTGTGCGGTATACTAGCATTGAGTTGGTTGGAGAAATGAGTGAAGTGGTTGATCGAAATCCTCAGTTCCTTGGTATGTGTGAACTCTCTTCTGTTTTGGCTACTTAGGATTTTTCTGATTTTTTCTCTTCTGTTCTTTTTTTTTTTTTTTTCCCCCAGCTTTTGGATTGTTTTTGACAGGAGGAGTATTTGTAGACACTGAGAGTAAGTATATTGTAAGTTGCTTAGTTGAGGGGACATTTGTAATTGATTAGATATACAGATAAGGAAATTGTTTGAGGCTGTTACTCTGTTTAAGCATGAAGAGTGTTAAATACATGTTCTTCATGTTCTGTTTAAAAACTAAGAATTATTCAAAAGTAGAGGGCCAAGGAGATAGCTCAGTAGAATATGCACTTGCCTGGCAAGCACAGGGTCCTGAGTTCAATCCCTGGTACCCCCCCCCCAAAAAAAAATTTGGGGTGGCAAAACAAGATAAATACAAATTAAGAGTATTGAATTATATTACCTCTGGCACTGGCCTTTTGGACCTGCAAAAATAACTAAAGGTCATATAAAATAAATTTAGAATTGAAGGTAAAATTAGAAATCAGTTATCCTAACCTCCTCTTACAGATATAGGTACTAAGACCCAAAGAAAGTGATTTATCCAGAGTGCCTGATACATATATAGACATAGATATATATGGATAGCTCATATCAAGCATCTGAAAGGGAAGAATGTATTCCAAGAATTTAAGAATCCCAAAATTTAGGGGTCAGGGAAATGGCTCAGTAGACTAAGTACTTGCCTGGCAAGTGCAAGGGCCTGAGTTCAATCTCCGGTTCCATAAAACAAAACAAACCCCCCCCCCCAAAATCTGTGAAAAATATCACATCCTTACATTTGATGTTTCCTTTGCAGTCTTAATTGTCACCTCTTAAATGATTTTTATTTTACGTAATCTATCTGCTTTTAACAATTAAAACACTTATTATTTTTTTTTTTTTTTTTTTGTAGCCAGGGATTGAACTCAGGCCCTTGCACTTGCCAGGGAAGCGCTTATTCCACTGAGCCATCTCCCTGGCACCCTAAAACACTTATTTTAAAACAATATGAGGGGCCAGCGAGACAGCTCAGTGAACTAAAGTGCCTGCTTAGGCAAGTACTGGGATGAAGATGCAATCCCCAACACCACATGCTGTACCAGCCCCACCCCCCAGGGCGGGCTGAGCTGGTCAGAATCTGTATGTAGTAGCACATGCCTGTAATCCCAGCTCTGGGAAAGCTGAAAACAGGAGGATCACTATGAGTTTGAGCTGTGTAGTGAGACACTGTAACAACCAAATACGTTTCTTTAAAAAATGTGTTCAATGTAGTTTTTTTGTTTTTGTTTTTCCATTTCTAGAGGGCGTATGGTAGACATGCTCACATTAATTTTTTTTATTATTTCATTTTGTGTATTTGGTACAGGGTCTCATTGTGCACCTCAGACTATTAGTGAACCTCCTGTTTCAGCCTTCCCAGCGCTGGGATTCAGGTGTGCTCTGCCATGCTCGGACTCGGCCACCAGCTCAGTGGACACCAGGGGTGGTGCTGGTGTGGCACGCAGGACCAGGGATGGAACCCTGGTCCCTGCACTTGCCAAAGCAGGTGCTTAGTCCAGTGAGCTGTCTCCCTGGCCCGGACATGCTCACGTTAAATGGAAGCACTTTCTAAGTTGATTTTGGTTTCCGATATCATACTCAGGACCTTACGCTTACTAGGCAGGCACTTACGCCACTGAGAAATTTCCCCAGCCCTCAAATTGTTTTTAAAATGCCTATTTTCTAGTTCTTAGATCTTTTCACTTTCATTATTTGCCCCAGCTCTTTTTTGGTGGTGGTGCTGGGGATTGAGTCCCAGGGCCTTGTGCATGTGAGGCAAGTACCTGTACTACTCTGGCATTCTTTTTGAATCTCTTTTCATGGGGGGAGAGGGAAGAGTGAATTTGATTATTGTTTGATATGAAGAAGATGTCTCAGTATTTGCCCAGTCTGATCTCGAATTCCTAGGCTCAAATGAGCCTCTCCAGTCAGCCTCCCAAGTAGCTAGCATTATAGGCACACACCACTACACTCAGCTTTTTTGTTTTGACTTAATGTCTTCAGCAAAGCTAAGTTGAACTGCAGAATTTCCACTCAGCACCCTTGCATTGTCTCATTCAGATATGTACCTTGCCAGTGAATAAATTGCTATGTGTTCATACTCTAAAAATAGCCTAAACCACAAATACTTAGTGTGAGAACCAGTAAAATCTTCAATGCTAGTTGTTGAGCTATGTTCCAGATTTTAGGTCTTCTGAGTATTATGCTGAATGAGCATTATGCTAAAGAAACTTGGAATGTTTGAGGATGGAAGAGGCTGTGCTGGGTTGGTATATTGTATTGATTGTTAGATCAAAAATGAAGATAAATGGTTTGAAATGGGCCTTAGCACTTTATGCTTTCTGTCTGGGGGTGGGGGTGGTTTTATGGCTTTCTGTGAGTCCCTCTGAAATATAGCCAACCTGGTGGGAATTAGAATATTTCAAGTTTGTATAACTGGAGGGAATGTTTTACTTTTAGTTTTCAAAGGTATGTTTGCAAAGTATAAAATTGAATGAGAGGGACCAGGGAGATGACTCAGTGGAGTAAGCGCTTCCCTAGCAAGCGCAAGGGCCTGAGTTCAATCCCTGGTTCCGCAAAAA
>NW_004524736.1:5075758-5078167 GCF_000260255.1 Octodon degus | reverse complement strand
TCTTAAAAAAAAAAAGATTTGCTGAATAAACTGAATGAATCAACAATTAAAAAAAATACAGTCATGATCAAATGCTGTTTAACCATATGTGGGTTTTTTAGAGTTTTTCTGTTAAAAAGTTGAAACTTTTCTTTTTTTTTTTTTGCTCCGAATGCCTTCAGGACAGGTTTGGCTGGCTTGAGTTGTGGGGATCGAACCACAGCAACCTGAGCCTGACTGCTTTGTTGAAGCAGCCACTTAAAGAACTGAGCTAAGGGGCAGGCCCCCTAAAAAGTTGAAATTTTTCTAAAGGAAAGTAAAATGATTAGAATTTACTCTATAGAGAATTTACCTGTTCAAGAAAAAAATCATCTTTTCAACCAACTTTCTTTCAACATTTACATTTGGTAGAGATAAACACAGTGAACAGTTCATTTAGATGTGGTAAAGATTTGTCTGCATGTTTTAAGGCCTTTTGTAACTAAAAAGAAACAAATATAACTGTCATCCTCATTAGTATAGGACAGTGATGGTAAACATTTTAGAGCTTTCAGTGGTGATGTAAACACTGCTACAGGCTGTTTTACCTAGTGACTGATTTCTGGGCATAATGGTCACTCTCTGAGTTTTTTATTCTTTGTTATAGTAAATATATATTTAATAATTAGATGCCCATCTACTTCAGTTAGTGTTTGTCAAACTATGCCCCTGAATAGGTAGAGTTAGAAGGAACAGTAGGTAATCATGAGAGGGAAGTGGGTGGTGAAACAGACAGGAGTCGGGGTTGCCTGGCACTATATCAATAAGATCAGCTCTGTTTTTATGTTTTTATGTTGCAGAATATATATATATATATATTTTTTTTTTTTGAGAGTTCTTTTACTTTAAAAATATATATGTATACAAAAACTTCTTAGTTTTTCTTGAATTCCATATATGTGTAATCTCTTTTTGGCTTTACTCTTTAGACCCTGTGTTGGGCTATTTGATGAAAGGCCTGTGTGAAAAGCCCCTGGCTTCTGCGGCAGCTAAAGCCATTCATAACATTTGCTCCGTCTGCCGAGATCACATGGCTCAGCACTTTAATGGCCTCCTGGAGATTGCCCGATCCCTTGACTCCTTCATGTTATCTCCAGAAGCTGCTGTGGGCTTGCTAAAAGGTATTTCATTAATATGTTGACTAGTAACAATCTTCTGTAGGCCACTGGTTCTCGTTGTCTTACATAAGACTTATTGCAGTTTTTTAGTTGTAATGTACATAATAATGGTGAAGGTAGCTTTTCTACTCAGAAGAGTGTTAACTATGTGTGCTTGCATTTGTGTGTGTAGCACAGATTTAGATTTTGTATAGAGACAACACACTTGAATTAAACATAGTTGCTTTTTAAGTTGGAGGAACTAAAACAGAAGCTAAATAAGTAGGGTATGCCATTCCAAAAAGATTAAGTGGAAATTGCAAGGTCATGTGCATGGATCCGCATGAAAAGTAAAAACAAGGGCCTGCTGGCTCGTTAGTCATTGTTACGGGGCTACTTACACTGTGAACCTGCCTATACAGAGGTGAAAAGCTAGCATGGTGAGAGGCTCAGACTGATGATAGAAGAACTAGAGATTGTGAGGTTAGGAAAAAAGACAGAAGCAACTGTAAGCATGACAGTTTTTTTTTTTTTTTTAAACATTTAGAAGATTATGTTATAAAAAAGGATCACACTTTGTGAGTATTCACTTCTCAGCCATTTAGAGGGAAGCACATACTGGGTCCTAGAAAGAAAAGTATGTTCTAGCCAAACTTTCTGAGAACAGATTAGGGTGCCCTTGAGGTAGTGAAATCTTTCTAGCTGGCAAATTGGAAGGGGTTGCAGTGTTAAAAAAGTAAAGGATCAGGAAATACGACCTGTGTTAGTATTTTTTGAGCCTACATATCAGTCTTTACAGGAGTATATGTCCTAATGTGTGAATGAATTATGTTCTCTTGTTTCTGTCACCAGGTCCCTCACTAGCTCATGGATCTGTGCTTTTTTCATAGATAATTCTTTCTGTACATGGGTTTTCTTGTTTATATAGATATAGATAATAAGACATTAAATCTGAGTCAGATATTTTTGCTTATGATGTAACCATGATGCTGAAATGGTGTCTAACCTGAAGTAGACTGGTCTGCTAGTTATCAGTGATATCTTCTACATGTAGAAAACTGTTTGGGCCAAGGATTTAGCCCAGTGACTCAGGTCCTGCCTGACAAATGCAGGATCCTGAGTTTGATTCCTGGTACCAAAAAAAAACAAACAAAAAAAAAAACACCCTATTTGGTGTGATTTTTATCTTTAACAATGAATTTCAAAGGAAATCATAACTCAATTTGTGTCCCCCCACCACACACACACACACACACACACACACACACACACAGAGTTTTAAGTCTAACTCATC
>NW_004524736.1:5064551-5075146 GCF_000260255.1 Octodon degus | reverse complement strand
GTGAGTTCGATCCCTGGTACCACCAAAAATAAATAAATAAATAAAATTTGACTTGAGGAGGAGAGGCTCTTATAAATATTTCTTTCTTTCTTTTTTTTTTTTTTTTTGCGGAACCAGGGATTGAACTCAGGCCCTTGTGCTTGGCAGGCAAACGCTTATCCTACTGAGCTATCTCCCTGGCCCCACTTATAAATATTTCTTTAAAGAAGAAAGGCAAATGTGATTGCTAATTTTCTGTTGAAATTGCATACCTCACAAATGGATAAACTGAATCTAAGGAGAATACACAGTAAATGACTAAAATTTTTGAGTTTGGTTCATTCTTTCTAAAAGCATTATGTCAGTATTTCTCAGACCTCTCTGATAAGAATTGCCTAAGGTGTTTGTCAAAAACAGGCTCTTCCTGATCCACTAAATCAGAATCTCTGGGAAGGAAGAGAAACACTGTATTATGGTACATAAAAATAGCTTTGGTATAGGGCTGGCCATGTAGCTCAGCGACTAAAGTGCCTGTTTAGGCAGAGCACGGCAATCCCCAGCGCACGGCAATCCCCAGCGTGCGTGCTGAGACTGCAATTGAGACTGGGCATGGTGGTGCACACCTGTAATTCCAGCACTTGGGAGGCTGAAAACAGGAGAATTACTACGAGTCCGATCTATGTAGTGAGGCCCTGGAGACCCTGTACTAAATACAGTTTTGGTTTTTTGGGGGTTTTTTTTTGACAGAACCGGGGATTGAACTCAGGCCCTGGCACTTGCCAGGGAAGCACTTATTCCACTGAGCCATCTCCCCGGCCCTGTACTAAATACATTTAAAAAAATAATAATAATTAAGAATCATAGCTGTGGCATTAGCTTTGTGGAGATGATTCGTAAAGTCTGAATAACTGGAAGGGAGGCATGTTTAAACATCTTAAAGCCAAAAGGCTGCTGAAAACAAATAATGTTTTGTTTGTAAATGTCAATGTAAAAGCCAGTCTGTAGTCTTCTAAGTCAAATTAAAAATAAGTAACAGGGGCCAGGGAGATGGCTCAGTGAAATAAGCTCTTCCTTGGCAAGCGCAAGGGTCTGAGTTCAATCCCTGGTTCCGCCGGAAAAAAACAAAGTAACAATGCTGTAACTTTAGAAGTAACACTAATTTTTTTTTTTTTTACAATTTATTTATTTGTGTGTGTGTGTGTGTGTGTGTGTGTGTGTGTGTGTGGCCAGCTCAGCCCACCAGGGGGTGGGGCTGGCTGGCATGTGGTGCTGGGGGATTGAACCACAGTCCCTGTGTTTTGCTTAGCTTAGCTTGTTCTAAGTAGGTGCTTTAGACCACTGAGCCATCTCACCAGCCCGACTAATTCTTTTTAATGATGGAGTCAGTCAGTCTTTTCTGTTAACCTCTATAGTGTATCCCATGTAGTTTAGTTACTTCAATTTAGGTTTTATTTTCTTCATTTTCTTCTTTCTTTATTTTTTAGGGACAGCACTTGTCTTAGCCAGATTACCTTTGGATAAGATTACTGAATGTCTTAGTGAACTATGTTCTGTTCAGGTTATGGCATTGAAAAAGGTAAGTCCAATTAAGTAGTAAGTAATTAACCAAGTATAAGAAGTTACTGTGTTGGAAGGGAAAAGACAAATTTTCTTATTTACAGATTATTTTTCATCTAGCTAGAAAAGTCAAGAGAATGAACTGAGAAATTATTAAAATTTAGTATGTCAGAGTAACAACATACAAAGAAAAAGTACAATTATGCTTCCCTTTATGACAGGGATACATTCTGAGAAATTAATTAGTAGGCAGTTTTGTAGTGCAAACATTAAAATGCACTCACATGAATCCAAATAGGATAAGCCAGTCACATACGGGGCCTCTTGATGTTATCTTGAGATATACAAGGCTGCTTCCAGCACACTGCAGCATACTGTTTTACAGTAAGCATCTCCTTTTAAGTGGGAACACACTTTAAAGTAATGGTAAGAAGTAGTGGTAAATACATAAACATACAACAGTTTTTTATTATCAAGCACTGTATATACATAATTGTAAGTGCTGTGCTCTTATACCACTAGCAGCATAGTTGGTTCGTTTACACCAGCATCACCACCACAGGCAGAACAGTGAAGTGTACTGTACTGTTCGGACAGCTATGAAATTACTAGGAGAAAGGAATTTTTCAGCTCTATTATAGTCTTTGGGGACCATCATTTGTTATGTGTTCTGTCATTGACCAAAACATTGCTTACCAAGTACTTGATTATTTTAAAATCAGTAAAATAACCAGTCAGAAGATAAATGGGAAAAAAATCATTCAAGTTGACAATCAAAGCCATAACCTTTCTAGGTGTTGTGGCATATGCCTATAGTGTCAGCACATTGGGAGGCTGAGTCAAGAGACTCACAAGTTTGAAGCCAACCTGGGCATCTTAGGTGACCCTGTCTCAAAATATAAACTAAAAGCACTGTGAATGTAGGTGTGTGTAAATGCCCTGGTTTCAGTCCCCACGACCACCACCAAAAATTAAAGACAAAACTATACCATTATCTATCATAAATAATCATCCTTGAAGACTATTTTATTTTTATGTATTTGGTACAAGGTCTCACTACACAGCTCAGACTTGTAGTGATCCTCCTGTTTTCAGCCTCACCAGCACTGGGATTACAGGGGTGAGCCACCATGCCCTGTCTCAGTGGCCAGCTCGGTGCACCTGTGGGTGGGGCCAGCACTGCAAGTCATGCTGGAGATCAAACCGCAGTCCCTGCACTTGCCTAAGCAGGTGTTCAGTCCACTGTGCTATCTTGCCAGCTCCTTGAAGACTATTTTTAGATGTCACCTCATCTCCAATTACATATTTAGTGCAATAAAAATAGACATACCAATGGGATTTTTAGAACATCTTTAATAATATACTAGTAGGAGTAACTAAGAAATTGTAGCAGAAAATGAGAGGCATCTTGTTTAAACTATAAAAAATTTAAAGCCTTGTTATATAATATTAATATCTAATAATTTATTACTATTTTGGGGGGTAGGCAAAACTAACATTGTTCATTTATTCATGACATCTCCATTTTATTCTATTTTTTAATCATAATTTACATAAATGGGGAAAAATCAAATGATACTGTTTTCTATTGTGATCAGATAGTAAAATGTATAATATGTACTCTTGGCTAGGATGCTATAAAATGGAGAAAAGTAATTGGACAATACAAATTGAAGGTTGTACATCTTAAGTAATTTGTAGGCTCATTATAAGGAAATAAAAATAGGCAAAGGTTGTTTAAAGATGTGTACCTTATTGTGCTAGCCCCACTCCTTGGGCAGCTGAGGCAGCAGTTGAGACTGGGCATGGTGGTATGAGCCTGTAATCGCAGCGCTTGGGAGGCTGAAGACAGAATCACTAAGAGTCCTGTCCATGTAGTGAGATCCTGTAGACCCTGTACTAAATACATTTTTAAAAAAGATGTGTATGTTGTGTTTGCTAGCTTGCACATGTGACCACTGGGTGTTACTATTTTTTTCTCTAGCTGTTGTCTCAGGAGCCCAGCAATGGCATATCCTCAGATCCTACTGTGTTCTTAGATCGCCTAGCAGTAATATTTAGGTAAGAAGGGAGACTCTGGATTCCTTGCTTCAGTTGACGCGTACCTAAAGTTTTGGGGCACAGGCAAATTCTAAGAATTCATTTTTGGTAGACCTTTGTCAAATAGCTTTTAAAAATATAATTGATTCATCTATTTCAATGGTTCTCAAACTTTAACATTTTTAGAATTACCTGAAGAGTGTATCAAAATACAGGTTGTTAGGGACCAAGTCTTAAGCATCTGATTTTTTGAATCTTGGGTAGGACTTCAAAAGTTTTATTTCTAGTAAGTTCCCAAGTGTTGCTGCTGCTGTGTGATGTTTCAGAGATTGTGTTTGAAGAGTCATTTGATATATCTGTATCATCTATATCTAGTATATGATACATAGACAGAAAATACTAATGAATTGTCCTTAATGTTCACGTGAAATTAATCACTCTTTGAAGTCAAAAAGAGCCAGATGATTAAAAAGGCATTTGAGTGACAGTGTCAGCATGTACACCTGATTAAATTATATAATTCATAAATTTGTGAGATCCATAGATAGAACTAGTTAGGTGAGTAAATAGAGTAGTGGTTGCATAGAATCATGTGTAGATTAACTTGAGAGTTAAATTAAGGTGTTATTTTCACTTATTAGCTATTGTCAACTAATCTGGGTTGGTGCAATACTTTCCTTATATAGTAAGAGAGCTCTTACTGTTATGTGATACTCTTTTTTTTTTTTTGTACTGGGGATCAAACTCAGGACCTTGTATTTGCCAGGCAGACAGATGCTTATGCCACTGAGCTATCTCTCTAGTCCTATTACATGCCATTCTGATCTTGTTAATGACAACATTTATTTTACAGTAATCGAAGAAAATTTGTAATGGATGTAAATTCTTAAAGAAAAATAGATTTTTTAATAAGTTATTTTTTTAAATTGTAGAGTAGCTTGAGGTTAATAGTTAATCATGTAGGGGGGCCTGCCCCTTAGCCCAGTTCTTTAAATGGCTGCTTCAATAAAGCAGTCAAGGGGCTGGGGAGATGGCTCAGTAGAATAAGCACTTCCCCGGCAAGCACAAGGGCCTGAGTTCAGTCCCCGGTTCCGGAAAAAAAAAACAAAACACTTTTAGCAAGTGCAAGGGTCTGAGTTCAATCCCCGGTTCCGGAAAAAAATAAAAATAAAATAAATTAATAAATAAAGCAGTCAGGATCAGGTGGCTGCGGTTTGATCCCCACAACTCAATCTAGCCAAACCTGCCCTACAGGCATTCAGAGAGAAAAAAAAAAAAAAAAAATCCTATGGGGGCCTGCCCCTTAGCTCAGTTCTTTAAGTGGCTGCTTCAACAAAGCAGTCAGGCTCAGGTTGCTGTGGTTCGATCCCCACAACTCCAACCAGCCAAACATACCCTGAAGGCATTCTGAGCCAGCCAAAAAGAAGTTAATCATGTAGTTATCTGACTGCTTTTCTTCAAATTAGTGGGCTATAGAACTAAACAGAAGAGTTGGTGTTTGACATTAATTTTAGGTAGGTCTATATTGTGTATTGATGAATTCAGACTAAAATTATGACCAATCTCTGTAACAGACTGTAGTAGCTAAAGCTTTACATGTTTTAATAGTAGGAATGGGACAGTACTTGTTTGTTTTTATGAGCAGAATATATTTATTGAGAGAAAGAAAGCTCCTGTGGGAGAGAGGGACAAGAGGGGGGCCCCCAAGCGGGTTGTCCCTTACTTGGTTTCTTATGATGAGTCATACTGCTTGTGTATAGTTTTGTTTTGTTTTTTTTTATTTGGAAGGAACTACATATTTAGATTTATAAGGAGGAAAAATGGAAAAAGTAAAAGGATTGGAAAAATAGTTCTTTATAGTTCATGGAACTGGAGTTGGATAGAATTTGTGTATTTTAGTGGAAGTGACTTAATGGTGGCAAAGAAAAGAGGATAATTGAAAGTATGTGCTTGGTTTTTGTGTAACTGGAATAAGAGGAAAAGATGCTGATGTAAAGTAAATGATTCTACCATCTGGTTTTCTTTCTATGGTAACAATTATACCAAGTGAGCAAGCAGGGATCAGCATTCTGGGTCCTCAGTGAAATTGCTCTTTTTTCACTATTTTGGGTCCTTGTCTATTTCCAGACACACCAATCCCATTGTGGAAAATGGACAGACTCATCCATGCCAAAAAGTCATACAGGAAGTAAGTGCTAATGGATGCCTGTGGAATCAAGGCTTTCTTCTTTTCCTTACAAGGCTTTGGGTAACTGGGTTTCGAAGGTACTGTCTGCCAGGTTGATGGGGAGATTCTAATTATTGATATGGTTTAAATTTCAATGAAATGAGGGACAGATCATCCAAATGTTTTTTGCTTTAGATGTGATAACAAAATAGGCTATGGGGAAATGCCCACTGCCAGAGAAGTACAGATTAGCTGTGTGGCCTTGGAGGCGTGATACATTTTTTTCCTTTTTGTGGTGATAGAGATCAAACCCAAGGCCTCGTGTATGCTAGGCAAGACTAGCAAAATGTTTTTGGCAAAGCTAGTGGGTTCAATTTCTTCCTGATAGCATACTTGCCTTATGCTTCTTTCACTAAGGATAATCTGAGGAATAAGGGTAATGGTTTTGAGAAATGTGTTTTGATTTCAGGTGGAAAATTATATAAATACTAAATATCCTTAATTGTTTTGTGTATGCAAGTGATCCATTTTCTTAACCTTAGTCTTTCTGTCTAAGGTCTTCCACTTTCTTGGAACTATTTTAAGTATCTCTTTACCTAAAATTTATTATTTTCTCATTTTGGGAGTCTGAAGTTTAAGATTGGAACTATTTTAAGTATCTCCCTGCCTAAAATTTGTTTTCTCATTCTTCTCTTTTCTCTTTTCTCTTTTCTCTCTCTCTCTCTTTCCTCTCCCTCCTTCTCCCTCTCTCCCTCCCTCCCTCCTTCCCTCCCTCCCCAGAATCAGAGTATCTGTATTCTTATAGAGAAAGTTTTATACAAATTATTTGAAGCTAAGTCACATGTTACTAACTTAGGAACATCATTTCAGGTCTTTGTTGTTGATTATTTTCTTTTTTGTACTTTTTCATTTTTGACTCAGATATGGCCAGTTTTATCTGAGACTCTAAATAAGCACCGTGCTGATAATCGGATTGTAGAACGTTGTTGCAGATGCCTGCGTTTCGCTGTTCGCTGTGTAGGCAAAGGATCTGCAGCCCTGCTGCAGCCACTAGTCACACAGGTAGGTTCCCTAAAGAGGAATTCAAACAGAATTTCAAATAGAAGCCTTTAGCACATAAATTTCTGGTAGAGTGCTTTTGACTCACTAATACAAACTAAAATATTCAGAAGAGACTAATGCCAATAGTTGATGTGTTGTCTATTTGAGAAAACAGCCTGTACTCCATCCTGTATGATCGTACTTTGAATAGCAACACATTCCAGTGTGAAAGTATGTGAAGAATGGCTCATGTCCAGACCTTATATACCAATGGGAAGCATTTTTATATTAATTTCCTTAGAGAAAAAAATATGCCAAGTCAAACTTTTATTCCTTTTCAGTTTGTTTTGCACATGGATCTTTTATTTGTCAAAATTAAATTTGGCTTTCGTTCATCAAGATCTATATGATATGGTAGTGCTACTTGGGATTTAGAGGCAGTTCAAGACCAGCCTGAGTGGCTGGGTGTGGTGGTGCACACCTGTAATCCTAGCACTTGGGAGAGCAATTCAGGAGGATTGCTGTGAGTTCAAGGCTGCTTGGGATACAAATCAAGTAGAAAGCCAAGCTGAATTACATAGTGAAACCCTGTCTCAAAATAACAAAAAAATAAATAAAAAGACCTGCCTGAGCAACTTGATAGGCCTTGTCTCAAAATAAAAATAAGGCCTGGGGGTTTAGCTCGGTGGTAGAATCCCTGCCATCATATATAATGGTAGTTTAATTTCCATAACTGTACCCAAAAAAAAAGTTTGATGCTGTGACTCACTATGTACAGTATTCACATCTAGAATTACTCCCCATGAGATGCCTATGCTTAGACCACAAAGCAGTTTGTTTTGCTATTAACCTCAGATAGGCCATAAACTTTGTGAGTGTAGCACATTTAAGTATTGCCCCCCAGCCATTTTTGTGCTACACTGGCAAAGCTGAGTTAGTCAGAAGACTGACTAGCCAGTCAACGTGTCCATTTTTATAGTGTGGTCTTTTATAAAAGGTTCTCCAACCCCTGATTTAAATTACTCATTTGTAGAGCTCTCATCTCATGCTTGTTCCATGCAGTATACTGATGAAAGAGGCAGTTACTGTGTCATCCCACACTAAGCTCATAGTGTTGAATTTATATAAGATAAAAAAAGATTAATGCAAATGTCTTGTGATAGTATTTTAAATAGGAAATATACTTGCTTCTTAATTTTTGGAAGACAGTGCAGTTAAATTTTTTCTTTTATTTTCTTTCCCCTTTGGTGCTGGGGATTGAAGCCAGGGCCTTCACACTGAGTTAACTATCCCTAGTCCTTCTTAAATCTTTTTTATATTGACATAGGATTTTGCTTAAATTACCTGGACTAGAACTTGCACTCAGCCTCTCAGAACATTGGGATTACAGGTGTATGCTATCTTTCCTGACTACAAATAATTTAAGTGTGTATATTATACTAAGAGTTTTAATCTGTTGAGATGCACATATTTTTGTTGGAAACAATAGTGTTTAATTAAAAGATGGCTTTAAAAACAAACTAAATGGTCCTTTCAGTTTTCTCCACGATAAATGCGTTTGATAGTTTTATTGCTACTATGGCTATATATGCTGTTAAACAATACTTATTTCTATAATGCAAATAAGTACCACCTTTAGAGGTTGGATTTTTTTTTTTTTTTTTTTCCCTCTAGAATTGGAGATCAAACTCAGAACCTTGTGCTTGCCAGAGGTTGGAATTTTTAAGTCCTTTCTGAGATAGCATCTCACTCTAATTCAGGCTGGCCTAAACTCCATGTGATCCTCCTGCCTCAGCCTAAATGCTGGGATTACAGGCATGTGCCACTATGCCTGGCTAGAGACTTGGAAGGGAAAATTTAAGTATATAATGCTAGAGGTTTGTTTTTTGGTTTTTTTAAATGTATTTAGTACAGGATCTCACTACATAGATTGGACACATAGTGGTCCTCCTGTTTTCAGCCTCCTAAGTACTGGAATTACATCACCATGCCCAGTCTCAGTCTCCACTTGCCCCAGGGGCAGGGCCCACACATGGGGGAGGTGTCAAACTCTGGTCCATCTGCTGTGGTATATGGATGAGCCCATAATGCTAGAGTTTTGCAAAGAGTATATGAGCTCTCTAATGGGTTCCAGTTTCTTTCTTTTTTTTTTTTTTTTTGGTAGAAACGGGGATTGAGCTCAGGCCCTTGCGCTTGCTAGGGAAGCATTTATTCTACTGAGCCATCTCCCTGGCCCTTGGGTTCCAGTTTATAGACAGCTCTCTTATAATAGTTTTATCTGAAGAAGATAAAGATCAAAGGCTTCCTGAAATCTCAGCACTCCAGGAGACAGAGGCATGAAGATCACAAAGTGAAGCCCAGGCTAGGCTGAACAAGACCCTGTCTCAAGATAAAGGCAGGGTTGGAGGTGGGATGTAGTCCAATTGAAGACCCTGGGTTGAATCCCACATCACTGCCTACCCCACCAACACCACCAGAAAGAAAAAGGAAAGGAAAGAAAGAATAAAGGGAAGGGAGAAGAAATGAAATGAAAGGCCAAAGTCTAGAAAGAACTCAAAATAGAAAACTTGAAAATTATTGAGAAATTGAACCCTGAGTTTCAAAATATGTTACTGACAAGCTTTACCATATAACTATAAAGATAAGAGACAAAGCTGTCTGGATTTCTTCCTGGAAACAGCTTCCTAGGTTGATACTTTCGGAAAGATGAAGAACTGAATGAATTTTTGTTTTGTTCTATTGTTTTTTTCCTTGCTAGATGGTAAATGTGTACCATGTACATCAGCATTCCTGTTTCCTGTACCTTGGTAGCATCCTTGTGGATGAATATGGCATGGAAGAAGGCTGTCGACAAGGACTACTAGACATGCTCCAGGTATGTTTTTCTTAGGGAGAATAGATACATCAGGCCTGGAGAATTAGAGTCTTAAGGCCTGTGTGTTCCTTACCATGTCTTTATATTTTCCCCCTGTGTTGTTGATTTCCTAATAGAAAGGTAAAATCTTGTTTTCTGGACAGGTCTACTTGGGGAAAAAGAGATTGAGTGAATGGATATGATATTATTATAGGTGTTTCTCCCTGCTTTGTGTTCCCTGGTAATAGGGTAGAATTTTGGTGGGGAGAAAAAGCAAATGAATTAAAACTACAGAATCTCCTATGTAGAAGCTCAAACATGATTTTATTTATTTATGTATTTAGTGTGAAAGAGCCAGTACTAAGTTACAGTGAAGGCTTCAGGATAAATAGGGACAGGCACTGGAGAAAACTCCTGATATCCTGCTTTTCCCTTCCTTGTCACCTGCAGAGACCAGATAAGGGAATTAAAATACTCTGTTCCCCAAAGATATCTTTTCATTTACAATTGACAGTTCATTATTATGGAAACTTCATCTACTCTATTTGTAGATCATATCTCTTAAAAATTTCTAAAAACTTGCTTTCAGAAGTTTCTAAAACTTTGATGGAACATCTATGAATTGAAATGTATGCCTTAAGCCTTTTCTGAAATGTAGATTTCATATGTGAAAACTTTATTTCAACTGGGAAAATTTTCTCTCTTGCCAATCTGCTGCTTGTTGTAATCTTTTCTTTTCTTACCTGTGCTTTCCTTTGTGTTTTTTGTATTTATTATAATATTTGGCATGCCTGTATGCTGGGACTTTTATGTATAAAT
The DNA here is from genome assembly GCF_000260255.1 of Octodon degus. Taxonomy (NCBI): domain Eukaryota; kingdom Metazoa; phylum Chordata; class Mammalia; order Rodentia; family Octodontidae; genus Octodon; species Octodon degus. The sequence continues at coordinate 5,064,689 of NW_004524736.1, read as the reverse complement.
AATTTGTTTTAAAATCACTGTTCTTCTTTAGGCACTGTGCATCCCCACCTTTCAACTCCTGGAGCAGCAGAATGGCCTCCAGAATCACCCCGACACTGTAGATGACCTGTTCAGGTTAGCCACCCGGTAAGACTTTCT
>NW_004524736.1:5061679-5064451 GCF_000260255.1 Octodon degus | reverse complement strand
ATTTTGTGTGTGTGTGTGTGTGTGTGTGTGTGTGTGTGTGTGTGTGTGGCCAGCTCAGCCCACCAGGGGGCGCGGCTGGCTGGCATGTGGTGCTGGGGGATTGAACCACCTGTGCTTTGTCAAGCTTGTTCCAAGTAGGTGCTTTAGACCACTGAGCCATCTCTCCAGCCCCGTAAGACTTTCTGAACAGCAAGTTTTTTTGGTGTTGTGTTTTTGTTTTTCCTCAGTTGCTTATCCCCATCACTGCTAAATCTTACCATCTGACACTTAGCTATTTCCTTCTCTGTAAAGTGAGGTTATTGAATAAGGTAGATTAATGATTCATATCCCAAAGTTAAATTGTGAGCTAATATATCAACAGAAATGAGAAGGTTTTAGTAGGAGCAGGGGCAAAGTAGGAGCTGAGTTGCTCTTCTGAAGAAAAGAACACACACAAGACAAAAATATGTTTGCTATCAGCTGGGGGTTTAGCATGAAAGGGGCTCTGGGCTCAATCCCCAGCACCCAAAAAAACAGGTACTGAGTTCAAATACTTGACTAGATAACCTTTACCACCTCCAGAGAGTTAACTTCATCCTGCTGTGACTGAGTTTTCTTTGGGAAGCTTAGCATCCTTTAGATATTTCAGAACAAAGGATTCCTAGGATTTTAAGGTGGACTTAGAGGTTACTTGCTTATGCACTAACCAGTAATATTCCTACCTGTCTGCCACTCTGTAGCACTGACAATATGGTTGCTGAGTGTCTGCTTAAATTTTTTTCTTGGCCCCTAACCAAGGAATTTGAACCAAGTCAATGAACATAAAAGCTTTTTTTTTTTTTCCAAGAAGTTATACTCGGGTGCATACACCTGCTTGGCAAGTACTCTGTCACTGAACTACAGCTCTGACTTTTTCTTTCTCTTTCTTTCTTTCTTTCTTTCTTTCTTTCTTTCTTTCTTTCTATTTATTTATTTATTTATTTATTTATTTATTTATTTTTTGCGGTACCGGGAATTGAACTCAGCCCTTGCCAGGCAAGCGCTTTTCTTTTAATTATTACATTACGTACTAGTGTGAATTTTGAGGCCAGCCTGAATACATAGCGAAATCCTGTCTCAAAAAGACAAAAGCAAAAAAAAAAAAAAAAAGTGAATATTTGGTTTTGGTTTCTTACTGTTTGTTTTGCCTCTTTATACAAGACTATTTATTGCATGTAATTTTTTAAAGAAAAAGATGTGGCCGGGGAGATGGCTCAGTGGAATAAGCACTTCCCTAGCAAGTGCAAGGGTCTGAGTTCAATCCCTGGTTCCGCCAAAAAAAGAAAAAGAAAAAAAAAAAAAAAAAAAAACGAAAGAAAACGATGACAGGACTGGCAAGATAGCTGAGTGGTCTAAAGACCCTGTGTAGGCAAGCATGGGCACCTCGGTTCAGTCCCCAGCACCACATGCTGCACTAACTCTATTCCCTAAAAAGAAAAACAGTATTTTCTAAATTGTTATCCCTATTTCTGCAAAGAACATCTAGGGATTCATTTTTTTCAAGGAAGATAGCCCAGGAAAACAGACTGATACATTGTTGTAATCAGTGAACCTGCATTTACAGATCATAAACCTCAGGGTTCAACTCTGGTGGTATGTGCTCTTGAGTTTTGACAAAAGTCTGATGCCCATTCACCATTGCAGAGTAATATAGAATAATATTGCTACCCTAAGAACTCTGTTTATTTTCTCCTTCCCTACCATACCTAGCAATCACTGTTTCCCTGGTCTTGTCTTTTACCTTCACAGCTTTTATAGCCTAATCTTGTTATTTATACTGAACCTTTCTTTCAACATTAGGTTTATTCAGCGTAGCCCTGTCACCTTACTGAGGAGCCAAGTAGTCATCCCAATCTTACAGTGGGCCATTGCCTCTACTACCCTGGACCACCGGGATGCCAATGGTAGTGTCATGAGGTTCCTTCGAGACCTCATCCATACAGGAGTAGCCAATGATGTAAGTATAATCATTCTATTTTTCTACTTAAGTTTATTCTACCTCTTCCTTATTTGGGGAAAGGAGGGGCAGTATCCTGCTTAGCTCCTTATTTGGCCTGTATGAGTAGACAGATAGCATAGTGGATCATTCACTAAATTATCATCTCCTGCATCTGAGACAGCCAAGTGCTATAGGCTACACAAGGTGCTCTAAAACTGTTCCTGCTGACAAAACATTTGGTCTACAATTGAATAGATAAGTAGGCATAATGAGTTAAATAACAACAAAAGGCAGTATTTGTTAAGATGAGTAGTAAAAGTCATGGTTATTTTGAGTTCAATAGAGGGAAAGCTCTGGATATAAATGTATTGGGCTAACTTTCTGGAAAAGAAGTGATTTGAGTGGGGTCATAAGACAGAGTTAGAACTTGGATGAACTGGAAAGAAAAGATTGATTTAAATGGCAAAGAAAATGTGATTAGGAAAAGTCAAGGTAGCACTAAGTGTGTAATAGTTAAGAGGCTGGCTGCAGCAATGAAGTGGTTCACAACATTTTGTGTAATAGAAATGAAGGTGAGGTATAGTAGTGAAGATCTATGTGAATGGACTAGTTAGAAAAAAATAATCAAGTGTTTTGATAGAAAAGGTTAGATAACCATTACAAGTGTTCAATCCTTATTTCATTTGTTTTTTGCAAAAGAAAAATAGATAAGATTGGGACAGAACGGGCTGGTGAGATGGCTCAGTGGTCTAAAGCACCTACTTAGAACAAGCTTAGCAAAGCACAGAGATCACGGTTCAATCCCCCAGCACCAC
>NW_004524736.1:5056002-5061209 GCF_000260255.1 Octodon degus | reverse complement strand
AGATAGATAGATAGATAGATAGATAGATAGATAGATAGATAGTTTCCTAGGAAAGAGAAATTACACTAAATAAGAAAGAGCTTGTTTTTTGTTTTTTGTTTTCGGTCCTGGGTATTGAACTCAGGATCTTGTGCTTGACAGGCAGACACTTAAAGTTCTTATTCTTTGGATAGTAGAAACCAGAACCACCAGTTATGTGATCTGCTTTCTTACAGCATGAAGACGACTTTGAATTACGGAAAGAACTGATTGGGCAGGTGATGAACCAGCTTGGACAGCAGCTTGTAAGCCAGCTGCTCCATACATGCTGCTTTTGTCTCCCCCCTTACACCTTACCAGATGTGGCTGAAGTGCTTTGGGAGATCATGCAGGTCGATAGACCGGTAAGATTGTTTCATAAGGAATATGTGGTCATAGTGGTCATGCCTCTAAATATAACAGGCTTTAGTTCTTGAAGTTGACCATAACTTTGAAACTAGACCTGCCGTATATGTCCTTGACATTAAATTTAGGCACATTGCTAAGTTTTGTCTGTTAATTTCTATTAGTATATATTTGTATTACATGAGTGATTTCATCATGGATATTGCTAAGTTATGAAGATCTATATAAGGCCTATAATTCATTATTAAGTTATTAAAAGCATATTTTTGTCACTGTCATAAGATTTATGCTTTTTATTAGCAGAAGTTAAGTACTAACCAACCATTGGATTAGTACTGTGGCTAGACAACTGTGGAACTTTTCACTTGAGAGTTTCCCATATATCATTTATAGCGAGTTACAGGTTATCCAAGAAATGATCCATCACTTTGGACTCTTTCTATAGCACTTTATTCTCTGATGATAAAGTCCAAGCAATCTCAATTATAGCCATGTGATTATAATTCAAGTTATATATGTATACCATGTCAAAGTTCTGCACATAGCAATGAAGTATAATATAGCCTATGAATTTTGGGGTTTTTGAGGCAGGGTCTCAGTATGGCCTTGCATTCACTATGTAGAGCCGGCTAGCTCCAAACTTGCAGATGCTCATCCTGCCTCAACCTTCTGAGTTCTAGAATTATAGGCATGTGCCACCATGCCTGGCTGTTTCGTTTTGTGAGACAAGTTTTTGCTCTGTAGTACAGACTGGGTCCAGCTTGCAGTGATGTCCTGCCTTATCCTGTTTAGTGCTAGGATTATAGTCACATGTCACAACCATCTTAAGGTGGGGGGAGGGCTTAACTATTTTTAAAAATAATACCTATAATTTTTAATGTAAAAGCTGTTCAGGAAAATTCACAGTTGAACCTAGTTAAAGTGAGCTATCTTCCAGGACCTTGGAATTGTAATGAATAATAGTATATAACAGTACCTAACATTCACATTACTATTTTTTCAGTATGCATATTCCATTTCAATCTAATACAGTAGCATTTCTGTGGAATTTAGATCACTTTGGTTATCCCAAAACAAAACACTTGGCCTACTAGCTATCGTTTCCCAATCCCCACTCCAGCCCCTTTTTTTTGAGATGAGATCTTGCTATATATTCTAAGCTGGCCTCAAAAATCTCACTATCTGTAGCCCAGCCTGGCTTGGAATTTGTGGTGATCCTCCTGCTTCAGCCTCCTAAATGTTGAGATTACAGGCATGCACCACCACACCCAGCTATTTCAGCATTTTCTTTTCTTAAAAAAGCAGTCTCCCAGGGGCCGGGGAAATGGCTCAGTGGAATAAGCGCTTCCCTAGCAAGCGCAAGGGTCTAAGTTCAATCCCCGGTTCCGCAAAAAAAAAAAAAAAGTCTTCCACCGCTGTCCAACTAATTTCAAAATCATTTGAGAAATAAAATCCCTATCACCTGATTAAGCATTTTACAAATACACTTGGCTACTAGGAAACAGAAGACTTATTATGTAAATGAAACTTTACAGAAACATGCTTAAACATACTATTAAGGACCAACAGAAAAAAATGGGGAACTGAGTGAGTGTGTAGCTCATTGGTAGAGGACATGTGTAGCATGTGTGAAGCTCTGTGTTTGATTCCCAGCACCACCAGTAAAAGAAAAAATAATAGGAATGACAGGTTTGGAGAGGAACAGAAATCAAGTAGCAGTGTACTTGTTAAAGTTTATTATGTAGCTAGATACTTGATTGTCGCATAACTTAAAAGTGATTTTTTTTCTGTGAACATCAGTCCACAGAGTTTTTATGAAAGAAGTTTTATATGAGTTTAGATTGCCTATATATGATGAATTAATTTGTAGGTAACATATACGTCAAAAGAAAGGGCCAGTCAGATAACTCAGCAGATTAAAGCACCTGCTTACGCAGTCACAGGGACTAGGGTTGATCCGTGGCCTGCTGTGCCAGCCCCGCCTCTGGAGTGCACTGAGACGGCGATTGAGACTGGGCAAGGTGGCATGCACCTGTAATCCCAACGCTTGGGAGGCTGAAATCACTATGAGTCCAATTTGTGTAGTGAGACCCTGTAGACCCTGTACTAAATACATAAAAAATAAAATAGCCAGTAATGATGCTACACACCAGTAATGCCAGCAGCCACAGGAGGCTAAGGCAAGAGGATTGGCATGAGTTTTAGGTCAGGCTGAACTATGTAGCTGAAGACTGTTTCAAAAAAAATTGAGATTCTTCAGCACTTTCTTGTATCAAAATTAAATATCCTCTGTGCCCTATTTCTTCATTGGATGTCCATCTGTGGTAAACTTATTCAGTGTTTTCAGCCATATTTTTCAGAATTCTTTACTAGAAGATGATAAAGGACCATTAATTATGTCTACTTAATTAATTTTTACCTTTTAATTTAATACTTGGTTGTTTTCACAGGGGTGGGGCTATAGTTAACTCTTAGTCCATATTTGGACTGCCAGAATGTTAATTTGATGATCCTGTTTTGAAACTTTCACCCCTAAAGTTTTTTTTCCTCCTTGAGTATTCTTTTCTGTGGGCACCATTTGGAGAATTATATTTGTTAAACATTTATGTTATAATATTTACTTTTGCATTGGTCTTTTATGATTCTAAATAAATATGATGAGGAAATGCATAATATTAAAGAGTAGATGTAAAAAGGTAGTTTTACAGCTGAAAACTGACCAAAGTGTACGTCACACTTAAAAAAGAGAAGAAAAGTCAGAGCTGACTCAAAAGGAGAACAGTTAAGCTGAAAATAACCCAGAGGAAGTCTCTAGAATTTTGATTTTTAGTTTGAAGAGGAAGGAAATAAAGGTGGCCAACTTTTGTGCATGTGGAAGCTTCAAAGAAATTCTCATATATAAATAAATGTTCTTAAATAACAACAAGCATGAGATTCTCTAACCTAGAGCATAGGCAAATACCACAGGGAACTGGATATAACGTAAACTGCTTCAGCCTCCCTAGTGCTAAGATTACAGGCGTACACCATACCTGGCTATGACATGCTTATTCAGTGTACTTGTTTCTTTTCTTAATAAACTTTTTATTACCATAGTAATATTCACTGTAGAAGAACAACAAAGAATTCATTTGCATATTCCTAAGTATTGCAGTTTTTACTAATAACAAAACTATATCTGGTACTTTGAGTTCATTTCTTCTTGATATATTAGGCACTGATACCATTATGAAGGCTGCAAAAACAAACATTTCTCATCTGTCAATATGTTTTTTTATTTTTTAGTATATTTGCTTGCATAATGGTTACCATTCATCATCATCTACCAAATTCTAAATTCTATATTTTTCCTTTTTAAAATTTTTTTATTTTTTGTCTTTTTGAGGAAGGGTCTTGTTAGGCAGCTCAGGCTGGCTGTAAGCTCACTTTGTAGCCCAGGCTGGTCTTGAACTCACAGTGACCTTCCTGCCTCTGCCTCTCAAGTGCTGGGATTACAGGAGGGTGCTATCACCCCCAGTTTAAGTTCTATATTTTTCTATCAGTTCTTTTGCCTTAGAGCTGTAGGTGCTCATGATGGCTTTCTATGACCATGTTTTGAAGTGCTGTTCTCCCTTAGGCCTTTTAAATTGCACATGGCTGAATACTCAATACCAGCATTTGCATTTCCAATTAATACCTTGTTTGTAAAGTCTGTAAACGTTCTTTTAGTTTTTCATTTTCTGCTCTTATTTTTGGCTTCTGTGATACTGTCCAGCTCAACCTGCTCTGCTTTACTTAATATTCATTTTGCCGCTGGTCTTTTTGACATCTGAAAATTTACTTTGAGTTCTTTTGATCTTCAACTTTAAGAGTTTTCTGGCATCTTTAGGTGTTTATTTAAGTTTAAGGACAGGAGCAGAACAATAGTTTCTTCTGGAAGATATTGAACACCTTTGTGTGAGTTGATGCCTGCTGCTCCTTTGAAGGGAATTATAGACTTGAATTTGCAGACTACATCATCCCAGAGCATTTGAAGACTAGGCTAGTACTTTTTTTAATTCCTTTACTTGATCCAAGTGTAGAGGAGCAGATGCTGTGGAGTTTTTTTAGCATCCGTAGGGCCCCAGGTAAGTAAAACTGCCTCCTCTTAAAACACTTATCCCTCTTCTCCCCATACAGACCTTTTGTCGATGGTTAGAGAATTCCCTGAAAGGTTTGCCAAAGGAGACAACCGTGGGAGCTGTCACAGTGACACACAAACAACTTACAGACTTTCACAAACAAGTCACTAGGTGAGTGGTGGTATGGAGCAGTTCATAAAAGAAGCATGAGTAACTTGGGCACTGGTGAAGAATATATGGATATGTGCAACAGGAGATGTGCAGAATCTTCATTGGCAAGCGAGTCAAGTCACCTCAGCATAGAGTATTGGGTAACAGCACAGGTAGGGGCCATGCGCATGTGCAGAAGGAGTAGCAGTGCCAGGTAGTGATGTCAGGAGTGACGACTCATTAGCCACAACTCTTCCGAGCCTGCCTATGGCTTGTCAGTATTCAGGTTTAATTGCATGTTGGCGCTTTGTGATAAGTAAATGGGTTTTAGGTCGTAGTTTGGGCACTTGATCTGTAAAAGGTTCACCATCCCTATACTAGGGTTTTAGACAAAATGAACGTTTTTTGTTTTTTTTTTTTTTTAACAGTACCAGGGATTGAACTAAGGACCCTGCGCTTGCCAGACAAGCACTTATTCTACGGAGCTATCTCTCAAGGCCTGAACGTGTTTCTTATGTGCCTTGTAACTTACAGTTTGGTATTTATTTAGCTATGAATTGCACAGATTGGAAT
>NW_004524736.1:5054099-5055902 GCF_000260255.1 Octodon degus | reverse complement strand
TAAAGAAAAAATAGTAAATAAAAAGTAGTACAAATGATTAAAAAAAAAAAAAAAGGAATGACACAGAACTTCACCAAACAATAATAATTCAGCAATGGTTGCTGCGTTGCATAATGTTGCCTTCAAATTAGTTGTTCAGAGTACCAGATAGAAGCATGAAAAATTGGTATAAAAAAGAGGAAAGTAGGGCTGGGGAAATGGCTCAGTGGAATAGGCGCTTCCTTGGCAAGCACGAGGGCCTGAGTTCAATCCCCGGTTCCAGAAAAAAAAAGAGGAAAGAAAAAGAAATTAAAAAGGAGAGCTAGTGAGATAGCTCAGTGGACTAAGCACCTGCTTTGACAAGCATAGGGACTGGGGTTAAATCCCTGGTACCATATGTCACACCAGCCCCTTCCCCAGCGGCTCGCTGAGGCAGTGATGGAGTCTGGGCATGGTGGCACACACCTATAATCTCAGCTGCTGGGGAGGCTGAAAACAGGAGGATCACTATGAGTCTGAACTGCATAGTGAGACCCTGCACCAGAAAAGAAAACAAAAAATTTTTTGTAAAGAAATTAAAAAGATTTCTATAGACCAGCAAATCAGCAGTACAATTATCCAAGCTATCCTTTGTAAATACATATATATTTATTTTTCCCTTCTTTTTTTCTTTTCTCCTTTCCCTCATCCTATTCTTTTTCTTTGAACAGTTTATTTCCCTTTCACAATATGTATTGTACCTTTCAGATTTTATTTACTCTTTGAGGTTCTTAATACTTGTGAGACAATACAACATTTGTATATGCAGGTCTGATTTATTTCACTTACGAGTATGGTCTGTAGATGCATCCATTTACCTATAAAAGCCTCCATGCTATCTATATGTACATCACTTATACATATCCACTAACCTAGTTTAAAGGCAAGTGGAGGGCCGGGGAGATAGCTCAGTAGAATAAGCGCTTGTCTGGCAAGTGCAGAGTCATGAGTTCAATCCCCAGTACCGCAAAAAAAAAAATAAAAATAAAGGCAAATGAAGACACTACCTTTGCCTTCATAAGCTCTGTCTATCCTTCCAAGACCTTTGTAGTGATCATCCATGTTCAGGCTCAGATCGCTGATGGCTGAATAGGTGATACATTAGTTGTAAAGAATTACAAGTCATGTAGACTGCAGTGAGTCAAATAATTTTCCCCATACTTAATAGAATTCCTAAATTATAGTCTTTGCCTTCTTTGAATGTTTTCCTTAAAATATAATCACTGAATCAAAGTCCATGAGGTCCTTGTGTTGTGTTTTGAACTTTTTTTGTAGTACTAGGGATTGAACCTGGTTCCTTGTATGTGCTAGCCAAGTGCTTTCCCACTGAGCCATATCCCAGACCCTTTACAAATTTTATTTTGAGATAGGGTATCTCTAAGTTGCCCCAGCTGCTCTCCAATTTATAATCCTGCTGCTTTGGTCTTTTGAGTAGCTGGGGTTTTGGGTATGTGCACCATACTGGCTATTCCTTAAAAATGTCGGTGGCAGCAACTTAAATTGGATTTTATAACTGTGTGTTACCTTGCTGCTACTCTTTTTTTATATCTAGAATCTTTGGAATTTTGACTAAATTTTAGGCTATGGTTTATGTTCATAGAGATACACAGACAAAAAAAATATTGCAGTAAGGTTGATAATTGTGAAAAAAAGAGGAAATATTCTAATAGTCTGTGAATAGAAAATAATTAAGGGCGTACTTATACTAGTAAGTAGTCACTAAAAAAGAATAAAGAACAGATGCATATGATGATTTGGGATACATTGTAAAGGAAAATAATAGTA
>NW_004524736.1:5043993-5053941 GCF_000260255.1 Octodon degus | reverse complement strand
GTTTGTTTGTTTTTAATTTAGTTTTTCCCTAGGCTGGTCTTGAACATTCCTGCCTTAGCTTCCCAAGTGTTGGAGTTACATGTATATACCCTCATTCCCAGCCCTATTTAAATTTTGAGACAGGGTCCCTCACTAAATTGTTTGGACTAGATTTGACTCTATAATCCTTCTATCTTAGGCTTTTGGAGTGTTGGGTTTACAGGTGTGTAACACTACACCCAGATACAATTTGAACTTTTAAAACAATTTTTATAATAAAATATAACAAAATTTGCCATCTGTATTTTTTTGGAGACAAGGTTTCACTGTGTAATCCAGGCTGGCCTTGAATTCACTATGTAGCCCAGAGTGGCTTTGATCTCATGTGAAGTCCTCCTATCTCAGCCTCCTGAGTGCTGAGATTACAGGAGTAGAACACCACACCTGGCATCTTAATCCTTCTCTAAATATGCAGTTCTTTTAATGTAAGTTCATGTTGTACAACCAGTCTTCAAAATTTTTATCTTAAAAACTGAAACTGTAGCTGGGGTGATAGCTCAGCAGTCTTAAGCACCTGCCTGGCGAGCACAAGGACCTGCATTCGATCCCTGGTTCTGCATACTGTGCTAGCCTGAAACCAGGCATGGTGGCACTTATCTGCAATCCCAGTGCTGGGGAGGCTGAGACAGAAGGGTCACTACAAGTCTGAGCTGTGTAGCAAGACCCTGTACCAAAAAAATAAATGATTTTTCAAAACCAAAAAACTGAAACTGTACTCATCAGGCAACAGTTTTCCACCCTCCCCTCCCAGCCCCTTACCTTATTTTTTTATTTTATTTTATTTTTATTTTATTTTATTTATTTTTATGCATTTGGTACAGGGTCTTGCTATGCAGCTCGGACTCAGTGGTCCTCCTGTTTTCAGCCTCCTCAGCACTGAGATTACAGGTGTGCATCAATGCTCCCAGTCTTGGTGATGGTGACTGGCTCAGTGCACCCAGGGGTATGGCATGTGGTGCTAGGGATCAAACGCCGGTCCCTGCACTTGCCTAAGCAGGCGCTTAGTCCACTAAGCTATCTTACTGGCTGTACCTTACTTGTTTTTTAATTACCATATATACCTTATGTGACTTTTTTTTTGCTTAGTATATCCTCCAAGTGTGTGCCACACTTTCTTTTCAAGACTAATATTCATATATGTGCTTCTACCTGTTGGCTATTGTGAATAATTTTGCTATAAACTTAGTTGTAGAAACATCTCTTTGAGACTCCACTTTCCTTTCTTTTGGACTTATACCCAAGTAGAACTGGTAGATCATGTGGTGACTCTTTTTACTATTTTCCATAGCAGCTATGTGCAAGGTTTCATCATGTATTCCTACCAGCAGTGTATGAAGTTTCAGTTTCTCCTCATCCTTTTCAACACTTGGTAATTTGTCCTCACAAATGTGAGGTAGTTTTGATTTTGCAGTTCTATAATAATGTAGTGATATTGAGCATTTTATATGTTTATTGGCCATCTGTATATCTCTGAAGAAATGTCTCCAGTTCTTTGACTATTTAAAAATTGCATCTCTTGGGGCCGGGGACATGGCTCAGTGGAATAAGCACTTCCCTGGCAAGCGCAAGGGCCTGAGTTCAATCCCCGGTTCTGCAAAAAAAAAAAAGGATCTCTTTTATGTGATTCAGAAATATTTTCTTCCATTCTTTAGATTACCTTTTCATTCTGTTGTATCCCTTAATGTACAGAAGTTTCAAGTGTTTTATTTGCTTTTTAGTAGTACTAGAAATTGAACCAAGGGTCTTACATATCCCCAGCCCATTTTTTTTTTTTTTTATATTTGAGAGAAGGTCAGCTTGTTGTCTGGACTATGCTCAGATATGGTTTTGGCTTTTTTTTTTTTTATTTTAGGGAAGGGTATACAGGGTGTTCAGGTTCTCACTACTAGATCAAACTCGCCGTGATCCACCTGTTTACAGCCTCCCAAGAGCTGGGATTACAGGTGCATGCCACCACGCCCAGTCTCAGTTGCCCACGACAGGCCTGGGGATCGAACTCCCTGCCCCTGCACCTGCTTGCAGGCGCTTTACTCTCCTGAGCTATTTGGCCAGCCCTTATGCTCAGATTTGTGATCCTACCTGAGCCTCCCTAGTAGTTGCAAATGCATGTAGGAGCCACCATGCCTGGCTTAGGTCTTTCTTTGATTTTTAAATTTTTTTATATGATGTTATGTAAGGATCCAGCCTCTTTCTTTTGCATATGGATATCCAGTTTTCCTCACACCTTTTGTTTAAAAAAACTCCTTTCCCTGTTGAATAATCGTTGTATCCTTATCAGAAATCATTTGTCCATATCATGAGGGTTTATTTATAGAGCATCTAATCTGTTGTTCTATTTTTAGTTTTATGCCAGTACCATGGTTTTTAGATCACTGTAACTATAATTTTATGTTATGTTATGGTCTTTTTGAGATAGGATCTCACTCTGCAGTTCATGCTAGCCTTGAACTCACTTTGTAGCCCAGACTGGCCTTGTACTCAGAGTAATCCTCCTTCCTCAGCCTCCCAAGTGCTGGGATAACAGATGTGGTATCCCACACCCAGCAGTAAATTTTGAAAGCGGGAATTGTGAGGTCTCGATTTTGATCTCCTTTTTCAAAATTGTGGCAATTTGGGACCTCTTGAGTTTCCATATGAATTTTAGGTTGAGTTTTTCTGTTTCTGCAAAAATGTTAGAATTTCCATAGAGATTATACTGAACCTATAGTCTATAGTAATGATGTCTTCATAATATGAAGTCTTCCAATCCATGAACTTAGATATCTTTCCATTTATTGGCATATTTAATTTCTTTTAGCAATGTCATAGTCTTCAGTGTTCAGGTCTTTTGTAGTTTTTGAATCTTTCTAGGGCTAGGTGAGGTGTTCAGTATTTTGTGGGTTTTGTTTGTATGTTTGTTTACTTGAAATAGGGTGTCTCTTATGTAGTACAGGCTAGATTTGCACTCACTGTGTGCCCAGATTGGCCCTCATGCCCAGAGCAGTCCTGCTTCAGCTTCCTGGGCGCCAGAATTAGTTGTTCATCATCATGGCCTGCTAGGACTTAGTGTGTAGAGATGAAGGAAAGTTAAAAACAATTTTTGGGCAGTGGTGTAAACGCTAATCTTTTTTTTTTTTTTTCCTTTCATTTTAAACAGAATCTCCGAATGTAGTACTACTCACTTATGTAGCCCAGGCTGGCCTGGAACTCACAGAATCATCCTGTTGCAGCCTCCCAAATGCTGGGATTGCAGGCATGTGGCATCATGCCCCAATCTTTATTTTTTTGAGTAGTGGTAGGGATCAAATTCAGGGCTTGGGCTGGTGAGATGGCTCAGTGGTCTAAAGCACCTACTTAGAACAAGCTAAGCTAAGCAAAACACAGGGACTGTGGTTCAATCCCCCAGCACCAGCCAGCCAGCCCCGCCCCCTGGTGGGCTGAGCTGGCCACACACACACACACACACACACACACACACAAATAAATATTTAAAAAAAAAATTCAGGGCCTTATCATGCTAACAAGTTTTGACCACCAAGATATACCCTTGATCAAAGAATTGATTTCTTAATGGCTTTTTCCAAAATGGCTTATTTACTGTACTTTGGTGGTGATACCTCCAACAAATTTTTTTTTTTTTTTTTTTCCGGAACCAGGGATTGAACTCAGACCCTTGCGCTTGCCAGAGAAGCACTTATTCTACTGAGCCATCTCCCTGGCCCCAACAATTTGGTTAATGTTAAAAATCTCAAGCCAAGGATATATCTCAGCAGCACAGTACTTCAGGGCAAGCACAAGATCCTGAATTGGATTCTTGGTACCAAAAAAAAAAAATTCAAACTATGGTATGTTAACCATGGCTTAACATCATGCCCCAGTAATAACTGATATTTAACTATAAAACAAGTAACATACATGATTTAAAAATAGATTATGGGAGCCAGGGAGGTAGTTCAGTGGAATAAGTGCTTGCCAGGCAAGTGCAAGGTCCTGAGTTCAATCCCTGGTACCACAAAAAAAAAAAAAAAAAGATTATGGCTTTGTGGCACATTTGCCAGAGTGAGGATTTCTCCTCTACCAAGTAGACTAGGTATGTTGCTTGGGATGGCCTTATAAGAGTGTTACCATTTTTTGTGACTCTTTCTGATAAATATAATGTTCCTTGTACAAGCCTTTGCAGGTGAAATTAGTGTAACAGTTGCTTCTCTCTGTTTTTGTTTTGTTTTATTCTATGTAATGCTGGTTGTTGGAAGGACACAATCATTGATTGTCTTAGAGCAAATGGGAGCTTGGGAAAAAGCCTTACAGGACTGTGTTTAGGGTAAATAATACTGGTTTGAGTCTTGTTACTTAACAAATTACTTTGAACTTTAGTTAATTCATCTGTAAAATAAGATTAGTACAACCTGTTTCATTCGGTAGTTATGTATTTTATGCAATCCAAGTGGAAATCTTGCACATAGTAGGTGATCAATGAATTGAACTTCATTCTTGGAAAAGCAACTCCTAGAATGTCTTATGTATTTATCAGGCTAGCTGGGGCATGTCTGCTACCATCTGTAAGGTAGCCACCCACATATCGTGGAATAAGTCTCCTCCATGCCCCTGTTGGCCTAACAGGGCTAATAGATGACAGGTAGAACTTTAGTCAGTGAAGTCTGAAATCAAGGTTAAGGGCATCATTCCATTGTTTAAGGAAAGGGGCCTAAATAAAACAATACTGTGAACAGCAATATCTGTGATCATTGCCCTGTGTTATGGGAAAATAAAAGTATCACCAGGCCTACTTGATTTTCCATTGCTAAACAAGTTTTGCAGCCTTTACTGTAGTAGGCTGTGACCTGATGGTGGGAATTGAACAAAAGTAAGAGGGAATGTTGAGATGCCAGAAACAGTTGGACAAGGCTCACTTCCTCAGTAATTCTGTTTCTCCAGTGTGCCTGTTGTCCTTGAACCTATGCATGACTCAGTCTCCCTTTTGGTCTTAAGGTCTCATAACTCCTGCCTCAACATGCTGCTTTGTTTGCCATCCTTACAGGGAGGATAAACTGGTTTGGTTTCATTTCAACAAGTCCAAGCCTGTTTTTCAAATGATGCTGGTAATTAATTTGTGGCATTTTTAGTTGGTCAAGTTGAAGAAAGCTGGAACTTTTTTCATTCTAGAATATCATTGTTACTTTCTAAGTACTGGCTAAGCCTATCACTATCTAAGACTAACTGGGACCAGAAGAACTTTTGCCATGAGTTCTCTTATCTTGATCTGACTACTTACCACTTTCATGAGGATCTTCAAAGCCAAAAGACGTTGAACATGGGAAGCATTCACACTGGAATTAAGGCCAGTATGAGCATTTCTCACTGGTCAAGTCATAGTTAGAGCTTGATTATTCCTCATTGTCTACAAGGACATCAGATCACAAGGTCTGCTTATCTCAACACAGCCCTAGGATTTTGAGGCTTGAGAAATAGTAATGATAAAGGATTCAGAAGAATGATAGGATCGGTATTGTGGGACTAGAAGCCAAAAAATAGAACCTGAAAAGTAGTAAGAATTGATTAAAATTAGAATCCAGGAACCCAGTAAACATCAGCAGAACTGAGGCAGAAAAGACGAACCTAGTGTTAACTTGCTTTTTTTTTTTTTTCAGAACCAGGGATTGGACTCAGGCCCTTGCGCTTGCCAGGCAAGTGCTTATTCTACTGAGCTATCTCCCCGGTCCCAACCTAGTGCTAACTTTCAAGGAACTTTTTGATCCATTTCTGTGGGCTTGCACACCAAAGATGCTTAGTTCAACACTTAGCTAACGCTTTTGCCAGAGCAGTCACTGATAGGGTTTGAACCAGAAGTGGAGGGTATTGGAGACAGTGGCCTATGCCTCATTTTCCTTGTCTTACTATAATTTTTGTGTAGCTGTACTTTGGTTTCAATATTCTTTTTCATGTACTATGGAAGAGTTGGTTAATGATGAGGGTATTTCACTTCCAGACTAAATCAGGATCTTCAGTTTTGAAGAAGGATAACATTTAAAACATGTAGGATTGAGTCTTTAATGCTTTTTTTTCTACATGCCAGGGTTTCTTCTTGTCTTGGTTCCTTGTCGTGCCACACTATGCAATAGCTTCTCTCGTCAGTCTTGACTTGGACATAGACTGAGAAATGTAAGCCTTGATTGGTGGTTGTTAAATTCACAAAGAGTGGGTGACAGAATTCCACAAAACCCAAAAGATTCACCTTGATTTCATTGCATTATTTGGCAAGCTAGCTATAAGTCCCCCTAATCCAAACCCTTTTCAATAGCCCCACCTATGAGCACATGAAGAGCCGGAGGTCTGGTCAGAAGAGGGAAGTCACTGGGGATGTGACCTGGAAGGCTTTATCTCACTTCCTTCTTACTTTGTGCTCCTCTTCCTGTCCTCTATACCATGAGCAGCTATTCCTTCATCATGCTGCTATGTCATGCCATTCTGTCTTGGTCCCAACCACATACGACTAAAACATGAAGCAAAATAATCTTCCCCTCCTTTAGTTTGTGGGTGTCAGGTATTGTGTGTCAATGACGAAGAAAGCAGCTAAGACAGACATTGGTGCCATTTTTTTGATGCTGTGTAGACATGTAATTTAGAAGTATTTTCAACTGGTTTGCAGGAGTTGGAATGCTGTGAATCAAGCTTAATGGAAAATTTTGGCCAGAGTTCAGAAGACCAGAATACAGAATAGAAAAGCAGATGTAAAGAGAAGGTCCAGGAGGTATCAGCTGAGAAGAAGGAGTTTACTGGCAGTTGGACTTGATTCCATGTGTATCATGCTCTGGCAGAAAATGTGTCTAAGGCCGGGGAGATAGCTTGGTGGTCCAAGCCCTACCTGGCAAGTGCAGGGTCCCTTCGATCCCAGTACCACATGTGTGCTGGCCCTGGAACCCCGGGTGTGCTATGACAGCCCCAAAGCTGGGCATGGTGGTGCACACCTGTAATCCCAGCGCTGGGGGAGCTGAGACAGCAGGATCACTCAGAGGCTGAACTGTGTAGTGAAACTGTATCAAAAAAGGCGGGGGGGGGGGGAGAGAAAATGTCTGCATTTTATTTTATTTTTTTTAATGTATTTAGTTGTTGCAGGGTCTCACTATGCAGCATAGCTTGGACTCATGGTGATCCTGTTTATAGCCTCCCCAGCGCTGGGATTACAGGCATCCACTACGCCAGAGACTCTGGCCTCCAGGCCAGCTCCATGAGCCCTGGGGGTGGGGCTGGTACATGCCAGGGATCAAGCAGTCCCTGTGCTTGCCTAAGCAGACACTTTAGTCCGCTGAGCTATCTCAACCAGCCCTACATTTTACTCTTGTAATGAGACTTTATAGGGAACTGAGAGGGTGTCAGGTTAATTAAGGTAGTCTAGCATTCAGGCTGTAGCATGGCTACTATTTAACTGAGTGGTTTTATAAGTTTTGAGTTTCACCAGAAAAGAAACTCCTATAAAATCCAGACTTTCAAAGTTTGGACAGATGGGAGTTTGACTGCTGAAAAGATTAAACCAGGCATGGTGTACATATCTATAATCCCAGCTCTCAGGAGACTCAGGCAGAAAGATTGTCAGGATTGGCATTCATGGCCAGCCTGAACTACATAGTGAGACACTGTCTCCAAAAAGTAAAAGACAGGGCTGGCCAGGTAGCTCAGCAGACTAAAGCATCTGCTAAGTCAGAGCAGTGGCCCGTCCGCTCCCCAACGTGCAGTGCCGGCCTCACCCCCAGGGCATGCTGAGATGGGACTGAGACTGGGTGTGGTGACACACGCCTGTAATCCCAGCGCTTGGGAGGCTGAAAACAAGATCACTATGAGTCCAGTCTATGTAGTAAGACCCTGTAGATCCTGTACTAAAGACATTTTTAAAAAGTAAAAGAAAAAGGGTCAGGCATGGTGGCATATGCCTATAATCTCAGCACGTGGGAGACTGAGGCAGGACTACCTCAAGTTCAAGGCCGGTCTGGGCTTCATAGTGAGTTTAAAGCCAGCCTGCCCTACGTAGTGAGACCCTATTTCACAATAAAAATTAAATTAATTTTAAAAGTCAAGTACTTTATGACAGGAAAATAGAAAAGGTGGCCTGAGGACATCCCAAGAACCAACAATATCCTATGTTTCACAGGCTCAAAATTACAAAAATGAAAGCCCTAGGACACTGTACTGGCAAGCAGCAACCTAGAAAATTTTGTTCCTGGGAATCCAGGGATTGCTTCATAGTCCTCAGCCATCCAGAAACGCAGAGGGCTCTGCAGGCATGATTCAGTGAGGGTCTGACTACTGCTTGAGCTGACTACAGACCTTGGTGCTCATTTACATGGTCCTGGTCTTGCAGGGGTATAGGTGTTTAGAATGCAAGAGTTGTGGGATCCAGGAGGCTTTTACCCAGATACAAAAATTGCCATCATCAAGAAGTTGAATAAAAACAATGCTAGGGAGACTTCAAGGAAAAGCTGAAACTTCAGTACAACCATTATGGAAATCAGCATGGAGATTCCTCAAAAAACTAAAACTAGAAATTCCATTTAATTCAGCTCTTCCCTTTCTAAAAAGAGTTAAAGATATCAAGCTAGGCAAGCTGGGGCATTCCTATAATCCCTAGTACTAGGGAGGCTGAGGCAGAAGGATCACCTACATGTCCATCAACAAAAAAATGGATAAAGAAAGTGTGGTATTTAGACACAATAGAGCACTGCTCTCCCATAAAGAAGGGTGTCATTTGTAGGAAAATGGATGCACCTGGAGACCATGTTAAGTGAAATAAATCAGACACACAAACTTAAAAGATCACATGGTGGTTCCTCTTATATGAGAAACCCAAATTATAAATACAGAGCAAAATAAAAGATAAATAGGAAGTAAGGAGATCTTTTTCATTGTTTCTTTTCTTTTCTTTTCTTTTCTTTTCTTTTCTTTTCTTTTTGTACTGGAGATTGAACTCAGGACCCCAGAACTCAGGATCTTATGCTTGCCAGGCAGGCACTTAGACCACTCAGTTATCTCCCTGGGCCAGATCTTTTTTTTTAAAAAAAAATTTTTTTAAATGTATTTTAGTACAGGTTCTACAGAGTCTCACTACACAGATTGGACTGGTGGTGATTCTATTGTTTTTAGCTTCCCAAATGCTGGGATTACAGGGGTGTGCTACCATGCCCAGTCTCAATCACTGTCCCAGCACACCCTGGGGGCAGGGCCAGCATGGCACACCAGGGATCACCAGCCATTGCGCTCTGCCTAAACAGGTGCTTTAGTCCACTAAGCTATCTGCCAGTCCAGGAGATCTTTTTCAAATGGAAAGGGAATCAAGAGATAGAGGAAAAGGGGATGAAAAAAGGAATTAGGAGGGAGGGAGGGAGGGACGGACGGACGGACGGACGGACAGACAGACAGACAGACGGACAGATGGATGGAATGTAAACATAGTGTGCTACAAGCATTCACTAATAAAAATTTTAAAAGGAGGAGGAGAAGGTCTTGGGGGACCAGGCAGTGTGTGTGAAGCTGTGAGTGTGAAGTTAAAGTAGAGACCCCAGGTAGCTGATGAATCCTGGAACCTGAAACATCTGAAGAAAGCTATAAGAATTGAGCAAAGCTAGCCCAAGAGAGAAGCCATGAGGGCTACTACTTACAACAGTGCTATAGGGGCAGCACTGCCCAAGCCCTTTGATGTTCACATCTTGCCACAACTTGCCCTGGGTGCTGCACATGGAGCTACAGGATAGAATGTTTTCCTTGCTAGGTTTCGGTCTTGCTTTGGTCACAGTGGCTTCTTTTTCTTCTGTCTGTCTTGTCGTCTTCTTTTTCTTTTCTTTCTTTTTCTTTCTGGATAGTCTTACTGTGTAGTTCAGGCTGGCTTCAGTATTGCAGATCTCCTGCCTCAGCCTCCAGATGGCAAAGTCCCAGAGGTTTCTA
>NW_004524736.1:5039091-5039588 GCF_000260255.1 Octodon degus | reverse complement strand
TTTTTTTTTTTTTTTTTTTTTTTTTTTTTAGCAGAACTGGGAAGTGAACTCAGGCCCTTGCACTTTCCAGGGAAGTGCTTATTCCACTGAGCCATCTCCCCAGCCCTTAGTTGGTTGTTTCTTAATGGGCACATTCTGAAACTATATGGAAAAACAGGAGAGGGTGACTCTGTGTGTGTGTGTGTTTTGCTGGCTTTCCTAAGCAGGCAAATGCTCTTAACACAGCCATATCCACAGCCCAAGTTCTCCTGATTATGATGTGATGAGAATGACCTCTGTGGTCTTCCTTACAAAAACTGAAGAACACATCAGATAAACCCCAGGTTTAGTGGTGTTCTGACTAATGCCTGCCAGTACTCAAACCCATCAATATCAGAAACATCACAGACCAAAGGAGGTGGAGAGGGCTGGTGAGATGGCTCAGTAGTCTAAAGCACCTACTTAGAACAAGCTTAGCAAAGCACAGGGACCGCGGTTCAATCCCCCAGCACCACATG
>NW_004524736.1:5026966-5038731 GCF_000260255.1 Octodon degus | reverse complement strand
CTTCTTAGCAATATTTCCATAATTTAAAGTTTTACATTTTTATTCATTTAGCATCCTAACCATCAAACCCATGGCTTTAAAACAAAGTATGTGATTAACCAATGAGCTTCACTTCCAGCCCTGTTTTGTTTTTTAAATCTATACAGGGCACTTGATATGAAAAGATGCCAAGTCTGTCTGGCTCACAATGAGAAAGGCACTAAAATACTGTTTTTCACCTGCCAAGCTGACAGAAGTCCAAATAGTTCACAGTATATTGTGTAGGTGAGGCTGTAGGGAAACAGGACATTCATCCATATTTATGTATTTTTTACCACCACCTAGCAAAATGACATGGTTTTTTTGGCCCAAGATCCAATTTTCAGGGATATATCCCTGAATAATAAAGATAATTGACAAAAATTTAAAAAACCACAAAATATGCATAAGCCTATTCTTTTTTTTTATTTTATACTTTATGTGTGTGTGGCCAGCTCAGCCCACCAGGGGGCGGGGCTGGCTGGCATGTGGTGCTGGGGGATTGAACCTTGGTCCCTGCGTTTTGCTTATCTTAGCTTGTTCTAAGTAGGTGCTTTAGACCACTGAGCCATCTCACCAGCCCGCATAAGCCTATTTTTAAAATATTTTATTTGGTACAGGATCTTGCTACTCGATTGGAACTCAGTGATTTTCCTGTCTCAATCGCCTCAGGGCTGAGATTACAGGTGTGTACCACCACACCTGGTTTTGGTGGTCGGCTTGGTGCAGGGCTAGCATGGCATGTAGTTGCTGGGATCAAACCCAGCTCCTTGCGCTTGCCAGGCAGGCCCTTAGACTGCCGAGCTATCTCCCCAGCCCTGCATAAGCCTATTTATTCACTGCATTGTAACTAGTCACTAATAATGGAAATTCAAATAGATACTTAAAATAGAAATCTGCATCCAAGTAAGCCTGTAGGATCTAGAGGCCAGATCCAAGCAGCAAATACAAGAAACGATGTGTTAACAGAGTTGCGATGTAGGGCTGTGGAGATGGCTCAGTAGAGTAAGTGCTTGCCTGACAAGTGCAAGGGCCTGAGTTCAATCCCTGGTACCACAAAAAAAAAAAAAAAAAAAAAAAAAAAAAAAAAAAAAAAAAAAAGAGCTGCAATGTAAAACTCAAATTGTCTTAACATTTTAAAGTCTGGATTTCTGGTAAAAATGAATTTCTTCAGGTACTGATGATGTAGGTCAGTGCCACAACCCCAGTACTCAGGAGGCTGAGGCAGAAGGATCAGCGTGAGTTCAAGGCTAGCCTGGGCTACACAGTGAGACCCTGCCTCAAAAAACCAAACAAAACACATGCTCAAATTCAGTTCCTACTTCCTCACACATATTTTTTGTTTTGTTTTTTGAGACAGGGTCTTGCTGGCCTCAAACTGATGACGTAGCCCAGGTTAGCCTCAAACTCTCAGCGATCTTACTGCCTCTACCTCCCTCACATGAAGTGTGGTAACAAATAGTTTTTTGTTTTTGTTTGTGTGTGTGTGTGTGTGTGTGTGTGTGTGTGTGTGTGTGGTACTGGAGTTTGAACTCAAGACTCTGCATTTGCCAGGCAAGTGCTTATTCTACTGAGATATCTCCCTGCCGCCCCCCTTTTTTTTCCCAAATTTTTTTTTCTTTTTTTTTAGTATTGTCTTACCTTGAAGATAGTACCTGCCTGGCATGTGTGAAACCCTTGGTTTGATCTCCAGCACCACATAAAATTTTTTTAAAGTCCTTATCTTTTAGCGATGTATGCTTAATATTTAAAATAAAATGTTATTTCTAGGATTTGTTTCAAAATAACACCAAGGAAGGTGTAGGTGTTTAGGTGAAAAAGATGATCAATGAACAGCTTACATGGGATTTGGTATGATTTTTTTCCATTTTTGCAAAAGTTTAAAATTCTACATAATAAAGAGTTGGTGTGGTGCCACACACCTGTAATCCCAGCACTCGGGAGGCCAAGGCAGGATGGCTGAGATGAGCTCAAATGCAGCCTGGGCTATATGGTGAGTTCCAGGCCAGCCTGAACTAGAGAGCAGCATCCTATTCTCATAAAAACCAACAAATAAATATGATAAAACTGCAATGAAAGATTCAAGCTATAAAAGTACACCTGTGAGCCAGATTCAAATGGTGCGGTACCAATTTGCATGTCGTATCTTATTCTACCATAATAAGCATATAAAAATGGGGTTAACATTGTATTGATCCCAGACAACCAGCAATCTGGTCAGGTTTTCAGACTGCACACATAGAATCCCACAGCCTTGCCTCAGCCACCTTCCTCCTGGAAGCACAGCAGCCAGGCGGGTGTCAGTGAAGCCCAGCTGACTCTGGCTGGAAGGCTTGGGGGGCTGGGGGGGGTGCCAGTGGCCTGAGCCAGAGGACTGGCACTGAGGACAGGAATCCAAAAGAGGCTGGAAGAACAGTGCAGAAAGCACAGCACTGGGGAGAGTCAAGAATAAGCCACGTCAGTTTTTTAACTTTTTAATCCAAAAATACAGAAAATTCTACTCTTTAACCCCACATTCTTAAACTCTGGGTAAGGCAGCAGGTAGTTGCTGTAATGATGTCTAAAGGCTTATATTCATCTCAGGAGCTGGAAAAGTGAGGCTCAAACTAGGGAACTTCCAAATCAGGCCCCTGCCCTGCTGACCCGGCCCACAACACTTCTTCAGCTCTTTTTGCCAGAGCAAATGGAGCAACCACAAGAGTGGGCCACCCTGGGGCAGTCTGCCCTGTCCATGTAGGCTCTGCAGTTGGGGACATTCTTTCCTTGCTCAAAAGACTGCTGGCCGGTTTTCACCAGAGCGAGGAGGGCCAGAAAGGGCGCAGGAGAAGCAGGCCCAGGAAGTTGGCCCCGAAACAAAGCTCTGCAGGGAGAACTGGCACACCAGTCTTTTTTTTATCCTTGGCCTAAATCCATTTCAAGGGGACCCAAAGGTTGGACTCTGCAGCCAGCCAGTCCTGCTGGGGCTACTATACTGCCTCATCAGTCTACACAGCCACCACCTGCAGTCTGGCTATTGCATGCCAACAGGGTGCATGGGCCAGGACCCCTGGTCAGCACCCAAGCCTGCCATGGGAGGGGCATGGGCCACAGACTGCAGCTGCTGCTGGGCTTGCCAGATGTGATGGAGCTCCTTAAACTGCTCCACCATGTGATCTTTGAGATCTGGGTTCGAGATCTGCAGCCGGATGCTGTCAACTGACCAAGAAAGCTCCCCTGAGAACATCTCCAGAAGCAACCGGGCTGCGACAGGCACCACCTGGGGGTAAAGACAGGATGAGGGAGAGCAAAGGCAGGGCTGCCAGACCCATCTGTGCACAAGGGCTTTCACCAGGGGCATGTGGCAGATGCCTCTCCTCCAGCCCTGGGCTTTGACTGTCTCTGGCAGCCAAGTCTGTACTCCCCAGCGAGTCCCAGCCATGTCCCAAAGTATTCCCATCAAGGTGGGGTGCAGGTACACACCTGGACAGTAATAAGCTTCTTCTCTCGTGGCTTTTGGTCAGGCCACTCCTCCCCGAAACAGAAGAAGATCTCAATGGGAGGTGGGGTGTTGGTGCGGCCCTTCTGGAATAGGATGAGGTCTGCATCAAGATCAAACACCCTGGTCAGAGGCTGGAACCATGCCCTGGGTGAGAGGCGGCCAGGAAGGACCTGTGGGCCTCACCATTAAGAAACTGCTCCAGGCTGAAGAGCTTGGTCTTGACTTCCCGCTGAATGGGGTTCGGGGTTGAGCCATGAGTGATGGCACAGGGCCCACTCCAGAACACCTTGCACTGGCACAGGCGGATGGCGTACAGATCCTGGCCCTGCAGCTGGAGGATGAGCCCACGGTCCAGGACATCCAGCAGCTGGTTTGTATAGAAGCGCTGCTTGTCGCTGGGTATGTCCTCAGGGCTAGGGAAGCGAACTTGCTCCAGGCTCACGGGGCCAAAGAGTTCCACCTGCTCCTGAGTGGCCTCTAGCTGGCTATAGAAGATCCGGCAGCCTTGTGGGTTGCTGATGGTGAGGGCGTGGGGTGGCCGCCCCCGGTACTGGAACTTGATCTCCAGGTCGGTCACTGTAGGGCAGAGGGGGCCACCCACCCATGAGCCCTGCGTCTCCCATTCTGCAGCCAGGGAGTAAGCCTAGCCTCCTCGGCACTCCTACTTCCCCATGGCACTTGGGCAGGGAGGACATGCACCTGCTTTTGTTCCCTTCTCTGCCAGCCTCTGCTTTTCTTGAAGACCCTGCCCCAACAGCCTGTACTGCTTACCCTGCCCAGCCCACCCAGCCCATGGTAGGGCCTTACAAGGCAGCATGTGCGGGCTGATCAGTAGGTTGGGCAACAGCTGTTCACTTGCAGGGGGCAGGGCGTCAGCCAGGGGCACAGGGCTGGGCAAGGCTTCAGCAAGACGCCCGAAGCCAGCAGGGTTGCCAGATGCAGTAACCAGGAGGTTGGGGTCTAAGGCAGGAGGCCCCACAGGCGGTGGAAGAACAGGGGGCCACTTGACATCTTCTTTAGGTAAATAGGGTGCCACAGAGGGACCAGGCTGCACTGCTTCTACAGAGGGTAGAATAGACAAAGTTGTTAATACCACCTCCAGGACTAGCTGACCTGCCTCCCTTCAGCCCCGTTTTACCCGTGGCTTCTCCATATGCAAGACCTCCAGGCATGCCGCCTCCCAGCCCTACCTGTCAGGCTCAGGCCTGGTAACATCCTCTGGAGCTGAAGGGAAGATACAGGCAAGGGAGGAGGGAGGAAGGCAGAGAGACAAAGGAAAAACAGATTAGTAAACTGACCAGACACAAGGATGTGCTTCAGTGACACAGCCTTGGTCAGAACCCAGGAGACATACCCGAGGAAGGGACTGCTCCATCCCGAAGCAGGGCCGCCTCACTGGCCACTCTAAACCCCAACCTCACCATGTAAACCCCAACCTCCCCACTACCCTCCCCACACACCTCCTCTTCCTCTTCCTCCTCTTCCTCCTCTCCTGTGGCCAGAGTATAATCTTCTGGAGGCTGGGACTCTGCAGTCAAGGGAGAGAAGAAGACAGGGGAGTCAGTGGCAGAGCAGGTGTCAAGCCAGCCTGGGACACAGCGAGGTGAAGGGCACTGCCAGCAGCCAAGAGACCAGAATAAGGGCAGTGGCAAGGAAAAAGAATCAGGCCTCTGACACCATTCTAAGCCATTTCTGGGAGTCCTGGACCACTCCATGGTGGGGTCGGGGGACCTCCTGGCTGCACAGCCTCCCAGGGGCCCACACAAGACCAGGCAGGATACCTGTGGGAGCAGGGCCATTGGAGCAGACCTCGTAGATCTTGTAGGGCTGAGGTGGCATGTCCCGGGGTCCGTCATAAATGAGGCGGAAGTCTCGGCTCTTGTTGAGGGCGCAGCGTAGGTTGGCCTTCCACTTGGCAGGATCAGCCTCGTCCACCCCCTCAGTGTACTTCCCTGTCTCCTTGGCCCAGGCCTGGGTAGGAAGAAAGGACAGCTGACTACAGAAAACCTTGGTCCTCACCAAGGATCAAGCCAGCCTCGTGTCCCACAGAAAAGAACTTCAGTCACTGGCTGAGCTCCGCCTAGATGAGGGACACGTATAACAGGAATCTAGGGCCTAGATTCCTTCTCCAGCTCCTGGGGTGCCAACAAGCTCAACAAAATCTATGGGCTTTGAGGGGCATCCATATTTACTGCTCCAGGAAAGGCAAATGCGTCCAGTCTCTAGGGTGGTATGTAGTGTGATGTAGCTAGAGATCTGCAGACCTAAAGTCATGTGCTTTGGGCTGGTGAGATAGCTCAGCAGTCTAAAGCGCCTGCCTAGGCAAGCACAGAGGACCGCGGTTTGATCCCCAGCTCCACATGCTGCCACAGCCCTGCCCTCAGGGTGGGCTGAGCTGGCCAAAAACAAAAAAAAAGGGAAACCAAAGTCCTGTGCTTGCTAAGCACCAGCTCTGTTGCTGAGCCACTCCTCTGCCCAGGATTAGGATTTTGGAGTTTCAGTGTTAAAAAACCACATCACCCTGGACACTTCTTTGTCCTAAATGATTTCTTTGGGGCTAGTTCCTAGATTTAAAAATTGCAGACACCCTTATCGGGGATATATGTTTCCATGCTTTACCTAGCAATCTGATTTCTATGGGATCATACATGCAGAATCCAAAAGCATGTATGCAGGCTTAGGAGATAGCTCAGTGGAATAAGTGCTACCCTGGCAAGTGCAAGGGCCTGAGTTCAATCCCCAGTTCCACAAAAAAAAAAAAAAAAAAAAAAGCATGCATGCAAAACTGCACATACAAGGTTATTTACTCCAGTGCCATCTGTAAAAGCAAGAGTGTAATATCCAACGTCTGTCATGAGGCCTGGTTAAATTTTGATCAACTCTCAGGATGGAATGGGGGGGATATGTACTGTCAGGTGCTCTTCAAGAACTATGAAGCGCGAAGAGTATGTCTGCCTCTACCATTTCTTGAAAAGTAGAGCCAGGCATGGTGGCACATGCCTGTAATGCCAGCTCTCTGGAGGCTAAGACAGGAGGATCGCCTTGAGTTTGAGACCAATCTGGGCTATATGGTGAGTTCAAAGCCAGCCTGAACTACATAGCAAGAATTTATCTCAAAAAAAGGAGGGGGGGGGGCCTGGTGAGATGGCTCAGTGGTCTAAAGCACCTACTTAGAACAAGCTAAACTAAGCAAAACACAGGGACCGCGGTTCAATCCCCCAGCACCACATGCCAGCCAGCCCCGCCCCCTGGTGGGCTGAGCTGGCCACACACACACACACACACACACACACACACACACACACACAAAATTTTTTAAAAAGGGGGAGGGGATCAATAGGAAGGTATCCATTTATAGATGCAAAGAAATCTCTCAAGAGAGATGGTTGTTGGGCATGATGGCACAGGCCTGTCATGTTAGTACTTGGGAGGCTGAGACAGGAGGACTACTGCAAGTCTGAGCACAGTATGGGCTACATAGTGAGTTCAGGGGCATCCTGAACTATACAGCAAGAACCTGTCTCAAAAAAAAAAAAAAAAAAGAACCTGTTAACACTGTTGCTGCCTCTGGGGAGGAGACTGGATGGCTGAGGAGAGGAGACTATGCTACGAACTATTTCACATCTTTCTATTTTAAATTATGTGACTATGTTATTTACACAAAAATAAGAAAAGGATTTGAAAAAAACTTTAGCAAGGAACAAATCCCACAAAGAAATCACCTAAAATGAATAAAAGACAGAAGCTGAGAGTCAACGTGGCACTCTAGGCTTTAACACTAACGCTGTAATAGCAGCCTGTACTGTCCCAAGCTAGGACTGGGTGACTGAATTGTGTTCACTCCTGAGATAACAGCCCAGTCACTACGTGACGTGGACCTATATTAGAAAGGAAAACTGATCCTGATGTTGAGTGAAAATATGCAGGTTAATACAATATATGGGGCGGGCAAGACAGCTCAGCAGACTAAGAGCCTGCTTAGGCAAGTGCAAGGACCACAGTTCAATCCCTGGTACAGGTTCTATACCCTATACCTCATGCCACTCCGGTCCCACGCCCAGGTGCACTGAGCCGGTGACCATGTCTGGGTATGGTGGCATATACCTGTAATTCCAGCACTGGGGAGGCTGAAAACAGGCGGATCACTACAAGTCCGAGCTACATAGTGAGACCCTGTACCAAATACATAAAATATATATATGATTGTTATTTTGTATTTTATATGCACATGTAGAAAAGTGAAAGTATTAGCAGCTATATTTTCTGTTACAAAACTATGGAAGTAGATATCTCCTAGGTTTAAGATTACAGATGAACTAGGAGCTTCATTTATTGTATGTGTACTGAACATGTACTCCTGTGTAATGCAGGTGGTACAAAAACAAGGACTAGGTAGGGGGAGTTACTGCAGGGTCTCTAGAGACATTCTGTTACCACCTTGATCTGAGGTACAGGCAAGTTCATCATTATTTTATTTTTGATTTTCTGAAACAGAGCCTTGCTATGTAATTCAGGCTATGAAGCCCAGGATGGCCTCAAACTCACAGCGATCTTCCTGCCTCAGCCTCCTTAGTGCTGGGATTATAAGTATGCACTAACATGACTAGCTAGTGGTACAGCTTAATAAAAAAGACTTGTGGCTAGACCTGCGTCCCCACAGGCTAGGCCTGGCATCACCTGAGCAAGGTAGCTGTGAAGCAGACCAGCCTTGAGAAGAGCTTGGGTGTGTCCCTTTCCTGGGGAGCAGAGGCCTCAGAGGTACAGGCAGCACCCATCCAGGGCTTACCTTGAAGATGGTGTTGTCCCCATCCTGGCTGGGACCATGCCTTGTGGCATGCCGCCAGGGGATGTAGAAGAATTTCCTTTCGCCGTTGACCCACTGAAGCCCAGGGTACTGGCAGCTGTTCACTTGGGCCACCAGCCAGGGCTTCAACCGCACACGGCGTGGCTGAAGGGGAGCCCCAGGAGGTGGCTGGTTCATGGCAAAGGGCTCTGCAGGGAAAGCCAGGGCACAAGCTCAGCAAATTAGCAGCTAAATACTCCATGAGGGCCAGGGAGATAGCTGACCTGGGGACAGTGGACCCACCCAAGTGTTCAAGGCCAGTTCTCTTTCCAACTCTTAGCTTCCAAGGCACAGAATCTGTGCTTTGTGTTGGGTGCTGGGCAGGAAAGGGGAAGGAAAGAGATCTCAGCACTGGTGGATGTTTGGACAGTCCCACCCTAGGCCCTGTACCAGACTGGGGCATCCTTTGGCCAGATAATAAAAGCACCAGCTGCTCCCATGCCACAGAACTGCCTTCAGCTGCCTCCCTTGCAAGTCAGGCCACATCTCACTCTAGAGGGGCAGACCCAACAGCAGCTATGGTGACAAAAGCCTGGCCTGCTTGCTCCAAGTGTGGACAGCTACAGGTGAACAGCTCTTAGGATTAGCCTGACCCACCCCAACCTGCTCAGCTTTGCCCTCTCCCTGTTCTCAGCCTCCTTCCTCTGAGAATCCCAACTAATCCTCTAGACAAGAACCCAACCACTGGTTTCTAGGAAACAATAGCAGGCCAAGGGAACAGTGGAAGGGTGTCTGAATTCAGTGGGAAGACTTTTCTTCTTCCTTGGCTTCCCTCAGGGATGAAGCCCCTGCTCCTTAGATAAATCCCATCAACCCACTCAACCTGCCTCCAGCAAGGACAGCTGCCACCAAGCTGAGGCCTTGCCCTGCCTGAAGCCATCAATTTCCTAGTTTCTTGTCTGCCCTTTCTCCTCCTACTGGACTCATTCTTTCAGTACTTAGCTGGTTTTTTGTTTGGGTTTGGGCTTCAGTTGTTTTTCATTTTTTGTTTTGGGGGCTGGTGTTTTAGGACAGGGTCAGGGTCTCTCTGTGTAGTGTACACTGGTCCTAAACTCACTATGTAGACCATCCTGGCCTCAACTCAAGGAGATCCTCTTGCCACAGCCTGTGAGGACGATTATAGGTATGAACCAGCTTCTTTCAGTACTAGGGAGCCCCTGATATTTGTGGGCCTCTGACAACACAGCTGCAGAAAGTGCAGCTCCCCATGGTGAGTAACCCCAGGCCAAAAATCTCTGCCTCACTCAAGTCAGGGCAGCAGATCATGACACACTGACACTGCAGCTCCTTTGGGCTCCCCCTCTGCTCACCCACTCTCCAGCACCAGAACCTAAAACTTTAGTCTGGAGCCCCTCCACTCCCTGGCAGTTTCTTTCTTTCTCTTGCCCATGCCCTTGGCCTTTACTGCATGGGCCCAGGAAGGGGGAGCAATCATATTACCAGGTTCTCAGAAATTTATCTGTTGCTCAGTGATTAAGGAATGACGGGTAGAGCTGGTCCTAGTAGCACAGAGCCTCAGTTTCCCCCTGAAGTTCTCCACAAGGACCTTTTGGGGTTGTGGCTGCTACATGCTACCTCCAGGCCGCCATAATGTCCCTCTGCAGGCTTCAGAGAAGTGTCCAGCTCAGCCCATGAAGAGTAAAGCCAGCCCCTACCAGAGAGGGTGGGAAGACTCCAGCCCTGCCTCCCCCTCAACCCCCAGAAGGCTGTGGCTTAGTTCCTCTTTCTACACCAACCTCCACCCAGCCCCAGGGGAAATGAAAGTGGACAACTCAGAAATCTGACTCACTGTGCGCCGAGGGAGGGAGGCTGGGAGGGAGGGAATGGAGGAGATTTCTTAAGTGGGTCCCTAAAGCCATCCATTCCATCTGTAGCCAGGTCCTTCCCCTAGGCGGGACCAGGGGTTTCCGACCATCCCTGTGCCTGTGAGATCTGAATTCCCGATGTCTGGACGCGCCTGCCTCTCTCTAGATTCATGGACCTCCCCTCACCCCCACCCCAGCTTTATGACTCTGTGAGCCCTTGAAGCAGGGAACCATTACCTGCTATGGAAACATCAGTAGGGGCGTGGGCTGCTGAGGATCGCAAGAAGCCCCCACAAGTGGATCAGGCAGTGAAGCATGGGGGGGGCGGCCCTGGAGCCCTGCTGGGGTGGCAAGTTCCCCACAGTCATCCCAGGGACCTGCTGAAGTCCCAGGAGAAGACCCAGAGCATCCAGGGTCCCATGGGCGAGGTTGGAGCCGAACGTGCAGTGATCTAAGAAGCACTAGGCAGAGGTGGGGGCCCCTGCTGCTTCCCGAGTTTTGAGTCTGCGGTTTTCCCTGCAAACCCCACACCCAGTGTGGCAGGACAGCGAGGGGTACCCTGCAGCAGGCATGACCCTAAATCCCGCCCCCTCCAGGTGACCGACGGCGACTGCACGCTCCGGGCCCTGCCTATCTCGCCGCGCAGACAGGCTGAGCCTCTGGAGCAGCAGGTGCGGCAGGAAGAAGCCTCTCGGCTTCCTTCCAGGCGAGGTTGGGGAAGGCCAGGGTGGCAGGGAAAACCCCAAAACAAGGCCTTTAGGTCAAAAGGGGTGATTTCCTACCGCTTCAAAGCGTCTAGCGGGGAGCCCCTCACCCCCAGCGCCGTGGCCGTGGACCGGAGCGCCAAGGGGCGTCCCCACTGCGGACCCGTGTCCCCCCTCGGCTTCCAGCGCCCCCAGTCCGTGTCCTTTCGGGTGCGTTTCATTCGTCCCCGCTCTGGAACCTAGGCCAAGCCCGAACCCCCGGCTGCCTCGCAGGCTAAGACCCGCCCAGGCCCGACGGCCTTACCCCAGCGCAGAGACCCAGCCAGACCCGGACCGCTCCTCCGGCTGGGGGCGCTACGCCCGGTGCCAGCGCAAGGCCGGGAAAGCCCTCTGCGTCGGCCGGGGGTCCTGGCCACCCGCACCCCATCGCGACGAGTCGGCTTTACGTCTCCACTTCGAGACTTTTCATTGTTTCCCACTGTGGTCTGGGCGGACGGCGAGGTAGCGATCGCGCCCCGATTCTTCCTTGGCCAGGAGTCAAAGCACGGCGCCTGCGCCCGGGACCGCCTCCCCCCCGGCACTCGCGCCCCTCACATTCCCGACCCTAACGTTAAATCCTGGGAAGGCAACCGCTTGAAGCCGCAACCTCTCGCCCAGAGGGTCGGGATGCGGGGAGCGCGCCGACGGGGAGGGGAGTCGGGGCCCCGCTCTGCGTTCACCCCGACTTTGATCGCCCCAACCTCGACCGTTCGGCGCCGCTCGCCCTGCTTGGCTACGGCAGGCGGAGGGCGAGAAGCCGCGGAGTCCGCCCTTGCCGCGGTGCCCACGCCGCCGCGCCGGGCTCCGGGCTCCTACGGCGCGGGCGCCCCACACCGACCGGGCCGTGGAAGGCGCTCTGGGGGCGCTGAGGCCGGGCG
>NW_004524736.1:5020731-5026686 GCF_000260255.1 Octodon degus | reverse complement strand
CCCCGGCCGCGCCCGCCCCCCGCCGACTCCGCGGGGGCTGGAGCACGCAGCCTGCCCTGACCCGCTCCACAGGGAGACGACGGCCAGCGCGGAGCCCTGCACGTACCGCGGGCTGAAACACAAACTGGAATGGCCGGAGACCCCACCCTGCTGCGCTCGGGGCGCCGCACAGCTGGACGGCCACAGCCCCCGCCACCGCCTGCAGGCGCGGGGCTCCGGCCAGTAACCCTGCATCCCCACCGCGCACCGGCCCAGCTCGGCACCCCGTCTGCCCCCCAGATTCACGTGTGCTCGAGGCGCCCCCTTTTCCACCACGACCTCCTAGCCCTCTGCTCGCCACTCCAAAAGGTTTTCATTCCCCTAGAAGCTTCGCCGCCAGCCTCAAGCTTCGCACATCTGTTCTTTTTGGAAGGATCTCCGCCAGCGGACTCCTGCTCTCCCGCTTCCTAGGGCAGCCGCACCTCTGCGAAGGACCCGCATTGCCAGCCTCCGCGATGCGGACCTGGCTGCACAGACCCTCCTTCCCCTCTGTCTAGCTCGTGATTTTAATGTCTTACGTTTACCCAAATCGGCTTAATCAGAGGCCACGCTTATCTGCATTTCTATGGTCGTTTTTATTATTGCTTTTATTTATTTGATACTGGAGGTAGAACCCAGGGTCTTGTGCATGCTAGGCAAGTACTTTGCCATTGAATAAACTCCCAGCTCTGTAGTAAGTTTTTTTTTTTTTTTTTCGGAACCGGGGATTGAATTCAGGCCCTTGCACTTGCACTGCCAGAGAAGCGCTTATTCCACTGAGCCATCTCCCCGGCCCCTCTGTAGTAATTTTTAATTAAAGGGTTTTTGGTGTTTTGTTTTGTTTGTATTTATTTATTTATTTTTGGCGGAACCGGGCATTGAGCTCAGACCCTTATGCTTGACGTTTATCCTACTGAGCCATCTCACCGGCCCTTTAAAGCATTTTTTTGTTTGTTTGTTTTTTGTTTTTAGATGGGGGCTCTGGTTGATCTTGAACTCCTGGCCTCCAGAGGGGCTGGAATGACAGGCATGCCATCAGCCCAGTTTAGTTGAACATACTTTAATGAAGAAAAATCCAAAGTTGTAAACCCTAAATAAAATATGTAAGTTCTGTATAATACTACAGTCTATAGAATTTAGAGACTTGCATTTTTAACGAATATAGTAGATGTTAGTCAATCAGAACTTTGACCTCTCCATCTCTCCAGGAATACCTGGGTTAGTCTTTCATGGCAAAAAGACTTGCCTCTGTTGTGTGTGTGTGTGTGTGTGTGTGTAGGGGGGTGTTGTTGTTGTTTATTTGAGACAGGGTCTCAGTCTGCATGCAGGCTGACCTTGAACTCCCGGTGTAGTCCAAGCTGATCTCCATCTTCCTGCCTCAGCTTCCCAAGTGCTGGGATCACCCATGCACCACCGGCACTTTGTTGTGTTTGTACTTTTCTGCATCTCTATTCCTCTCCTCCAACTGTGTAGCCCTAATTAAAAAAGGAAATAAGCATTTTTTTTTATTATTTGTAGCTGCTGAGCCCTTCACTATTTCATATTTTAATTTTTCTTAACAGGGTCTCACTATACAGGTTGGACTTGTAGTGATCCTCCTGTAGTCAGCCTCCCCAGCTCTGGGATTATAGGCATGTCCCACCATGCCCAGACTTGGTTGCCAGCTCAGCGCACCCATCGGAGGGGCCAGCATGGCCTGCAGTACCTGGGATTGAACCCCAGTCCTTGTGCTGGGCTAAACTGCTGAGCTATCTTGCCAGTCCTCATATTTTAAAATTTTAAGCACAGTCAAGCATGGTGGGCACCTCTGGTCATCCTAACACTTGTGAGGCTGAGGCAGAAGGATGGAAAATTCAAGGCCAGTCTGAAACTACACAGTGAGGCCCTGTTTCAAAAGAAACAGTACAAAAAATAAAAAATACCCCTTTAAAAAAATCTCGGGGCTGAGGAGATGGCTCAGTGGAATAAGCGCTTCCCTGGCAAGCACAAGGGCCTGAGTTCGATCTCCAGTACCACTAAATAAATAAATAAATAAATAAATAAATAAAAGGTGCTGAGGAGATGGCTCAGTAGAATAAATGTGCTTGCCTGGCAAGCACAAGGGCCTGAGTTCAATTCCTGGTTCCACAAAAAATATATAAATAACTAAATAAAATCTCATTCTTTTCAAAACAAAATTGCTTTAATTTTCCCCATGGTTCTAGGCCCTGGTTCATTCTAGGGCAAGCACTTTCCCACTGAGTTACGACCCTATGCTAAACTACTAGTTCACTGAAAATGTTCACCTCCAAAATGAGAATCTTCTTCACTGGGGATCAGTTATGCTAAATAGAAAAATATCCTATGTTGGTCCAGAAAAGACATCAGGAGTGACAGCCAAGAACAACCTTTTCTTGTCAGCCCTATGATACACTCACAGCCTGAGATACCTTGAGGCCAACTTACCTCCCACTGTCTGCTGGGCCCAGATGAGGCCCACCCTTAGGGTCTCTGAACTCCAAGGACCAGCAGTGGCTGTGATTCGGGAGATACTTGAGCTCGCCTCCAGCTCTAGACTCAGCTTGTACAACTTCAGGCAGACCCTGTGCTGCCTAGCCGGTCTGTAAAAGGGAGGTGACATTACTGGGCTCCTGGTGTTCACATGAGGCTCTGGGCCTACACAGGGACTGCAAGGGGCCCTGCACTGTTCAGTCCCCGCCTTCCCCGGTCAGGGAAGCTGAACTAAGAAGTAGGCCAGAGACACAGCCAGCAGGAAGAAGGCAGGGCTTGAGAGAGAACAGACTCTTACAAGAAGGGTCCCCTAGCCTTCCTGTCCTGTCAGGTGGGTGGAAGAGCCTGCGAAGGGGAAGTGAACTCCCACCCCCTTGTAACCAGTCTCACTTCTCCTGGTGGGAGGCAGGCCATGGGTACAGGGAGTCTTGGGCTCCACAGTCCCAGGGGCCTCCACAACCGATGTCTGGGTGCCTCCCTCCTGGCTGTGGGAGCCCCCATGCCCTGGCTGGGACAGCAGTACAGACTAAGTGCCGTCCAAGGCCCCCATCCCCTGCTTAAGAGAAGCCAACATGAGCACCAAGGAGTGGAGGAACCAAAGGGAACTGAAAGTAACCCAGTGTGAGTGACATGAAAGGACAGAAGCCCACGGGCAGCTGAAGAGAAAGATACGCTCCCACATCCCCGCCACTCCATCTCTGCAGGCCTGAGCAGACAAGGATGATGGTTGCTTTTACAAGCTCCCACCTAGGAAACCCACTTCTTCAGGCCTGAACTCTCCCTCATCCCCAGGCTGGCCTGTTTCTGGCAACTGAGTTTCTTTTTGGCAGCTGAGTTTCTGAGGCCTTGTTGATTGAACAACAGATTCCTGGTGCAGCAGGAGCAACTCAGGAACTGTGAGACTCAAGGAAGCTCCACTCTCTGGGAGCCCCATTTCCCTGCTGTAAAGTAAGGGTGGTAATATCTCTGTCATAGGCCAAGCAAGTCTGCATTCACGAACATTTGCACCCTGTACCTGCTGGGGTAAACTGCTGAACAGATTAACTTTATCCAAACCCCTGCCCTTCTCGAACTTCCATTCTGTGGAGTGAGACAGGCCAAAACACCTTTTTTGTTCTCTTTTCTTCAGTAATGGAATTGAATCTAATCTCTTTGAGCTAAGCGAGATCACTAGACATATTCTTTATTTTTGGGGGGTCTTTTTTTTTTGAAACAGGTTCTCACTGAGTCACTAAGTTGTCCAGGCTGGGCTAAAACATGTAATCCTCCGGCCTCAGCCTACCAGA
The DNA here is from genome assembly GCF_000260255.1 of Octodon degus. Classification (NCBI taxonomy): domain Eukaryota; kingdom Metazoa; phylum Chordata; class Mammalia; order Rodentia; family Octodontidae; genus Octodon; species Octodon degus. Next base: position 5,022,892 of record NW_004524736.1, on the reverse strand, counting down.
GTGCTGGGGTCACGGTGTTGTACACCATACTCAGCAAACATAAATTCTCAAGTAATGTCATTGGGTGGGCCTTGTGGGGCATCATACCAGCTGTGGCTTTGCTTGAGATTGGAGTCTCTGGAGAGTTCAGGCAGAGGCAGGACAGAATCTGATGTGGGTTTTAGATGACTCTGGTTCTTTGTAACAACCTGTAGTTTCTAGTAGCTTTATAATTGAGGCACAGGGCACAAAGCTGGAGCTTCTTCTCTGTTTCTTGCTAACTGCCATCACCTCAGACCTTTGTGGGGTTTGACCTGGAAGACCCCCTCTTGGTCAGCACTGTCACACCTAAGTTCTCCACTTAGTTTTGGTGGGACTAGGGCAAATTCTACACCCTGAGTTCTAGCTGCAGCCCAAGTTGGCCAATACTGTCTCTCTTGATGCGTTTGAGGTCTAGCACCTGGAGAGCTGGTTTGGAGGTTCTAGTAGGGCAATGCGGCTACCCACATACCCTTGACATATCCTTGACCGAGGAAATGGCCTTCCTGTATTGGGAGTGGGCATCCTCTTTCACTGAGCAGCAGCTGCAGGGGGACGTGCATGGAGTAGTAAGGGAAGAAGGGGACACCCACCCTGCCAGCCAGATGGGCTGAATCAACACTGGTGATCAGTGGGGTGACAGAGGTCACAGCTGGCTCACTCTCACGTCCAGCTTGAGGTCTGGGAAGCCGCCCAGATGCCTGTCTCCACCCAGGCCCAGGCTTCTGAGCTCCTTCCTCTCTTGGCCCCACAAAGAACGCTGCTTCTCTTTTCTTTGACTGCTCCTTTCCTCTCCCTGGTGCCCTTCGGCCTGCTCCAACCCTTTCCTTGGACTCAGTTCTGGTTTCACCTCCTGCTCCAGGCCCTAGACTCATAGCAACCCTACCAAATCCAGGCCTTCTGTGCTTCTGTGCCAGCCCCCTCCCCCACCCCTTCACTTAAAGGCTTAGATCTCAGCTGTTTGCTATGGTCTAGGCCTCTCCTATCTCAAGTAACTATTAGGTGAAGATGCCCCACCCTCCAGGCCAGCCCTCCCAGCTCCCACCCTGCCCTAGATGCTGTGAGACACCAACCCCGACTCCCACTGCATCTAATTGAAGCCTCCTGGGTCTGCCAAGCTCAGCATCCCCTGCAGCTCTTTGATGTCTGTGACCATCCTTGTCATGTCCTGGAAGGGCTGGGCATCCCCCTCAGACGAGGAGCACTTGCTCAGGTGGAAGGAACTTAGAGGGGCTTTTTTACTGCCCCCAGCTCTAAAGATGGCTGGCTTTGCAGTAGTAGGTCATCAGAGCATCCAGAAAGTTCAGTCAGAGCCGGGCATGGTGGTACACACCTATAATACCAGCACTTGGGAGGCTGAGGTGGGAGGATCATTGTGGATTTGAGACCATCCTGGGCTGCAAAGTGAGCTCAAGGGCAGCCTGAACTGCATAGTGAGACCCTGTCTCAAGAACACACACACACACACACACACACACACACACACACACAGCTGATTAAAGCATGATTGACATTGTAGGACTTTGGAGTCAGATGAACAACTAGATAATAGGATGAGGCAGTACTTTGAGGCCTTGACCCTGTTAAACCCTTTTCATACATTTTTGAAAAAAAAAAAAAAAAGTGTATGAATAACGTCTACCTCCTCTCCGCTAGGAGGTAAGCGTTATTTTTAGCCTCCTTTACAAAGAAGTAAATGAGAACCTTGCTGTTCTCACATCCTTCAGTAAGGTCTTCAGCTTACTTCTTAGCATTACCTTTAGTGGCTGGTAGAAATAGTCCCCCAATCTTTATTTCCCTTCCCCTGGTGTTCCCTGTGTGCTTCTGTGTCCAAATATCCCCTCACACAAGAACACAGTTGTAGTGGATCTGGCATGCCCTAATTACATGGCCAATGGCCCTATTTCCAAGTAACATCACATCATGAAGAGGTGGAGGTTAGAAGTTCAACACATAAATTTGGGAGATGGGAACGTAATTCATCCCTAACTGCTAGGCCGTGGTGACACATGCCTGTAATCCCAGCCTGGACTACATAGCAAGACTATATCTTGGGGCTGGTGAGATGGCTCAGTGGTCTAAAGCACCTACTTAGAACAAGCTTAGCAAAGCACAGGGACCGCGGTTCAATCCCCCAGCACCA
>NW_004524736.1:5016194-5020596 GCF_000260255.1 Octodon degus | reverse complement strand
AAAAAAAAAAAAAAAAAAAAAAAAAAAAAAAAAACAGAAACAAAACAAGCCAACTCAACCCCAGCAGTATTTAACACTTACCCTACACTGCACCAAGCAATGGCTTTGAGTCTGTTCTCATGACAAGTGTACTAAGCAGGCCTGTGCTTTTTCTTCATCTTAAAACAAAGAAGTTCAGAGAAGCCAAGTAATGTACTTCAGAACACAGTATATAGTAGAAGAGATAGCAAGAAACTCAGCCTCGCAGCTCCTAAGGGCGCAGCCAGCATTCCGGTGGTTTTGGACAGCGAGCTGCCTTGACGGGACCTGCTTTCCCAGGTGGGATGTGGGATGGCCACAGAGGGACAGCACAAAATGACCACGGTTCTGTGTCTTCATACATCGTGACATTTATTTATTTATTTATTTAGGTACAGGATCTCACTGCGTAGTTCAGACTCATACTGATCCTTCTGTTTTCAGCCTCCCAAGCAGCTGGGATTACAGGCATGCGCCACTATGCCGGGACTCCATCGTCTGCTCAGTGCGCCTCAGGGGGCAGGGCCAGTGCCGCATGAGGTACCAGGGATCAACCCCAGTGCCTGTGCTTGCCTAAGGGGGCGCTTAGTCTACTGAGCTGTCTCACTGGCCCTCAATGTGGCCTTTGCCCAGACCCATAAACAGGGCACTGCAAAAGGTGGATTTGACTGTATGTAAATTTTTTTTAATATTTATTTATTTATTTATTTATTTGTGTGTGTGGCCAGCTCAGCCCACCAGGGGGCTGGCTGGCTGGCATGTGGTGCTGGGGGATTGAACCGCGGTCTCTTGTGCTTTGCTGAGCTTGTTCTAAGTAGGTGCTTTAGACCACTGAGCCATCTCACCAGCCCTGTATGTAAATTTTTAAAAAATTTAAACATAACCTAAATGTCAAGAAGTTTTAGAAAAAGCTTAATTAATGTGTCGGTTTGGGGGGCTGGGGAGATGGCTCAGTGGAATAAGTGCTTCCCTGGCAAGCGCAAGGGCCTGAGTTCAATCCCCAGTTCCACAAAAAAACCCAACTGATACATTGGTTTGTATTTACCTTCTAATATACACAAAAAACTGATATATGATACATAGGTCTTCACAAACTGTTCTCTTTGTTTTTTGGGGGTTTGGGGGACCTTTTTGAGACAGGGTTTCACTATGCAGTTCAGACTGGCTTCAACTTACTTGCTTTGTAGATCAAGTTGGTCTCAAATTTTCAACGATCTTCCTGTCTCAGCCTCCTGAGTGCTAGCAATTCAGGCATGCATCACTACACCTGGCTAGCAAACTCCTTAGTTAAAATCTAAAATAAAATTTCTAAAATGGGCATGTTGGCACAAGTCTAAAACTCCAAAACTGAGGAGGCTGAGTCAAGAGTGTCACTAGTTGAGGCTATTGTGGGCTACATACTAAGACCCTGTTTAGAAAAACAAACAAGACCCTCAAAATGAAAACTTGTAATTTTAAAAAAGAAAAAACAACAAAGGGGCTGGAGATGTGGCTCACCCGCACAGTGCCTGGCAAGCTTGAGGCCCTAAGTTCAATTCCTGGTACACAAACAAACAAATAACAAATAAAAAACAAACAGATCCAAGAAGTGTCCTCCACAGAGGACAGTGTCCCCCCCCATCTCCCCACCCCAGCCTGGCTCCTCTGCTGACTCTGTCCCTGAGGACTCCTAGGTTCCCAACTGCCCCTGGGACTCAGGCCTGCACTCACCCTCAGTGTGGGCTAAGAGGTGCACGGGTCAGGGTCCCAGCAGGACACTGTGGCAGTGCACAGCGAGCACTGTGGTGAAAGGGCATCTGCAGCGATGTGACCAGGAGTAAGAAGGCCACCCAGGAAGTTCTAGGCACCCGGGGCCTGGCATCGGAGATGGACCAGATCTACCTTTCGAGGGTCATCCACCAGGACCTCTGACCCCAGCAAGGTCAGGGGCAGAGGAAGAAACCTCCGCCTTGCTAACTCTTGCCAGTGCCAAATTTGGGCAGCCAAATCCATTGCAAACTTATATGTGGATGGGACCTGGGTCACAGAAATCAAGGACATTAGCCGTGTGTGTGTGTGTGTGTGTTACTGGGGATTGAACCCCAGGCCTTTCTACGGAGCTACATATGTATTCTGCCCTATTTTACCCTTAATTTAGCAACAGGATTTCATAAATTGTTCAGGCCAGGCCTGAATTTGTCATCTCCTGCCTCAGCCTCTAAGAGTCCTGGGGTTACAGGTGTGGCCCCGTAATCAACCACTTTGGAATACAGAGTAAGGCAGAAATGGCAGTAAGGGTGGAACTGGAAGAGTACCAAGTGGGAAGGAGCCAGAGTCACATAGGGAGCACACCCTGAGGTCCAAGGTTACCCTAGGGGTCTCTAGGGTTAGCCAAGCACACCGTCTGATCCTTTTCCAGGCTAGAAATTCTTGAATTAAGGAACAGGTGGGGGGCTGGTGAGATGGCTCAGTGGTCTAAAGCACCTACTTAGAACAAGCTAAGCTAAGCAAAAGCACAGCAATCGCGGTTCAATCCCCAGCACCACATGCCTCAGCCCCGTCCCCTGGTGGGCTGAGCTGGCCAAACACACACACACACACACACACACAAAAAAAAAAAAAAAAAAAAAAAAAAAAAAGGAACAGGTGGATAAAAGAAGGAACCAGGAGGGGCCATTTCCTACAGGCGCTAACAATCAGGTGGACGATTTCTGCAGGATTCCTAGCCTTGCAGGCCTTTATGGTTATTTCTCCAGTGTTCTCTTCCAGACCCCACCCCACGTAGGATCGTGAGCAAGAGAAGATCCTGGGCTGAGTGGAATGGGGGGCCAGAGTGCCCCCAAAGGCCCTGCGGGACCTGCACAGCCCTGTGGAAGAGACCTCACCCAAGGAATGGATTCCCACAGCCTGGCCTCCTCTCCTAGGCCACCCAGGGCCATACATAATCAGCATTTGTTGCCCCAGTTAATGCCAACGGGAGAACATCCCCAGAGCGGCTATGAGTTGCTCCGCGCATGCCCCCTGGTGGGGAGAGTGGATATGACACGCGTCTCAAAGCCTGGAGGCCAGGCCAGGGGCAGGTACCTTTTCCTTTGGTCCTGGCAGGTCTGGGAGGTACCTGCTGTGAACTTGCCACAGAGAAGGCAGTGTGTGTGCATTCTCTGTCCCGCGTACATCACCCAGACATGGGTCCTGGTCTACTTGTAAATCTCCCCTTCTGTACAGGACTCAACTCCTAGGAGATTTTGGGGTTCACAAGGCCAATGGCTCCCCTGGCTTTAACTGCCCAAGGGTGCAAGATGAACCTTGAAAAAACAGGCTAAGTGAAAGAAGTCAGATCACGATGGGCTACAAACTATATGTTTTCATTTATATGAACTATTCAGAATAGGCAACTGCTGTGAGAAAAATTGTAGATTCATAGCTTGCCTGGGGGCCTACAATGGGGTGCGAGGTAGGGTACAGGGTCTCATCTTGGGGTGATGAAATGTTCTAAAATTAATTGCCGTGATAGTTCATGAGTCTGTGAATACAGTTGTCCCGTTGTATCTATGGAGGAGGATTGGGTCCAGGATCCCAACAGTTACCAAAGTCCACAGATAAGTCCCGTATGTAGAATGGTTGAGCATTTGCGTAGCACCTGAGCACATCCCCATGTATGCTCCATATCTAGATTACTCACCATACTTAATGCACTGTAAACAGCTGTCATGCTTAATCATTTGGGGGATGATGACAAAAGAAAGTCTGTACATATTTGGTATAGCTGCAAACACAGTATTTTAAAAAAATGCTCTAGGGCTGGGGAGATAGTTTAGCAGTCTAAGCATCTGCCTGGCAAGTGCAGGGACCCAGGTTTGATGTCCAGTGCCAGCCCCACCCCGGGACACGCTGAGCCTATGACAGAGTCCAGATATGGTGGTGCATGCCTGTAGCCCAGTGCTGAGGAGGCTGAAAACAGAAGGATCACCACAAGTCTGATCTGTGTAGTGGGACCCTGTACCAAATACACAAAAGAAAAAAAGTCATTAAATTAATTACAATGAAAACACTAGTCAGCCATAGTGGAACACGCCTGTAATCCCAGTACTCAAGAGGCTAAGGAGGAGGAGCTCGAGCTCAGGTGGGCAAGATAGCTCAGTGGACTAAGCACCTGCCTAGGCAAGCTCAGGGACCAGGGTTTGATCCCCATCAATGTGCCTGCCCTGTCCCCAGGGCATGCTGAGCGGTCATCAAGACCAGCATTGTGTCGCATGCCTATAATCCCAGCTCTGGGGAGACTGAAAACAGGAGGATCACTATGAGCCTGATCTGCATAGTGAGACCGTGTACTAAATAAATAAAATGGTCTGGGGATATAACCCAGTGGCATAAGGTCCTGAGTTCCAAACCCAATACCAAAAAA
>NW_004524736.1:5014024-5015364 GCF_000260255.1 Octodon degus | reverse complement strand
AGAGGGAGAGAGGGAGAGAGGGAGAGAGGGAGAGAGGGAGAGAGGGAGAGAGAGGGAGAAAAGCACCCTCCTAAATTCCTAGCAGCCTCCAGCTGATGAGGAAGTGAGGTGTCCCAACTGTCCCTGTGGGAGCAACCAGCTTGATATTTCCTGCTTCAGCAAGCAGCAGCAGTATGGAAACTACTCAGAGAGGTGATCTGGAGGTGATTTGGCAGGGGTTGTGGAGACATGGGACAGCAGCTGGATCCTGCACAGCTGTTTCAGGCTGTGTGTGCTAAAACTAAACCGTGTGTGCACATGCTTATATGTGGCTGTGGGAGCCAGGTGAAGGGTGGTGAAAGCCCGCTCAGATTGTTGCCATTGGTTACATCAGCATGGGAGCAACTGGCATGACAGGGACTGCACAGCCAGAGGGGTGGCTTGTACCCTAACTATACATGTCTTATTTCATCAGTCACAACCCTTGTGACAGGAAATGTATCAAACGAGGCTGAAAAATTTAGCCATTTACTTAACCTCATCCCTCCCCCCAACAAAGGCCTTTTGCTTCCAGACAACAAATCCAGACAGAAAACCAACCAGCTACTATTGATGGTACAAGGGAAGGGGGAAAGAATAAGTAGCTTGTGTCTGGTCCCCTGTGTCAGATGTCACACATACATCAAGCACATAAGGAAGGGGCCTGTTTTTTGTTGTTTTTCTTTTTACTTTATATATGGAAACTTTGGCTTATGGAGATGAATTCTCCTCAAAAGGATTTAGCTAAAGATATATTTTTTCTTTTTCTTTTCTTCTTTTTTGGAGGAGGAGGTAGTAGGGATTGAACCCAGAGCTTTCACACTGAGCTGCATCCCTAGTCCCTTGTCTTGGTTACTTTTCTCTCATTTGTGGGACAAAATACCCAACTCCAAAAGGTAAGGAAGGAAAGGTTTATTTAGCTCACAGTTTGTGGAGGTTTCGGCCCATAATCAGTTGGCTGCAAGGCAGCAGAAGACAGCCAATGCAACAAGAGCAAGGGTGGGGCAGCCAGCCTCTCCCTCCCTTATATTGTAAGCGGGCTACCCCTCCCCCCCACAATCTCCATGCACCCTTCTCCCACCAGCTGAGGATATTTACAAAGTGAGGACCCTGGCCCCATGCTGAATTACTTAGTCAAACTTTTAAAATTCTCAATTTGACACAATGAACAGGATGTAGAACTGCAGAGTTACTTAGTTATGCATCTAAACTTCAAGTTGACACAATGTATCAACCATAACAATCTACCCCTTGTCAACTTGGTAACCAGACACATTTCTTTAAACCAGTTTCCAAATAGAAAGACATTATTCTTTTTTTTT
>NW_004524736.1:4999629-5011239 GCF_000260255.1 Octodon degus | reverse complement strand
CTCTCTTTGTAGTACACACCTTTAATGGAACTTTATTTCTGGATAAATTCACATTTTAAATCATCCTGCTGGGCTCTCTGTTCTTGATTTTCAACATAAATCTGGCTTAAACCCCCCAACAATAGTTGTGCCACTGCCTCAACATTAGACTGCCTTGAAATCTCTCCTGCCAGATTAATTAGCTCTTAATCTCAGTCTCAGGCAAAGTCTCTGGACATGGTAAAAAAGAAGACAAACTTTCTGCCAAGCCATAGCATACATCAGCTGGAGTCCAGCACCTAGTGTAGTCCTTCCCAACAGAAACCTTCTTCCCACCTGTGCTTTACCAGCAGGATTTCTATCAGCCTTCTGGTCTTCTAAGCTCTGACCAGAATCTCCCAGAGCAACATAAGGCATTCTAGCTCTACTTTTTCAGGTGACATCTCTAAACCTTTCCAATCTCTTCCCACAAGCCATTTTCAAAGGCTCTTGAACCACGTGGTCAGGCATAATCACAACAACAACCCCACTTCTGACACCAAATTCTGTCTTGATTACTTTTCTTTGGTGGAGTGAGTGTTGCCTTCTCATTCCTAAAGTCTCTGGAACATTTGTCATGTCTACATTAGATGGCTGTAGTTTCCCATTGATTTTTTTTTAACATTTATTTATTTATTTATTTGTGTGTGTGTGTGTGTGTGTGTGTGTGGCCAGCTCAGCCCACCAGGGGGCGGGGCTGGCTGGCATGTGGTGCTGGGGGATTGAACCGTGGTCCCTGGGCTTTTCCAAGCTTGTTCCAAATAGGTGCTTTAGACCACTGAGCCATCTCTCCAGCGCCCCCATTGATTTTTATTTATCTATTTATTTATTTTGTGTGGTACTATGGATCTAACTTAGGACCTTGTGCTTGCCAGGCAGGTGCTTATGCCACTGAGCTGTCTCCCTGGGCCTCCTACTGATTTTAGTAACAAGGCATGGTAATACCAAGAGGCACCCTAAGGGATCTCCTGCACTCCATGTATATTCTTCCTTTCCTCCATTGTGGAGTAGCAGTCCAATTCTCCCTTGACAGCCTGGCTGGATCAGTCACCCCTGTCAACACTGTCACTCCCTTTTTTGCTTGTTTTCTCAGAGGCATGAGCATACCAGAATGACCAGGGGGAAGTCTTAGCTTCCAGTTCCGTGTATCATTGTTGTGCTTCCAAGCCTTCCCCTTTCTGGAACTAAGACTTCTAAGCCAGCAGAACATGAGGAGGTAGGAACAGGAAGCAACAATGTTGGTAGTGGATCACTAGGAGTATTGGTGAGTGGTACCATTCCTACTTTCACTCCTTGATTCCTAGACTCATGAAGCTTGGCTATGGGAGACACAGTATCATTTAGCTAAAGATATTTTTTTCTTTTCCTTTTTTTTCTTCTTTGTTTGAGGGAAGGCCCTCCTTTTATTTTTTATTTTGAGATAGGATCTTGCTAAATTGACCAGACTGGGCTTGAACTTGCTATCTTCCTGCCTTAGTTTCTGGAGTAGCTAGGATCATAGATGTGTGCCACCTTGCTCAATACTACCAGAAATTTATTTTATTTTTCTTTCTTCTTTTTCTTTGTGTGTTTGTTTTTTAATATAGGGTCTTGTTGTGTAGTTTAGGTGGCCCCTGAATTAACTATGTAACCCTGGCTGGCCTCAAACTTGTGGTAATCTTCCTGCCACAGCCTCCTGAGTGTTGAGATTACAGGAATGCACCACCATGCCTGGCTTATTTTTAATTTTTTTGAGATAGGGTCTCATTATACAGTTCAGACTGGCCTTGAACTCACTATGTAGCTCATGCTGGCCTCATACCTACAGTGATCCTGGGCTGGTGAGATGGCTCAGTGGTCTAAAGCACCTAATTAAAACAAGATTAGCAAAGCATAGGGACCGCGGTTCAATTCCCCAGCACCACATGCCAGCCAGCCCCGCCCCCTGGTGGGCTGAGCTGGCCACACACACCTACAGTGATCCTTCTGTCTCCCACCACATCTGGCTTTACAGGAAATTCAAAGGAAAGATTATTCCCTATCTGTGGACATAGTTAAGAGAACCAACAAGGGCTATAGAGGCATCTGGGACTAACAAGAGCAGGGAGGTTTCACCACCTTCTCCTGATGAAGGAGAGAAGAGTGTGCCATGGAGCCCAGGAGAGCAGCAGGAGGCCAGAAAAGCACTCCCAGGGGTCCCTCTCCCACAGTCCCTGCCCTCAGAACTCTGCCTGTGCTTAAGCCAGCAGGCATAAGGTCAGGCGGGAAAGCCCAGAGTGATTTGTTCTGTAGGGGCTGCAATAGATGAACAACAGGAGGGCAAGAAACACAGAGCAACCAGCTCAGGCAGGCCGTGGCAGGGCAGGAACAGAAGCCAGGACTCACTGGCTCACACTCTGCCTCTTCCACTGCTCCCGTAGCATCACACACTCTTGTGTGTGGCTGTTGCCTTCCCTGGAGTGCCCTCATCACAGAAGGAAGCCAGCAGCCTCACACAGGGGCCCTCTGGGCCAAGCAGAGGCTCAAGTCCTTCTCTCCCCAGCTGGGATGTTCCTCATTGGGCCAGGGAGGCTGCCAGTGGTTCCCTGGCACAGCAGAGGAGCAGAGCCCTTTGCTTGTGTGCACTGAGTGCTCACATGCCTCCCTCTGCCAGGACTCCTGGTGCCTTCGCCAAGCAGCGCTGAGGCTCAGGGAGGGCTGTGTCATTCCTGGCTGTACGAGGTCAGGATGGTGCCTGACACAAAGAGGCGCACATCGGTCACTCAGTCACGGATCTCAAAAGACCTTCCTTTCCTCAGAATGCTGGGCTCTGATTCCATGGAGTGTTTTCCAGAAGCTTCCTTGCCTTCTGTGGCAGATAAGAATGTTGACACTGGCTTTTCAGCTTGGGCCTTGGAGGAAGATGACGGTTGTGATAATGTGGTAACATATTGGAGGTGCTGAAACATGCCAGGCACATAACAGGCACCTTTTCTTTTTCTTTCTTTTCTCCTTCCTTCCTTGCTTGCTTCCTTCCTTGCTTCCTTCCTTCTTTCCTTCCTTCCTTCCTTCCTTCCTTCCTTCCTTCCTTCCTTCCTTCCTTTCTTCCTTCCTTCCTTCTTCATTTTGTCTTTTTGAGACAGGGTCTCTCTACACTGTTCAGACTGGCCTTGAGCTCAAACTCAGAATGATCCTTCTGCCTCAGTATGCTGAGGGTTGGGATTACAGGCCACACTGGGCGAGAAGCATTTTCTATGCATTGTTTTGTTTCATACAATGTATCAGATACCTCTGGAACAAACCCTGGTGCTGCCTCACTCCAGCTCTACACAGGCTGCAAGCAACACCACACAGGTGCACCCTGGTGGTGTCTTGCCTCAGGCTGTGCCACAGTGTGTCCTCCCTCACTTTGGGAGTCCTCTGGTGCTTGTGCTCCATGCCTGGCTTTTACATTACCCAGGTGGTTTTGAGAGATTACTCAAATGCCTGTGGCAATGGCCAGCTACATCATGCAAGCTGGCATGGCTGCCCCTCCCTCCTGTTTCACTGCCCCATCCCCGCCTCAGGTTCCTATTCCAAAATCACTGATGTAATCTTTTGTCCCATGCTCTGCCTCTGGGGAGCCCAGGCTAAGCCAGTCTTTATAGTAGCCATGATAGAGGTATTCCTTTTGTTATTGTCCTTGGAAACAGGGTTCTTACCATGTAGCTCAAACTGACCTTGAACTCTTTTTATTTTCATTTTTATCTTTTTGATACAGGGTCTCCCTACTTAGTTCAGACTCACAGTGATCCTCCTGTCTCAGCCTCCCCAGTGCTGGGATTATAGCTGTGCATCACTATGCCCAGGTCTGGGGCCAGCACAGCATGCCTGGGGTTCTGAGACTGGCATGGTTTTTGGTACCAGGGATCAAACTCGGGACCTTGCACTAGCCAGGCAGGCGCTTATGCTCCAGAGCTATCTCCCCAGCCCATGACCTTGAACTCTTGACCCTCTGTCTCAGCCTCCGACGTGCATCTCCTCCTGTTTCATGCCTCCTCTCAGAAGTATTCTCTCAGGTTCTCAGGGGAAGAGACTGAGACTGAGAAAAGTTCACTAGTTTGCCACGATGGTACAGCGGATAAGGGTGAACTGTGAGAAATGCTCCTCTCAGGGAGTGGGAGAAAGTTTGCCAGTCACTGGCACTAAATCCAGACTCTGCGGTCTATGCCCAGTGTGCTACCCAGTATCTCTCAGATGGTGTAAAATGGGGACAGAACTACCCCACCTGGAGGACCTTAGTATACAGATCAGAGATCACAAAAGGAAAGACCTACTATGCGTAGTAGGTCAGGCTCTGTGCTAGGTGATGCGTCTCAGGGTGTTAATGTTTTGTTTTTTTTTTTTAAATTTATGTGTGTGTGTGTGTGTGTGTGTGTGTGTGGCCAGCTCAGCCCACCAGGGGGCGGGGCCGATTGGCATGTGGTGCTGGGGGATTGAACCGCGGTCCCTGTGTTTGCCAAGCTTATTCCAAGTAGGTGCTTTAGACCACTGAGCCATCTCACCAGCCCCGGTGTTAATGTTTTTTAACCCTGCCTCTACAGGGCAGGTGATTTTAGAGCTCAGGGTTGCAGCTAAAAGGAATTAGGTCTGAATGTGAAATGGTTTGTCAGAAGTCACACAGCAGCAAACGACAGACCCAGGATGAGGCCAGCAAGCCCGTGTGGAGTCTGTGGTCATGGTTTTTCCAGGACTGATCTCATAAGAGGCATCTAGTGAACAGGAATGATTTTCCTAAGCCTGCTGGGAAGATAGCCAGCATTTCCTTATTCCTTTTCCAGCTGATTGGCCCTGACCTCCCTCTGCTCTGTGACTCTGGCTCCAGGTCATGAAGGCCAGGTTGAGTCACAGCCTCCCTTCCCTCGGCTGCACTCAGCTCAGGCCTCCTTAGGTGGGCATAGGCCTGCAGCAGGGCCATTGGTCTCCAGGCAGAGATGGATGGGCAAGACCTTCAGTCCCTGCCTGGCTGGGGGAGGGGGTGGCTTCTCAGGCTGGTTTTCCAGGCAGAAGGGAGACTGCTTTGGCAGGATTCACAGCTCCGCCCTCAATGTCCTGCCTTGCCTGGGAGCTTGGGGCCCCATCCCGACCTCCCTCTGCTTCCCAGCTGCACTGAAGAGTTTCCCAGCCTCCCTCATTTCCTCCCTTGGGCTTCTGGTCTGCTCAGCCCCAGGCCCAGCCCTGCCCCCTATCCAGGCTCACCCCACCAGCCAGACTCCAGCTCAGCAACTGGAAAGTGGGGCTGGGCCCAGCCAGTGAGGGGGAAGCCTCTGCATTTGGAGTCAATCTAGGAGCTGCTGGGTGGGTAGAATGGGTGAGTGGAATCAGGAAGGACAGGAATGTATAGGTGGAGAGGGGGTAGATTGAGTGCCCTTGATTTGAGAAACAGGATTTAGTACCTACTATTGTTATCTGTGCGCTTAGTTTTGCCACCTACTGCCCCAAATTCTTTTTGTTGTTGAGGGGAGAGTTTTTGTTTTTTCATTCATACAAATATTGCTAAAATGATGCTTTTTTTTTATGTAACTGGGATTGAACTTGGGACCTTGTGCTTGCCAGGCAGGTGCTTATGCTGCTGAGCTATACCCACCGGCCCTTTTTTAGTCTTTTTGAGACAGGGTCTCAATCTGCAGTTCAGGCTGGCCTAGAGCTCACTTTGTAGCTCAGGCTGGTCTCGAACTTGCAACGATCCTCCTGCCTCAGCCTCCACAATGCTGGGATTACAGACCTAATCCACACCTTGCCCCTGAATTCTTTATCTGCATGATTTAGGCCTCCCTGTAGGTCTCTAGATGTTGTGACCTACGACTTACAAAGGGAAACTGAGGCACAAAGAAGTTACCAGGTCTAACTTAAGACACATGGAATTGACCACCAGGGTTTTGTTTTTTTTTTTTGCAGAGCCAGGGATTGAGTTTTTTTGTTTTTTGTTTTTTGTTTTTTTTTTCTTTTTATATATTTGATACAGGTTCTCACTACGCAGCTCAGACTGCTAGTGATCCTCTTGTTTTCAGCCTCCCCACTTCTGGGATTGCAGGCCTGCATCAGTGGCCTACTCAGTGCGCCTTGGGGCAGGCCGGCGTGGCATGTGGGCTGGGGATCGAACCTCGGTCTTTGGAGCTTAGTCTGCTGAGCTATCTCCTGGTCTTCCACCAGGGATTTGAACCTAGTGTAATCTGCTTTTCTTCTAAACCCAGGAGATGACGAAAGAGCTAAATTGAGAAACCTCAGAAGGATGGGACAACCTAAAGTGCAAAGAGGGGCGGCCCCAGAGGCCCAGGGCTGTGACTGTGTGTGTTCAGTGTCTCCGCCACCCCACCGGGTGCTGGGGTCAGGGCTGCGCTGGGGCCTCAGGCGAGGCGGCCACGAGGAGGCGGCACTGCAGGGCGGGGTGAGAGACAACAGGGGCCCTCCCTGAACAAAGACCTGGTGGGAGGTGGCCTGTGTCTCCCACCCCGCCTTCCCTAGCGCCTGCGGGGCCGCGACGACCACAGAAGGCGGCGAGGCGGGCGGAGGAGTATGGCCCGGCCCAGCGCGGCGCTGCCTTCCCTACTGCTGCGGCTCGGCTGCCTGGCCCTGGTGGCGGGCTGCGCTGCGGGAGGTGAGTCCGGTCAGGCTGAGCAGCGTGAGACTCAGACCGAGCTGCTCCGCCCGGCCTACCTGGTTGTCACCTCTCGCCCTCTCTCCTCCCTTGGGGAGAGGATGGGGAAACCTGGCTAAGGTGCAGGCTCGGGAGAGGAAGGGAGGAGAGGGGAGGGGAAAGAGCTCCTGCATCCCTCAAGGGCTTTGGCATCTGAGAGTCTGAAGTTAATTATTTGTCATGGGAAAGGAGAGAAAGGGAACTTGCGGTGGAGCCGACGTGGAGCCTCTTGGTCCCTCCCAGCAGGAGGAGGCAGGAATTCGGGGGCCCTGCGGGGAAAAGGGAGAAGGCCCAGAGGGGAGCTGGAGTGGGGGAGAGTTCCGTCGGAGCCGTGGGGTTGGTGCCACCTTCAGAAGAAGCCTTCGGGGAAGTGTCCCGGTCCTCGGTCCTTGGTCCTCATGCAAGGCTGCAGGAGGAGCTTCTACACCCCTAGTCGCTAACTGCTGCTGCAGCTGCAGGAGGGGGCGGCGTGCAGGACTCCCGAGCAGGGGGCCGAAATCCAGCTCAGTGGAGGGGTCCAGAGTCAGACCTTGCCCTAGAGCGCCCTCCTGTGGCTGGGGAGGAAGGCGGCACAGATGTTGATGTGCACAGGAGCAATAACCGGAAGCTGGGGGTGTGAGCTGGGGAGCTGAGCTCTACTGTGGCGGTGGAAATAGGGGTCCGCAGGGGCCCTGCCCTGTGTGATTTAGAAAGTTCCCACTATGAGGGAATGTCTGTAGCCAGCTGGGAGAAGACCAGAGGAGGGGTGGGTTAGGGTACCTGGGGGACATCAGAGACTGATGGGGTGGGGAGGGTGCACAAGAGGGATGCAGAGTTGCACATGACTTAGGTAATTGGGTCCGTGGGACCACATTAACCAAACCAAATAACGTGGGTAAAGCAGATTTGGGACCAGAGCCCCCCTCTCCTTGGTGATGGCAGGGCTGGCAGAAGCAGCAAGTTACATTTCCCTGCCTCTTGGGCACAGAGAAGTGAGAAGCCCTCCAGCCTCACCCATCCCCAGGCTGGCTGAGCTGCTGCTTGGGAAAGGCCACTCCTCTCTCTGGGCCTCTGGCTTTAACCTTCTCAGGGCCCTCCACTGCCCCATCCCCACCCAGATATCTGTGGGGAGCGACCCCTGGGGTCTACCTGCCCCACCCACACATTGCTTTCAGGAGAGCAGGATGGAGGCAAGAAGGTGACACTGGCCTTTCTCCAGCCCCAGGCTTGGCTTTGCCTTCCTTCCTTCCTTCCTTCCTTCCTTCCTTCCTTCCTTCCTTCCTTCCTTTTTGTGATACCAGGGATTGAACTCAGGCCCTTGCGCTTGCCAGGCAAGTGCTTCTTCTACTGAGCCATCTCCCCAGACCCCTAACCTACTCCCCTGCCCCCTCAGCCCCAGGTTTGAACTCAGATGTCCTCCTTTGTTTCATACAGTGTCATCCAGACCAGGGACAGCCTGTCTTCCTTGGGCCTGGGTGCTGGAAGCTAGTGGAAGCTTTGCCAGCCCTCTCCCAAATCCTTCAGGTCTCAAGTTAATTATTTAACTTACCCATGTAGAGCCCCAGACCCATGGCCACAGGCCTAGGAAACAGTGGTCAGGCTGGAGGTGGATGGGGGTAAGCACTGCTCCTCCCTGAGCCCCTTGTGCCACAGTGGTGCCCTTGCTGACAGGTGCAGAGGGTGGGGTTACTTTCCCTGAATTTTGGCCTATGTTGGCTTCTGGGGTCTCCCAGCATGACATATCAGGGCCACATCAGGTTCCTAGGCCACTATTCACTCTGCAGGATGGATGATCTGGTCTTCTTATAATAGGAGTCATCACGGAGTCAGCCAGGGAGACCCTGGTCTGGGTACTGCTCTATGTCCCCACTGGTCAGAGACCCTGGAGCTCACATTGACAAGAAAGGAAAGCTGGTCTGGACCACTTTTGTCTACATGGGGCTTCCTTACATACTTGCATGCCCTGCCCCAGCTTTCAACTGTCACAGACCTAGTTGGGCCTGGTGGCACACACCTGTAATCCCAGCACTCAGGAGACTGAGGCAGGAGGATTGCTGAGGGTTTGAGACCAGCCTGGGCTATATAGTAAGTTCAAGGATATCTTAAACTATAGGGGGAGACCCTGTCTCAAAAATAACAAAACAAATCTACAAAACCCAGACCATGTCCCCTTTGCTGGATGGTGGAATACATGACACTCCGCTGCATGGTTCAGAAGACTGAAGTAGCCCTTGCCCTCTGGTGACTCTTGTGCCCTTCAGGTGGGGCTGTACTCAGGGAGCTGCCTGGGCTAGCTGACACCCATGACTACCAACGCCAGGCACCTACCCGCTCCTCAGACCTGGGTGGCAGCCCCCAGAGACAGTGGCAACCCTTGGAAGAACGGCTGAGGCAGCTGGAGGCTGAGGTGACCATGCTCAGAGAGCAGGTACTACAGATGCAGGACTGCGTGTTGGGGTGGGTGGGCTTTTGCATACTAGGAGGAGAGGGTTTGAGGGGGCTCTGGGGCCCGTAAAATAATTTCTTTTTCCTTTTGCGGAACTGGGGATTGAACTCAGGCCCTTGTGCTTGCCAGGGAAGCACTTATTCTACTGAGCCATCTCCCCAGCCAATAATTTTATTTTTATTTTTATTTTTTTTAAGCTAAATGGTTGATGCTAGTCTTTTTTTTTTTTAATGTGTGTGTGTGTGTGTGTGTGTGTGTGTGTGTGTGTGGCCAGCTCAGCCCACCAGGGGGCGGGGCTGGCTGGCATGTGGTGCTGGGGGATTGAACCATGGTCCCTGTGCTTTGCTAAGCTTGTTCTAAGTAGGTGCTTTAGACCACTGAGCCATCTCACCAGCCCCAATAATTTCATTTTTAAAGCACACAGAGAAGGTTTCACCTGAACAGTCCTTAACATCTGTTCTTTCATGAGTGAAGAATCTTCGGGCATTTGTTGTCTGTCTGGCTTTCCACCCCCTTTCGTGATGGCACCCTACTCTGTACAAGGCACTGGGTGGGGACAGGTCCCCCTTCTGCCCAAGGATGGCCTTGTGCTCCCTAAGAACTATTAGAAGTGGATGTTGATGCAGGGAGACCCACCTCTTCCGGTGGGAACTCTCTTCCCACCCTGCTTCAGTTTTTGCACCTCACAAATCCATGCGGAATGATGGGGAAGGCTGAGCTGTAGCCCTACCTCTCCCCAGAACAAGGACCTGTGGGCCCAGGTGAGGCAGCTGGAGTCCTGTGAATGCCGCCCCACCTCTGCCCAGTGCTGGGGGCTGGAGCGCGCCTGGCCTGAGGGTGCTCGCTGGGAGCTAGACGCCTGTACCTCCTGCATCTGCCAGAATGGGGTGGCACGCTGTGGCCCTCAGCCTGACCTGCCTCACTGCCAGGGTTAGTGCCACCCCATCACCTGCTGGGCGACTTCGAGGCCTGGAGATGATACCAGGGCCTGAGTGCCACACTGTCTCCTCCTCAGGCTGCAGCCACAATGGCCAAGTCTATGGCAATGGAGAGACCTTCTCCCCAGACACCTGCACTACCTGCCACTGCCTGGTGAGTCCCTGTGACCCACCGGGTGTCCCATACCTGCCCCCTCGCTCCTCCCTCCAGCTGCCTGCCACTAAGAGCTGTGATTATATCATTTTTTTTGGGAGGAGTGTGGTTCTGGAATTTGAACTCAGGACCCTGAACTTGCCAGGCAAGCACTGTGTCACTGAGCTACCCCCCAGCCTCATTATTGGATCTTCAGTGATGGGTTCTACCCACCCTTCCCCTCAACCTTGCCCCTAGTGGTCTTGGGCTGATTCTTACGGACTTTCTGACATGCATCCCACCTCCAGAGGCCCCAGACCCCTGATCTGGCCCAGGCAGATAGTAGCATGGAGGGCAGAGGATGTAGGCGCTGTCTTCCATCAAGCCCCAACTTGTATGACCAGCGCTGTTCTCACCTCGCGCCATCACCATCTCCCATTCCCATCTGCCCCCTTTCTGTCACTTGCCCCACAGCCTTTTCTTCTGGCTTTTTCTTTCTCACTCCTCAACTGAGAAAGCCTTGCTTTTCTTCCCTGGATCACTACATGCTGGGGAAGTTGCTGGCACCTGGAAAAGAGGGTTCCCAGGGGTCAAGGGCTTCAGGAAGGAGGGGGTAGGGTGGGACAGCTCTTTTCTGCCCTTGGGCTCAGGTAGCCCATTTATCTGATGCCTCTGGACAAGTTTCTGCCTAGCAGAGTCTGGAAGGCCCTGCAGTCAACCTAGCCTGCTTTCACAGGAAGGGACTGTTACCTGCACCCAGAAGCCATGCCTAGGAGCACCCTGCCCTGAGCCCGGAGCATGCTGCCCGCACTGTGAGCCAGGTCAGCCTGCTACTGGCCTGGCCCCCCTCCTGCTCATGTTCTGAGGGACCTGAGAGTGGGGGAGTGGGAGAACCCCATGACCATGCTGAGCGAGTACAGAGCCAATGCTGGAACCAGCAAATGCTGGCCCTGGCCTGCGACCATGTGAGAGCTTATTGGGCCCTTAGGAGGCATCTGGTGTAGTCAAGAAGCTAAATTTACAGCTAATCTAACACAAGATTTAAAATCTAAAGAACAGATTAAGATGCTCAGAAGGCAATACATGCTTTGCCAGAGGAAGGAATGGGAGGTCAGGGGCGCCCATGAGAGCAGCCAGTCAGTCAGGGAGGTGAGAGGAGGCATACTTGGGGTCCCTTTGCACAGGAGCAAGGCACTGAGAAATATGTTCCAAGAATCAGTCTGGGGCGGTCAGTGCGGACAAGCTCTTCTAGGCCCTGTGGTTGGACTTTCTTTGTGGGCAGTAGGGAACAACTGAGGGCTGAAGAGCCAGAGTGTGGCACGCTGAATAGAATGTTCAGGAAGATTCAGTTGCTGTGGGCTGGATGCAGACAGGCCGGAACCAGGGATGGTAGGAGGCAGCTGGGGAGGTGTTTCCTTTCCTTTCCTTTCCTTTCCTTTCCTTTCCTTTCCTTTCCTTTCCT
>NW_004524736.1:4990341-4999227 GCF_000260255.1 Octodon degus | reverse complement strand
CTCTTCCTCTTCCTCCTCCTCTTCCTCCTCCTCCTTTTTATGTATTTAGTACAGGGTCTACAGGGTCTCACTACACAGATCAGACTAGTACTGATCCTTACTGGTTTCCAGCCTCCCAAGCGCTGGGATTACAGGTACAGGTCACCACACCCAGTCTCAGCACTCCCCAGGGTTGGGGCCGGCATGGCAGGCCTGGTATCAAACCCCAGGCCTCTGTGTCTGCCTAAGCAAGTGCTTTAATCCACTAAGCTATCTGGCTGACCCTGGGGGAGATGTTTCTAAAGAAAAGCCATAGGTGGTGATTGGATGCCTGGAATAATAGTGACCTTTAATAATAATAAAAAAATACTCCTTGGGCCAGAGAGATGGCTCAGTAGAATAAGCACTTGCCTGGCAAGTGAAACGTCCTGAGTTCAATCCCCAGTTCTGAAAAGAAAAAAGAAAAAAAGATACTCCTTTCAAGACACTTTACTTCCATCTGTTATAAAATAAATATTGAGGAGTCAGGCATAGTGGCACATGCCTCTAATCCCAGCATTTGGGAGGTGGAGGCAGGAGGATTGGCACAAGTTCAAGGCCAACCTTGGCTACAGAGTGAGTTCAAGGCCAGCCTCAACTGTATAGCAAGACCCTGTCTCAATAAGTAAGTAAATAAGTGAATAAATAAATATTTACTTTAGAGCTAGAGACTTGATTGTCACCTTCTGGGAAACTATAATAAATATAAAGCTCTCTGATAGCTGGATCCTGAATAGTGCCACTGTGATGTGGGTCTGGTTTTGCAGGCTGCCCTAAGGGCCACAAGTCAGGAGAAACATGGCATCCAGAGCCCTGTGTCGTCTGCACCTGTCAGGTAAGAGAATGAGGGCCTGATCCCATCCACCACCTGCGTCCCTGCTGCCCCAGGCCTGACCATACCCATCCTAATCTGGAGCCAGACCTGGCTGCTGCCTCCACCCAGGGGCTGGCGGCTGGAGCCTGCTAGACCACAAAGCCCACAGAGCAGCCCAGCTCGGGTAGCAAGGAGGGATGGAGATGGAGTCCATGTCTGGTCTGCAGGCTGGGTCCGTGCGGTGCCAGGGGCCTTTGTGCTCTGAGCTCAGCTGTCTGGAGAGCTACACTCCACCTGGGGAGTGCTGCCCTGTCTGCCTGCCAGGTGACCTCCTGCTCTGCCCACCCCTCCATCACCTTAGCCCCACTTGGGGTCATGCCATCCCTTGGGGATGCCTACCCCTGCTCTCTAGTGACCCACCTGTCATTGTGGCAACGCTCCCCAGGCTGTGAGTATGAGGGGCAGCTTTACGAAGAGGGAGCCAGTTTCCTGTCCATCTCCAACCCTTGTCTCCAATGTTCCTGCCTGGTGAGTCCTCTGCCACCATTGCTGAAGCCCAAGGCTGGGCCAGGCCAGTCACTCTTTTAGTCATTTATTTTATTTTTTTGCAGTACCGGAGTTTGAATTCAGAACCTTGTGTTTGCTAGGCAAGCGCTTATTTACTGAGCTATCTCCCTGACCCTCTTTTAGTCATTTATAATATGCCTTATGAGAGCTGGGGTCAGGGAGGTCCTCCCTCCATCCCTGCCTGACTCCTGCCTGCTGCACACCCTCTGGGAGACCTGAGGGCAGCTACAGCTATTGATGTTACAGAGGAGCCTGGTTCGCTGTGTGCCTATGAAGTGCCCATCCAGTCCCTGCCCTGAGCCAGTTCTGAGACCTGGGCACTGCTGCCCAGCCTGCCAAGGTAAGAACCCCTGACCTTTCTCTCATGGAGCCCCTGGCAGGCCCTCATATCATTTCTTCACTTCCACAGCTCATTCTGTTGGCCTCTGATTTGGTTTGGGGTTGAGGGGAGTATCTAAGCCTACTCTAGAGCTGCAATGCCTAAGTTCAAATTCTGCCACTGTCACTTAGTGGTTGCATGACTCTAAGTCACTCTGTGCCTCTGTTTCTTCATTTGTCAGATGCATATAATGATATTCTAGACCTCACAGTGCTGGGTAGTAAATGGCCACTATTACGTGCTTTCAGCATGCCAGCACCAAAGATGAGGGGACTGCCTTCAGGGATGACTGCTAGAGAGTGACCCTGAGTCACACCAGTACCAAGAAACAAATGTCACAGTTAGGAATAAAAGCAGGGGCCAGGTGCTGAGAAAAACTAAGAAGACCACCTCACCCAGCTGGGCCCAGGAGAGAAACAACCCAGAGGGAGCGGATGCCGAGGGGACCCTTACGATAAAGAGCAATTAGCTAGGTGATGCCCAAAGAAGGCAGAGGACATTCTAGGAAGAAGGAGCAATGTGAGCAGGGCTTGGCCCTGACCCTTGGAGTGTGCTAGGGTGCAGTGCAAGTAGCTATGAATGGCCAAACGCTGAAGAGAGAGGAACAGAGCATCCCCTGGAGCTGGGCAGGTGAGTGTGGCCTGCTATAGAGGTATGCTCTGGGGGGCTGGCTGCCTCCAGGGGCTTCACTCTTCCTCGGCAGAGACTTAGCCTGGTCTGGCGAAGGCATTTGGGGAGCCCTGGGTCCCCTCCCACCAGACCTCCCCTGTACCCAGCCTCAGGCTGCACAGAAGGTGGTGTTCACAGGCACCATGGCCAAGAGTGGACGGCCCCCGGGGACCCCTGCCAGATCTGCCGATGCCTGGTGAGTCTTGTTACTCACCCCATCCTGCCCTTGGGTTTACTGGCTTCATAACCTCATTCTGGCGAGCACATCCATGGGCAGTGGGAGGGGACAGAGATGGAGAAGACAATCTTGGGTGCTGTAAGCACCGGGCCTGGAGTGCTGAGCCATGCACAATCTGAGCCCAGGGGTGTGCAGCAGGTTTGTGATCCAAGCTCGAAGAAGCGGGGGAGACAGTGGGATATGATGGCAGCAAAAGCACCAGGGAGCAGTCCACTCAGCTGGGACAGCCAGCTGAGTGGTCAGCACTACTAGCAGTCGCTGAGCCTTGGAATGTGGCGGACAGAACTGAGATGTGCCTAAGCATGCGATCACACCAATTTCAATGGTGTAGGAGGAGCCAAGAGGTGTAAAACAGCTTATTAATATCCTGCATTGGTTACTGTGTACGTTGAAATAATATTTTGGATCTACTGGACAAATGGAATATATTACTAAAACTTTTTTGTGGGATTAAATCACATGTGTTAGGTAATAACCACTGAGCTGCATCCTGGTACTTTTTTTTTTTGCGGAATGGGGATTGAACTCAGGCCTTGTGCTTGCCAGGCTTATTCTACTGAGCTATCTCCCCAGCCCCTATCCCAGTACTTCTTAAAATTTTATTTTGAATCCTTGGTCCCGCGTGCCGTGCCGGCCCCACCCCCCGGGAGCCCTGAGACAGTGATTGAGACTGGGCATGGTGACGCACTCCTGTAATCCCAGTGCTTGGGAGGCTGAAAAACAGGAGGATCACTACGAGTTCTATGTAATGAGACCCTGTAGACCCTGTACTAAATACATTAAAAAATAAATAAATAAAAAATAAAATGTTTTTAAACATGGTATGATGTACACTCCTGTAATGCAGCACTCAGGAGGCTGAGGCAGGAGAACTGTGAGTCTGAGGGTAGCCTGAGCTACATAACAAGCTAGCTACATAGTGAGACCCTGATTCGAAAAAAAGAAAAAAAAAAAAAAATCCAAAACTTGGATTTGAGAGAATTTAACAGCTTTCACTAAGCTTCCCTCTTAGCTTGCACCCTAACAGCTTTTAGAGACCCTACTCTGGGCTTGGGACCCTGTACCCACTGACACACCATCAGACATACATCTAAGTGGCCTGCCATATGTTGATCTTGAGTAGTACAGATCTAGAACAGTACCATGAAAGGGGTGGTGTTTGCCTAGGCCTTACAGGATGAGTTGGATTCGAGGAGAAGGAGGTAGGGGAGGATACTCTGAGAACAGGGAGTAAAGGGAACGAAACCAGGGACCTGAAGGCCCTCGTATTAGGCAGGCAAGTGTCATGGAGCTTCCTGACAGCCTGATAAACTCTTGTGAAGGCCACTAGGATGCCCAACTCCCATGTCCTTCCTGCTCACACTGACACACCTGCGAGAAGAGTCACCGGGTGCCCTGCTGGCGCTGGACAGATATGAATTTGAGAAACAGTATCTGTTGGGAGCAGGCTGGGCTGGGGGTAGCAGCAATCATGTTAAGTACAGGCTTCAGAAGTGGGAGCCACACGGATACCTCCTTTCCCTTCATCCCCATCACAAGCCTAGGAGGATAGGACCATTGACCATCTTTTCCAGATAGCTAAACCAAGTCACAGAGCACTTGAGTAACAGTACTAGGTTTTTACATTGGTACAGCATTAGCTTCCTAAGTGCCATAACAAGGGACAGCAGACCCAGGGGTGTAAACAGCAGAAAGGCAATCTAAGTCCAAGATTCTGAGGGCTGTGCGGGAACATCTGTTCTGTGCCTTTCCCAGTGTGTGCATGCGTGTGTGTGCATGTGTGTGCGTGTGCTGGCACTACTTGGCTTTTTGTGTGTGGGGTTTAAAGTTCCCCTTGTTACAAGTACAGCTCTAGTATGACCTCATGTCAACTAATTACATCTGCAGCAGACGTATTTCCAAATAAGGTCATATCCTGAGGCGTCAGGGGCCAGGACTTTGGCATAAGAATGGGGGGGGGGAGTGCAACTCACCCGCAACAACACCCAATGCTCAGAAGGGTGGGACTCTGATGCTGTTTCTGCTATTTGCCTGAACCCAGACTGCCCCTCCCCTGTCACCCCTACCAGGAGGGCCACATCCAGTGCCGCCAGCGAGAATGTGCCAGCCTTTGCCCCTACCCTGCCCGGCCCCTACCAGGCACCTGCTGCCCGGTATGCGATGGTGAGTCAGTGGGTGGAACAGGGCCCCAGATGGACCCTGGCCCAGCCCAGGCTTCCCATGGAGGCCAGGAGTGAGGCAGCAAGGCCCCTGAGGACAGCCTGCACTCCTCTTCCCAACAGGCTGTTTCCTAAATGGACGGGAGCACCGCAGCGGGGAGCCCGTGGCCTCCAGAGATCCCTGCTCTCGCTGCCGCTGTGCTGTGAGTGTGGCTGCCTGGCAGGACTGGCCTGGCTTCTGGGCCTACCTACCTCCTGCTGACCACACCCTGTTGGCAGAACGGGAGCATCCAGTGTGAGCCTCTGCCCTGCCCACCTGTGCCCTGCAGACACCCAGGCAGGATCTCTGGGCAGTGCTGCCCAGTCTGTGATGGTGAGTGGAAGCCGTGGCTGCTGCCAAGGGGCAGGTGCTGGCTGCAGAGGGCCTCTGAGTGGCGATGGGCTTGGCTTCTTTGCACCTAAGCTGATGTCCCCATGGGTGAGTCCGTACCTCACCTTCTCAGGGAAAAGTAGGGACTGGTGGGAGCTGTGCTTCTGTGGCATGAGGAGGGGCTGGATGCCTCAGGTGCCAGCTCTGCTCCCCACCCCTAGCCACCTGTCCTCCCATCCAGGCTGCGAGTACCAGGGACACCAGTATCAGAGCCAGGAGACCTTCAGTCTCCAGGAGAGTGGCCGCTGTGTCCGCTGCTCCTGCCAGGTGGGCAGTCCCACCATCTCCCACCCAGGCTGTCTTGCCCCTTAAGGGTCTCTCACATGGCCTTCCTCCTAGGCTGGCGAGGTCTCCTGTGAGGAGCAAGAGTGCCCAGTTGCCCCCTGTGCCCTATCTGGCTCTGGCCTGAGGCTCTGCCCAGGTGAGTGCTGCTGGGCAGGTGTATGGGAGGAGGCTGTTGTTCCATTGCAGCAAGGAGGAAAATTCAGGGGGCCCAGAGGCTCCAGGAGGATGGCATCTGGGGACACTGAGGGCTGGAAAAGACAGGATGGGTGGCAAATGTCCCAGCTGCCATGGTGGCAACCCTCTCAACTGCAGCCTGTGTGCTCCATGGAGAGGAGTTTCCTGAAGGGGTCCAGTGGGAGCCCGATGGTCAGCCCTGTACTGCCTGCTCCTGCCAAGAGGGTGTGCCAGTCTGTGGGCCTGTGCTCTGCTCTCCACCCCCCTGCCAGCACCCCACCCGGGAACCCGGTGAGTGCCCCAGCCCCTCCTTGGCTTTCTTCCCCTGCTTCACCCTGCCCACCTGACCAGCCCGCCCCACCCAGGTGCCTGCTGCCCCCACTGTGAGAGCTGCACCTACCATGGCCACGTGTATACCAATGGGCAGAACTTCACAGACACGGGCAACCCTTGCCAAACCTGCCGCTGTGAGGTATTATGCCTCTCTGGCTTGCTGTTGTCCTGCCAAGCCCCTCCTGGGGCTACCCCACAGCTTCTCCCTGCTCTCAGGAAGGGACTGTGAAGTGTTCTGTGATCGACTGCCCTCCTACCACCTGTGCCAGGCCGCAGAGTCGAGCTGGCCAGTGCTGTCCCCGGTGTCCAGGTACGGCTCACTTCTAACAGGCCTGTCGCAGATCAGATGGTCTGTTTTGGTCCTACACAACAAAGAATTCTCTGGTATTCAGGAGGTGTGGGTGGGAGGAGAGGAGAGATTTGTTGTCCTTTCCCTCCTGTCCTGTATTTCCTCTTCCAAAGCCTCACTTCTCAGGTACAATCACACTGTCACCTGAGTGACACAAGTCCAGGCATCATGTCTGTATCTGTATGTAAAGGGTGGGTGCTGGGGTGTCACAAGCAAGGGCATACAGACTCTTCACCCCTGCACCCTCAGAGACACTTGTGCCTGCAGGTGACAGAGTCCAAACACACGTATGCACGTGCGCGCGCTCTCTCTCTCTCTCGCGCACACACACACACACACACACACACACACACACACACACACATTCATGTGCTCAGGGCAGCCTGCTTCCACATACACTGCACACAACCCTCTCCCTTTATGGATTCAGATTCCCAAGCCAGCACATCCTGCTGGCTCTGGACTTCCCCGAAAGAGGGGCTGTCGCCATTCCCCCCATTCCCACCCCTGCTGCCCAGACTGTATCCTGGAGAAACAGATGTTTATGGATGGCCAGCACTTTCCCCACCCTGGAGACCCCTGCCAAGAATGCCACTGTCGGGAAGGCCAGGCCGGCTGCCAGCCTCGCGCCTGCCCCCGGGCTCCCTGTTCTCACCCACTACCCGGGACCTGCTGCCAGAGTGACTGCAGTGGTGAGGAGAGGTGGGGAGGGTTCTCGGCTCAGGCCACAGGGTTCTCCCTCGGGCCTAGATCTGCTGCCTCCCTCAGGCTGCGCCTATGGTGGGAAAGAGTACCCCAGCGGAGCTGACTTCCCCCACCCCTCGGACGCCTGCCGCCTGTGTCACTGTCTGGTGAATGCGCCCTGGAGGAGCCCATGGGGGTGGCAGGGAGGGCAGGCTTCGGGTGCCCTGGAAAGGCCCACTGGATCGGGTGGGATGGCCGGAGATCTCGGACTTGTCCTAAGCCCGCTCTGCCCGCTCCGCAGAGCGGCAACGTGCAGTGCCTGGCCCGCCGCTGCCCGCCGCTGTCCTGCCCCGAGCCGGTACTGCCCCCCGGAGGCTGCTGCCCGCAGTGCCCGGGTAGGAGCTGCTGCGCGCGGCCGCTGCGTCCCCACCTTACCCCCGCCTCTTGGGTCCCTTCTGACCCCCTCTCCGCTGTAGCCGCCCCCGCCCCCGCCCCCGCCGGCTGCCCGCGGTCTGGAGGCGCCCTCTCCGCCCGCCACCAGGAGTCCTTCTCCCCTCCCGGCGACCCCTGCAGCCGCTGTCTCTGCCTCGACGGCTCGGTGTCCTGTCAGCGGCTGCCCTGCGCGCCCGCACCATGCGCCCACCCGCGCCGAGGGCGCTGCTGCCGCGTCTGCGACGGTACGGCCCGCCCTTGGTTCGCTCTCACGCAGTGCAGTCCGAGGCCAGGGCAGCCTAGAATCGCCCTCCGTGTGGGCTCAGCCCTCGCACCTCAGTGGTCTCGCTAGGAATTAAGGAGATGGGGTTTAGCTCAGTGGCAGAGCCCTTGTCCAGCATGCACAGGCCCCGGGCTCATTCCTAGCGCTAAAGCGGGGAGTGAGGGGATGGGGGATGGGGGGACAAAGCTGTGTCTCAGGGCTCAGGAGCCAAATGCCGGGGACCCGCGCCTTCCGTGCATCCACAGGCTGCCTGTACCAGGGAAAAGAGTTCTCCAGCGGGGAGCGCTTCCCGTCGCCCAGCGCCGCGTGCCAAGAGTGCCTCTGCTGGGAGGGCAGTGTCACCTGCGAGCCCAGGGCATGTGCCACTGCGCAGTGCCCCTTCCCTGTCAGGGGCAGCTGCTGCCCAACCTGTGATGGTGAGGGGTGGGGCCGGGGCATTGTGTGTGTGGGGGGTGTTGATCTGGTCGGAATCCTCTTTACTGTTCCAGAATGGAAAAAATATATATATATTTTTTTACAGTAAGAAAATGATCTGAGGGGCCCGGGAGATGACTCAGTAGAATAAGCGCTTGCCTGGCAAGCTCAAGGGCCTGAGTTCAATCCCTGGTTCCACCAAAAAAAGAAAAAAGAAAATGATCTGGGCTACTGGCTGTCTTTTCTACTGCCTTTGATGCTATTTATATGACTTTGGGCAGATTCCATAGACTCTTTGGGCTTAATTTTTAACTCCTGCTAAAAAGAAAAGAACAGATCAAACAGACTCAGTTCCTACATCTTTTTTTTTTTTTTTTTTTTTGGCAGAACCGGGGATTGAACTCAGGTCCTTGTGCTTGCCAGTTGCCAGGGAAGCGCTTATTCCACTGAGCCATCTCCCTGGCCCCTTCTACATCTTTAAAGTCTTGAACTATTTACAATTGTTGCTACACAGCTCCTATTAACAGACTTTTTATTTATTCAGTACTTTTCCTCAAATAAATTCATTTATTAATTTAAATTTATTTAGACAGGAATTTAAATCACAGAAAGTGGAAAATTAGGAATAGAGCACTTGGGGCCAGGGAGATGGCTCAGT
>NW_004524736.1:4959772-4990193 GCF_000260255.1 Octodon degus | reverse complement strand
TCTCTCTCTCTCTCTCTCTCTCTCTCTCTCTCTCTCTCTCTCTCTCTCTCTCTCTCTCTCTCTCTCTCTCTCTCTCTGTGTGTGTGTTAACAGATTTTGCTATGCAGTTCAGGCTGGCCTTAAGTTTACTGTGTAGCCCAGGCTGGCCTTGAGCTCATGGCAATCCTCCTGCCTCAGCCTCCTGAGTGCTGGGGCTATAGGCATGTGCCGCTACACCTGGCTTAACCTCCTTTAAGAAATATAATCAAGGGGTTTGAAGGGCATTGGAAAGGGAGCCCTTGGCCACTTACTATGTAGATCCACTCCTGAGGCTGGGAAATTGGTACTCTGGCCGTGGCTTGCTGACTATTTAACCACAGAGACAGGTCTTCTGAGGTTGTCTCCTAGGGATGGAAAGGATTTCTTGCAGGCTTCAGGGAGAAAGCTAGCCTGTGCCAGGTCTTGCAGAGTCTGGCCTGCCCCATCAAACTCAGAGCCAGTGGATATTTCCTTCTGGTTCTCTCTCTCCCCTTCCCTTCCTCCTTTTCCTCCTCTCTCCCCAACTCCCAACCCCCTCTTCCTCTAGCCCATCCTTCTCCCTCTCACCTTGACAGGCTGTGAATACCTGGGTGAGTCCTACCTGAGCAGCCAGGACTTCCCGGATCCCCAAGAACCCTGTAACGTGTGCACTTGCCTTGGAGGTTTCGTGACCTGCAGCCGCCGTCCCTGTGAGCCTCCAGGCTGCAGTCATGCCCTCACACCACCAGGGCACTGCTGCCCAATCTGCCAGGGTAGGACTACACCTGCCCTTCTGTCCCCCGGCTAGGAGCTCCCAAAGGACCCCCAATAGCCTCCAGTGATCAGGAGCTTTGCCACCCACCTAAGCCACATTTTACCTTAAGCCCTCTACTGAGATCAACTCACTGTATCACACTTGTCACACCCTACCCATGCTTTCCTCTTTGTTGTCACCTCTCTCTGGACTGTCACACTCAGCAAATAGCTGGTCCTTTGTTTTCCAATTCTTTGTACTCTTAGATTATTTCACTGTCTTCCTAAAATACCATATCACCCTACTCAAAACTATCCCATTGCCCTGGAGCCATTAACCAGGAGGGACAGCTGCCTTAGCCCACCTGGCCCAGCCTACCTGGCTACACATCCAGTGTACCTGTGCCAAACCATCCCCGTTCCTGCTGGCAGGGAGTTCCTAGCCACCTTGCTGCCTGCCTCGTCCCTCTGCCTGTCCCCCAGCCCTGCATGGATATAAATCCTGCTCTCTGCGGTCTGGCTAATGCCTTCTTTTCTCCCACACCTCACTCCTTGCCTGTTCCAGACACAATCATTTTACCTTAAGTTTTTTGTTTTTTTTTTTGTGGGGGGGATGGGATCCCCTGGCCATGGCTGTGTATGTGACAGTGAAGGAGTTTGTCTATGGTGACTCTCATTGTGTTCCCCTCTCTGCCAGGATGCTTCTACCATGGGGTCACCGCTGCTCCTGGAGAGACCCTTCCTGACCCACTTGACCCCACCTGCTCCCTCTGCACCTGTCAGGTGAGGTGGGGACTTTGGTGACCTTTCACTCTGCATGCTGCTTTCCTTTTGGGAAAGGTGCCTTTTCCACCCAGGTTACATCGCAGGTGATGGAGCTGGACTGAGGTCTTCTAGGCCAGCCAAGGGGTGTGGGCCTGGTAGCTTCGGTAGCATACCTGCCAATGGACAGCAAGCCTGGCTTGAGGATGCATTGGAGGGGTGTGGGAGGCAGGAGCAACAGAAGTGACAGTGTGACCTCTTCCGGCCAGGAAGGCTCCATGCACTGCCAGAGGAGACCGTGCCCCCCAGCTCCCTGCCCACACCCCTCACTGGGACCATGCTTCTGCCCTGTTTGCCGCAGTGAGCTGCCTTACACCTGCCCTAGCCTCATGCTATGCCCCCTTTCCTCCATTCCTGCCCAGCTGAGGGTGGGCAGGGCAGGGAAGGGTGGCCTAGGTTCCCACCCAGGTAGTGTGTCCTCCACAGGCTGCATTTTTAGGGGCCAGGAGCACCAGGATGGGAAGGAATTTGAAGGGACTGTGGACCGCTGTGAGCGGTGTCGCTGTCAGGTACCATAAGGAGCAGGAGGGTATTGGGTGAGAGCCCACGGTATCCCCTGACTTTGGTAACAAGCTGCTGGCCCTGCGTCTCCTGCAGGCTGGCCAGGTCAGCTGTGTGCGGCTGCAGTGCCCACCCCTGCCATGCTTGCTCCAGGTCACAGAGCCAGGGAGCTGCTGCCCTCGCTGCAGAGGTAGGCTCAGCCCCCAGGGCTGCCCTCTCTTCTGTCCTACTCCCTGCCCCATCTGCCCGCTGGTCTGCCCACATCAGCCCTGGACAACCATTCTAGCCCTCTTCCACCCTCTTGCTGGCCTGGCCTATCAGGTCACCCTTCCAGGTGCTGGTTAGAGTCCTAGAAGCTGCTGCCATTTCTGTCCACACCTATTCATAAAAATAATCATCAAAGGACCAGCGAGATAGCTCAGTGGTCTAAAGTGCCTGCGTAGGCAAGCTTAGGCAGGCATAGGGGATCACAGTTTGATCCCTGGCACCACATGCTGTGCCAGCCTTGCTCCCAGGCTGGGCTTGAGCTGGCCACAAAACAAAAAAAAAGAAAGAAAGAAAGAAAGAAAGAAAGAAAGAAAGAAAATCATCCTCATCATGATAATTAGCATTTATTGAACATACACCTAAGCATTTTGCTCCTATTATCTCATTTAATCCATATAATTGTGGATTTAATCCACACAACAGTCTTATCAGATAAGTGATGTCATTACATCTTTAAAAACAACACCAAGGGCAGGCCAGATAGCTCAGCGAATTAAAGCATCTACTTAGGCAGATGCAGGGACAGAGTTCAATCCCCAACATGCTGTGCTGGCCCCAGGGCATGCTGAGACAGCAATTGAGACTGGGTGTGATGGTGTGGGCCTGTAATCCAGCACTTGGGAGAATGAAAACAGGAGGATCACTGAGTCTGATCTGTGTAGTGAGACCCTGTATACCCTGTACTAAACACATTAAAAAAAAACCAAAAACCTACCAGGGCCAGGGATATAGCTCAGTGGCATAAGCACCTGCCTAGCAAGCACAAAGATCCCCAGTACTGCAAACAAAACAAACAAACAACAAAAAACACAGGGCAGGAGACACAGCTTGGTGCTCCCTGGGTTCAATTCCCAGTGTTTAAATAAATGAATAATAATCCTCTCCCTAGACTTGCTCCTCCCCTGTGTCTGGGGACATCATCTGTGGCACCAGACACAGGGGAGGAGCAAGTCTAGGGAGAGAGACACTGGAGTCGGATGTACCCATGCACAGCCTGGAGAAGGCACAGCAGGCCGGCTGAGGGCTGCCTCACTTTATTGGCCTGGCCCTCAACCTTTGCACATTCTCCTTTGTAGCCACAGCCTGAGGGGCCTCCCAGCCTTCGCTGTCATCGGCGACAGTGTCCTAGCCTGGTAGGCTGCCCTCCCAGCCAACTCCTGGGCCAGGGAGATAGCTTAGTGGCATAAGTGCCTGCTTGGCAAGCACAGGGTCCTGAGTTCAATCCCTCGTATAAAAAAAAGAAAGAAAGAAAGAAAGAAAGAAAGAAAGAAAGAAAGAAAGAAAGAAAGAAAGAAAGAAAGAAAAAAAGAAAGAAAAATAAACCCCCAAACAAGCAAGAATCAGAATTCCAAAGAGGCAAGCTAACTCGCCGTGGCTGGAGCCCACTGGCTGCAGAATATGAGCCTCTCTGAGCCTGTCTGCCTCCCCTTCTTGTCCCATATGCTGTCTGCTGCCATATAGTCAATGCAGAACAGCCCAGTGGCCACGTGCCCTGTGAGAAAGTCAGGACAGTTACAGTTCCCATTGAACAGCAGGAGCTAAGGCTTAAAGAGATTAGATTACCTGAGGCACGTGGTTAGTGAGAGCCATGCATTTGTTACATGCCTCCTGTGTGTCCATGTGTCCACCAGGGCCGCAGCGGACAATACCTGCTGCATGCAGCTAACTCTAAGAAGCAAGCAGACAGGACAGGACAATCCCAGGTGCTGTGACCCTGCTCCATGCCTTTCCCCTCCACCACAGACAGGGCTCTGTCCTGGCCCACCTCCCTGCAGACCTCTGCCCTGGTGGTAGCCACATGTCCTGCCAACCACCTGTGGGTGGGGCAGTCTTAAGCTCTCAGACTCAAAGCTTTTCCCTGCCCCTGGCCTGCAGGCTGCCGTGCTCATGGGAAGGAGCACCCTGAAGGGAGTAGCTGGATGCTCCCTGACAACCCTTGCTCCTCCTGCATGTGTCACGAGGGCATTGTCACCTGTGCCCACATCCAGTGTGTCAGCTCCTGTGCCCAGCCTCACCAGGGGCCCCATGACTGCTGTCCTCGATGCTCTGGTACTGATGCTGGGATCCTGGAGTGAAGGTGGGATGGGTTGGAGTCTGTGCCTCCCCACCTTGGTGGGGATGGAGTGGCAGAGGGGATGCTCCAGAAGTATCTTCCATTCTGTAGTCCTTGTGGGGGGCTGAAGGGCAGGGGACCCCACCCCTGGTATCACTGCCAGCCTGGAGGCTCCCTGGAAGTACCCTGCTCTTATCCCCCCCCCCCCAGGCTGTGAGCGTGAGGGCCGGAACTATGAGGCTGGTGAAAGCTTCCAGCCCGGGTCAGACCCCTGTGAAGTGTGCATCTGTGAGGTAGGAGGCTGGGGGCACCTCAAGGGGAGGGTTGCAGCCCAGCAAGGTCACTGCTGTGGGGGAAACAGGCAGCATGGGGTCTGAAGAGG
Organism: Octodon degus; assembly: GCF_000260255.1. Taxonomy (NCBI): domain Eukaryota; kingdom Metazoa; phylum Chordata; class Mammalia; order Rodentia; family Octodontidae; genus Octodon; species Octodon degus. The sequence goes on along the minus strand of NW_004524736.1, from coordinate 4,985,418 downwards.
ACTCTGTAGTCAGGACTGAGCAGGCTGGGGCCAGCAGGGCCAGTGCATGTGGTTTAGCCACGGAGCACAGGACCTGACTTGGGGAAGCAGGGGAAGCTCTAGTGGCTGGCTGTGGGGCAGGGCAGGGGATGGAAGAGCCACCGGGAGTGCGCAGATGTCATGGTGGTGAGCCACGGAAGGGATTTGAGCAGGAGAAGGATGCTGTGGGTCAGGAGTTGGGCAGTGGAGAGCGCCAGGATGGCGAGACAGCTCCGGGCAAGGACATGTGAGAGCTCTGTCCCCAGTGACTGGAAAAAGGGGGAACATCATCTGTGGCACCAGACACAGGGGAGGAGCAAGTCTAGGGAGAGAGATACTGGAGTCGGATGTACCCATGCACAGCCTGGAGAAGGCACAGCAGGCCGGCTGAGGGCTGCCTCACTTTATTGGCCTGGCCCTCAACCTTTGCACATTCTCCTTTGTAGCCACAGCCTGAGGGGCCTCCCAGCCTTCGCTGTCATCGGCGACAGTGTCCTAGCCTGGTGGGCTGCCCTCCCAGCCAACTCCTGCCCCCTGGGCCCCAACACTGCTGTCCTACTTGTGCCCGTGAGTCTCAGGGTTTGGGGTAGGTAAGCTAGGAGGGTGGAGATGCACCCCCAGAGTGATACAAGAACAGCCGCCAGCTTTCCTCCCTGGCCCTGGCTCCAGCCCCAGGCCTTTCCAGACTCCAGTGGGCTGTTCTGGTGGCCCTTTCCCTGGCAGGTGGGGTGGACACAGCCGCAGGGCAGCTGGGAGGAGTAAGGTGAGCGGAAGAGACTCCAGAATATGAGGCTGGACATGTCTGTGGTACACTTTGCTCAGCAGGTGGCGCTGCAGATTGGCAGTTGTGACAGCGGTGGGCTCCTTGGGGTTTGTGAAGTAGGTTTAGAGGGGCTGCTGGCCACCAGAGAAGCTATTCTGGTTTTGGTTTTGGTTTCCTTTTTTCTTTTTTCCTTCAGAATGAGGATTTACAAAGGTGGAGAGGAAAGTTATCTCACATAATTTTCACATTTTCTCAGTGAAAATTACCCCTTTTTACAGATGCAGAAACTGAGACTCAGGGGTTGGTTATTCTGCTTGCGATGGTGCAGACATTGAGTACTTGAGCCGGAATGAGATCTGGGATGCCTGCCTTCCTGTACTTTCTTCTACTGAATTAGCCAGTTATATGAAAGAAAGCGGCAGTGGGAGCAGGCTGGCAGCCTGGCTTTTTTTTTTTTTTTTTGGCTGGCTTTCTTAGTGATTGATCTCAGACTGAGGGAGCCATGCTGTCGATTTCCAGTTCTTGCACCTTGGTAGTATAGCAAAGTTTCAAGAAGCTCAGCGAGGTGCAGTGGCACATGCTACAGGCCTAGGATTCAGAAGGCCAGCCTGGGCTACATAGTGAGACCTTGCTTCCAAAACACCAAAAAGAAAGAAAGAAGCCCAAACTTCTCTTTACTGAGGGAAAGGGAAAGAGCCTGTCACCTCCCTGGAGTCGAGATGCCTGGGATATAGGATGCCTCGGACCCAAGAACTGGAGGACAGAGCTGGGCATGTGACCCTGGCTCCCTGGGCTTTCTGGTCCCCTTCCATACTGGCTTCTTTTCTTCAGAGGCGCTGAGCAACTGCACAGAGGGCCTCCAGGGGTCTGAGATGGCCCCACTAGACCCCTGCTACACCTGCCAGTGCCAGGTGAGCCCTGTGCCTGGGGAACTGTCCTCTGTGGGCTGTGGCTGTGATCCTCTCTGACCTTTATTTGTTCAACATGAATGTCCCATCCTACCTATGTCTTACCCCTTCCTACATCTCACCAACTCCTTAAAATCTGCCGTTTCTACCTATGGTGTTCATGTGACAATGGGCAGGACCTGACCTGGCTCTGCATTCACCACACCTGTCCTGAGCTCAGCTGTCCCCCCTTGGAGCGCCACATACCACCTGGGAGCTGTTGCCCTGTGTGCCAGGGTAAGTGCCAACCTTGGCTTCACCCTCAGAGGTGCTTTAGAAGGAGGCAGATGCAGTGGCATTCATGGGCCAAGTGTAAGGCTTGGAGTCTGCATTCTGAATGTATATTTCATCCTTGAAGTGGAAGAACTGTTTGTTGGGGAAGAGAGGAGATCTACAAGGCAGATGGAGGGAGGGAAGTCAGCTTGGATTTTCAAGGCCTGGACTGAGGGTCTTCATGAGGCTTACAGACCCCTGGCCCAGCAGGCAGCCCCAGAAGCAGGTTCCAGGTCTGGTTCTTTGGGCCTCCAGAACCCTTGAGATGTCCAGCGGATTAGTGCAGTGCCCAGCACTGGCCAGGCTTCCTGAATATTGGTTGAAGAAATCAACCCCGTGTGGGAGGTAGCCTGGGCCCTTCCCTACCGAGAAGCACAGAGTGAGTCCAGAGAGGGAGATGCAGGTGGAAGGACAGTGCCAGGTCATCCCATTTTTTCTCCCCAGAATGTGTGGTGGAGGCTGGGGGCCGGAGAGTGGCAGATGGAGAGAGCTGGCGGGACCCCAGCAATGCCTGTATTGCCTGTACCTGCCAGGTAATCTGGGAGAAGCGGGGGTGCAGACCTCATAGATGGGTAAAGAGTGGAGGGTCTGACATTTGCCAGCAAATATGTAGTCCTTGAGGAGCAAGGATACCCTTGCTGGTCAAGGAGTTGAAGGCTGGATTTCATTTCCCACCCGAACCGTGATGGGTTGGGAACAGGCAGGGCTGCTTCCCATGGCTCTGCCCAAAGGGTGCCCAGACCTGTGAGACCAGGGACTCCTGGCCCTGTGGGAAATCCCTGGAGTGGTGATGTTTGTCCTCAGCGGGGCCATGTGGAGTGTCACTTGGAGGAGTGCCAGCCCCTTTCTTGCCCCCACGGATGGGTGAAGGTGTCCGAGGGTGGCAACTGCTGTGAGAGATGCCAAGGTGAGGGGCCAGGAGCATGGAGGGGTGAGTGAGATAGGAGAGGAGTCCCTGACCCTGCCTGTTGCCTGTCCCCTCAGCCTCTGCCCAGCCATGTGAGCACCTGGGCCGTCAGGTGGCCTCCGGGGAGCACTGGTCTGTAGATGCCTGCACTAGCTGCTCCTGTGTGGCTGGCACCGTGCACTGCCACAGCCAACGCTGCCCACCACTGTCATGCAGATCGGTGAGCGCGTGGTGTAAGGCAGTGGGGTGCGGGCGCTGGAGGCAGAGCCATACAACAGTGACTAGGCTCCAGGAAGGTGCTGTTCCTGGCGCTGCCACAGGTGGCGTCCTGACCCCACTTGCAGTGAGCATGGGTGGGCTACAGAGGGACAGACTGGGGTGAGGGTGGGGTGGCTGGGGCAAGGTCAGCACCCGGGATCTGACGGTATCTGGGGCTGAGCCCAGAACGAGGCCCCTGCCCTGAGTCCCGGTAGCTGCTGTCCCCGCTGCCTGCCCCGGCCGGCTTCCTGCATGGCCTTTGGAGACCCGCATTACCGCACCTTCGATGGCCGCCTGCTGCACTTCCAGGGCAGCTGCAGCTACGTGTTGGTCAAGGACTGCCATGGCGGTGACTTCAGGTGCGCACCCTTCTTTCCACCTGACCCTCAAACCCAGCCCTGCTGACCATGGCACCCAGGCCTCTACTACCCATAGTGTGCAGGTCACCAATGATGGCCGAGGCCGGAGCAATGTGGCCTGGACCCAGGAGGTGGCAGTGCTGTTGGGAGATGTGGTGGTGCAGCTGCTGCAGGGCAGGACCGTCATGGTGAGCTGAGGACCCGGGGAAAGGCTCTCCAGCACTGTCCTGTCCTGTACCCCAACATCCATCCCTCTTTTTCCCCCAGGTGGACGGGCACCTAGTGGCCTTGCCCTTCCTATGGGAGCCACTGCTTTACGTGGAGCTGCAAGGACAAACTGTGTTCTTGCATACCCGGCCTGGGCTTCAGGTATAGCCTGAAGGGGAGACTGGAGAGGGCTGGTTTCCCCAAGGGATGACCTGAGAGCCGCCAGCTGATCTAGGCTCTGTATACTGGAGGGACGAGAATACCAGCTATCTCCTGGGCACAGTGAAGCAACAGAGTAAGAGGCTGCAGCTGGATTCTTAGGAAAGAAATCCAGGCCAGAGACCTCTGGAAGCAGAATTTGAGGCCTGACATTGTTTTGTTTGGTGGTGCTAGGGATCAAGCGTAGGGCCTTACACACGCTAGACAAGTGTTCTACCATTGAGCTGCACCCCTAGCCCCCAGTTTTAATCTTGACTCAGCCACCCATGTGCTGGAGAAACTTGGGCAAACCTCCGAGACTCTGTTTTCTCATCTGTAAAGTGGGGAGAGGGCAAGTAGGGGTAGGGAAGACATTGACTAAGGTCTCCTAGGTGGTGTGTAGGGCTCCCCCCGATTCCATATGGAAGAGTGGCTTGCCCCCAGCCAGAAGCACAGCTTCATGAAATCAGGCTCACATGCTCTTCTGATCCAGGCTGTAACTGTGTAGCCCAAATGTCCAGGAGACACTGAATCTCAGAAGAGGGTAGCATCGCGCTGGAGCCCAGTTGAGGCATGCCAATGGGGAAACTGCCCTCGCTCAGGAGCTATGGACAGCTTGCTTGTCACCTTTGTTTCCCCAGGGCTGTGCCGTGGGTAGTGACATGTCTGGGGCCAGAGCATCATCCCTCCTGTGAGGGACCTGTACCCACCCATCTTCCCTGCTGTAGCACAGGGCATGATGACACATGCAAGCCCATGGTGGACCCTGGGCCCCTCGAGGTCCCTCTCCTTCCCTGCTGCCCACTCCCAGGCTTCTCTGTGCAGGTGCTGTGGGATGGGCAGTCCCAGGTGGAGGTGAGGGTACCTGGCTCCTACCGGGGCCAGACCTGTGGGCTCTGCGGGAACTTCAATGGCTTTGCCCAGGATGATCTGCAGGGTCCTGATGGGCTGCTCCTGCCCACAGAAGCTGCATTTGGGAACAGCTGGCAGGTAAGTGGCATAGAGGCCATAGCTGGGGCAGGATGAAAGAGCTGAGCACAGCAGGGCGTGAGTCCCAGCATAGCCTCTGGTATGGAAAAAAGACCAAAGATGGGCTTTCAGGGAGCTTTGGAGGCCCCCTGCCTGTGGTGGGCAGGATGAGTACCTGACGAAGGAAGCCTCATCAACTGGAGCCCTAAGTCCTGCATTGCCATTATTGGCTCTGTGGCCAGGGACAAGTTACTTTGGCTTCTTCATCTATAAAATGAGGATGAGGAAAAGGTAGATAAAACCCTCTTTGCTCTTATTAAAGGTAGTTTTTTGTTTTATCTTTTGAGACAGGGTTTTGCTTTGTAGCTGAGGCTGGCCTTGAACTCACTATGTAACCCAGGCTGGCACTGAACTCATGGCAAGCCTCCTGCTTCAGTCTCCCAAGTGCTAGGAATACAGGTGTACACCACCATATCCAGCTTGAAGGGAGTTTTTTTGAGGCGAGAGCAAATGATTGGGTGGGAAGCACTGTGAAGACGCAACACACACTGATCAACTGCCAGAGCTATTGTCACATCGGGGTTGTTCTCTCCATGTAGGTCTCAGACGGGCCGGGGCCTGGCCAGCCCTGCTCTGCAGGCCAAAAAGTGGATCCATGCCGGGCAGCAGGGTACCGTGCCAGGCGTGAGGCCAATGCTCGGTGTGGGCTGCTGAAGTCCTCCTCATTCAGCCGCTGCCATGCTGTGGTCCCACCAGAGCCCTTCTTTGCTGCCTGTGTATATGACCTGTGTGCTTGTGGCCCTGGCCCTTCGGCTGATGCCTGCCTCTGTGATGTCCTGGAGGCCTATGCCAGCCTCTGTCGCCAGGCAGGCATGACACCTGTCTGGAGGGGGCCTACTCTATGTGGTGAGGGGGCGATGATGTTGCAGGCTGAAGGAGGGCATGGTCAGAGGGGAGGAGTGGCCCCGGGGGCTTAGGTCTGCATGGGGTAGGTACAGGGAGAGGCTTCAAAATGGGACTCTGGTGACCAGAGCAATGGTGGGGGACCTCTGTGACCCTGTCTTCCATTCTGCCCACAGTGATGAGTTGTCCCCTGGACCGTGGCTTTGTGTTTGATGAATGTGGCCCACCCTGTCCCCGCACATGCTTCAACCAGCACATCCCGCTGGGGGAGCTGGCAGCCCACTGTGTGCGGCCCTGTGTCCCCAGCTGCCAGTGCCCAGCAGGCCTGGTGGAGCATGAAGCCCACTGTATCCCCCCTCATGCCTGCCCCCCAGTCCTGCTCACGGGACCCCAGCCCCAGCCAGGAGCAGCCCCTGGCTCCACCCTGAGCTAGGAAGATACCCAGCCAGGACTCCTCAGGCCAGAAGTCTTCCTGTGTTGAGTAGCAGCTACCCCAGTCAGCTACGGGGACAAGGCCCTGCTCAGGCCCTGGGAGCGTAGGCCCCTGTCCTATGAAGAAATATGGCAGTAAACTCTGGGCCTCTCAGGACTCTCTTGTGTATGTTCTCTTGGCTTTGTGGAAGTGGTTGAGCTGCTGGGAACATGGGGCCAGCACTCAGCATCCGGAGTCAGAGGGCCTTGCATCTGTGTCCCTGGGCTGTTCCAACCAGCCACTCTCTGATGTTATCTGAGAAACCGTGACATGGGCAGGAGGACCCGGGTGGCCTGGCCCCTGGCCTATTTACTCTGTGGCAGGCTTGGCCCAAGAAGCTGCTCAGTCTGCACACAGCACCCCTTTCCTCATAGCTGGTGGTAGTGAGTGCTCAGATACCTTCTGCGCCACTCTAAGAGCTGGTGAGGCAGGGACCCACGCCTGGGAGAAAGGAGGGAGGGACAATACACTGGGGTGAGATACAGTCACATGTGCATGGATACCAGGAACACATGCTGTGTGTACACGCACTCCTGCCTGCACCTCAGCCACACCCACCAGTACATGTGTGTGCCTTAGGCGCATGTGCAGCCTGTGAAGATGTAGAGGAGAGGACCTGGGTTTCAAAGAGGAAAATTTCAGAATTTAAGTTTCCCTTGCTACATACTAGCTGTGTGACCTTGGAGTTTTACAGACTATGGATAAAAGATTTGGGGGACTCCATTGTCATTATGAGCCCTGCAACATGGACTGAAGGCTCTGCTCTAGGGGAGGACATGGCCAAGCCCTTTGTTGTTGACTTAAGCAAGACAGTGTTGAGTCAAGGACACTCGCTCCACCAGCACCATCCTCTCTTGGGGAGGCTGTTCTCACGGGGGCCCCAGAGAGGAGAGTTTGCTCCTCTGTCAAGAAGCAGTGACAAGGCTGCAGGAAGTCAAAGCTGCTGATGACAGCACAGGATGCAGACTTCTGGACCGTATTAGTCAGCTTTGCATTACTGTGAATGAAATATATGAGGCAATTCATTTTTGAAGAACAGAGAAAAAAAATAAAGAGCAGAGGGTTTGTTTTGGTTCATGACACCATCTAAAATGAAGCAGCCATGGGGCTGGTGAGATGGCTCAGTGGTCTAAAGCACCTACTTAGAACAAGCTAAACTAAGCAAAACACAGGGACCACGGTTCAATCCCCCAGCACCACATGCCAGCCCGCCCCGCCCCCTGGTGGGCTGAGCTGGCCACACACACACAAAATAAATAAATAGATATTTAAAAATAAAAAATACCAAGGCTTTGACAGTGGCCTTTGGGGGACACTCAATAGCCCAGATGTCCCCTACATCCTGTCCCTGCCCTTATGACTTACACAAATGACCTCCTTTTCCGTAAGATGAGGATGGAACGGCACACATCCAGCAGGAGTCACTGCTGGAGCACGCAGCAGGCAGGCCTGGCCTCTTGTGCTCATCTTGTTTCCCTCCTGGTCACAAACAAACCCATGTCCTGAGGCTGTGTTTTCCCAGAGTGTTTGTCACAGTTATCCATGACAAGGTGAAGGAAACATGGCGATATGTTAGGGCAAGTGACTCTGGAGCCAGTTTGCTTATCTGTAAACCAGGATGACAATAGCACCTACTTCCTGTGGCACAGGGAGTGGGATTGTGTGGAGAGGGTGGTCCAACCTGCTGGTAGGTCCTCACTGGGGGCTGCAAGCAGCACACCTCTCCAAGGTCATGCTCAGTGCTCTACACTGCCACCTCCAGGCCAAGAGATCTGTATAGGGGTCAGCCTGGCATCGGTGCAGCTCAGGTGCTGCTAGGCCCTGGCTCAGGTGTCAGGGCCCTGCATTATTGAGATTAGAACCTTTGTTCCACTTGCTCCTGGTCCTCAGTGCCCATCCTCCACCTCTTTCAGGCTCTGGTGGCAGAGGCAGAGGGAGGGAGGGGACATTGCCATGATGGCGCAGGCAGCTACTCCTGGGAGCCCAGAGCTCCCTTGTAGCCTGGAGCAGGCCTTGGCCCTGTACCAGCTCCTCTTCCAACGCCCTGCAGCCCTGGGCCAGCTCCGTACTGCACTGCAGCAGGTGAGGAGGCTGGGCACTGCCCTGAAGGGTGGGCAGGGGCCTGATGCTTTCTTTTTGCCCACCCAGGCACAAGAGGGCCAGGACTACCCCCTAGGGCTGGCACTGCCCACTGTGCTGCTGGAGATGGAGTGGAGCCAGCGGGCCAAGGAGCAGGTGGGGTGGTGGCCAGTGAAGGATGGGTGGCAGGGGACAGGGCCAGTGCCCCCTCACACCCTGGCTCCCCACCTTCCTATAGCTTCTCTGGGACCTGGAGCTGCTGACTGGGGCAGGCCTGGGCCTCTTCTGGCCCCCCTGGGCCCATTTCTGGCGTCAGAGGCAGCAGGCTTACCATGCACGGAGCCAGCACAGCCCGCCCCTTGGTAGGAAGGGTGGGGACACTGAGCAGCAGGTGAGTGAGGTAAGCAGGGGCACATATGAGTTTAGGGCTGTTGTGGAGGTGAGGGAAGTAGAAGGTTCATGGACTTTGGAGATCTACAGCCCTGTCTGTAAATCTGCTCTGATGGCTCCTGCAGCTGTGAGCTTCAGTCTCCTCAGATGTAAACGAGGAAAATGGCAGATATTTCGCCAAGGCTTCGAAGGACCTGGGAACTCATCAGAGGGCTTCGAAAGGAGCCCGGCACACACCAGATGCTTGTTACTTGCAGGTTGCTATTATTCCACAATTAACCACCAGACTGGTCAATGAACTGTGTGCTGATTCTGGGAAGCCTTTCGGTGTGGCTGCCCAGGTGCCCAGGGCTGCCCTGAGAGGGATGGAGACACTGAACAGCCCTTACCAGGGGCTGCCCCTCCACAAGGGTGTTGCTCTGGTGATGGGCCCCAAAACTGAGCAGAGCACTGGGATGTGGATCCCAGTCCCTGCCCTGCCACTGGCTCTGAGGTACAGTAAGCCTCAGTCTGTAGCAGCTCTGGGCCATGGCAGTCTCAGCCACAGGAGGATGGGTGGTGAACACTAAGAGCAGTCGGGCCAGGACTGCAGTTTCCTCACAAGGCTCAAGAGAGCAGGAGGAAAATGTTCCGAGCACTTTACATGCAAAGGAAATGGTCAGACAAGAACCTGAGTACTAGGAGGCAGCGGCCTTGAGACCATCTTAGGGACTGCCTTCCACACTGGGGGTGGGGGCTGTTGCTGTCCTGTGGACTTAGGTTCTCCAACCCTTTCAGCGTTCCAGGCTGTGCCCTTCACCCCTGGCTGAGGACTCCCAAAGCCAGAAGCATCAGCTCACAGAAGGGTGCGTCCCTCTCCTAGGAAACCCTGTATTTCCTCTGTGTTGCCTCACATAGTGGCCCGGGACCCAGTCCTCTCTTGTCTCCTTCTGCAGTCCTGCCCCATGCCCCTACTCATGTCTCTGGCTCCTTCCAGGCCCTCAGTTGCACACAAGGTTGCCGAACTGCTCCTGGTAGGGTGACCCCAGAGTTCTAGTTCCCAGGATCTAGCTGGCACAAGGCTTGGGAGGAGAGGCCATCCTGAATGTTTAGACACTGGCTGGTGGGTCCTAGGGGAGAATGGCAGCTGGACCCCTACCCTACTCCTGAGCCCAAGGGCTATCTGAGATGCACTTGAGACAGTTCCTGGACTCCTTCAGGGAGCAGGCACCAGGCCCGTCATCTGCATCGGATCTGGGTGAAGCCAGGAATGACACAGACCCAAAACAAGAAGGCTCTGGCACACCTGAAAAGGCCACACCTGGTATGTGGACAGGAGGGGTCGGGCAGCCAGGACAGCAGGGAGCTCCTGGAGCTGGAGAAGTCAGATTAGGTGGGAAGGCAGGGATCTTCTTAGCTCAAGTGTAGGGACTTCTGTCATTGTTCAGGTTCTCACTAGGTAGCCCATGGTGGCTTCAAACTTGTGATTCTCCTGCCTCAGCCACCTGAGCACTAGGATTATAGGTGTGTGCCATTAAACCCAACAATCATAGCTTTAATTCTTCCTTCATACACAACAGTGTGTTTCTGGTTGACAGAAGCTTTTGCAAGTATTTTATCTCTTAGGAAGACAGATATTAATTATACTATTACCTGGAAAATAAACGATCTAGTAAGACAACAGGTCAGCATCCCAGAGGGAGGGGTGGGAGGTTGTTTTCAGAATACGTGGCAATCATTTCTAAAGCTTAACAGTCTTACCAGCTCCTTTGTTCAAAAAACCTTTGAAAGATCTACTTTCACAGAGAACACACCCATTTGGTTAAAGTTATGAATATTCACATCTCTATTGCCTAGCAGAGCAAGATGTGAAAGCTCTCTATTTAAGATCTTTTGAAATCAGGTTCGATTAACTAATTTTATGGATGTAGAACATCTCTCTTTCCTCCACAGCTGCAAGGCAGCAGCGACATCATCTCTTTTTTAGTTTTCTTTTGTTAATGAGGAACATTTGCAGTTTCTAGGCCAAGCTCAGCTTTTCATTTCTTGAATTTCATTTGAGCTTGGGGTCAGAGACAAGGGGCTAAGGAGGATTTTCCCTAATAACAGGAAAAAGTATAGTACATGGTATTTTTTTCTATGGTCTCAATTGCCACAGCAGGACAAGGTGTGGTGTAATGGTAGAGAGGCCCCAGAAAATGAGCTCTTCTTGTTCCCAGGCCAACTGCAGTGGTCTTGGGGGGTGTGCAGGATGCCCTAGAGTGGTCTGTCCTGGCTGGGTGGATGAGGGAGATGGGGTTGGCTGTTGGCAGGCACATCTGACAAGCAGGTTCATGATAGGCCGGGCAATGCAGGTGGGATAATGAACCGTGACAGCCATGAAATTCAAGCAGCACCCTTAGGGTGCCACCCATTCCCCTACACTGGGCTTTTCAGGTAGTTTGGGACAGTGTGTGAGGGGTTGAGGCGTGACAGAGAGCTCTCAAAGTGGGTCTTTCTCCCTCAGGTTACTTACAGGACATGACTCCTATCACCAGCAGGTCCTTTGAGGAGCCAGAAATTTCAGTGTTCAAGGTGAAAGGGTCAAAGGGACCTGGGCAAGGCCTCTCTCAGGTTGGAGACAACTCCGGTGGGGTTTACCTGGGAGGAGGTTGCTGGTGTGAGGTGGGGCTGCCTCCATGTTGAAGGAGGGACCCTCACTGAAGAACTGTTACAACAGGTAAAATGGCCTCAGCAAATTCAGAAAGGAGGCAAGGACCAGGCACTGGAGTGTCCCATCCCCCTGAGGAAAGGTGCTTACGGGAACTGGGAATAAGCCTGTACCCAAGGTGCTCTCTCCCTTTCCAGGACCTGGCCCAGAGGGGAGAGAGAAGCCAAGTAGAGCCTCAGATCCAACAACCCCATTCACTGATACCCAGGAGCCCAGAGGAAAGCAAGCTCAGTCAAGAAGCCCCAAGGCCCTCTGGTCTGGCTTCCCAGGGCCTCCTAGCACCCCAAGATCCAACCAAGGGTTTGGGTTTGGTCCTGGACAGAGAGCGATCAGAGCCTCAAAAATTGCTTTTGTTGAACCTTCCTCAGAGGCTGAGAGAGGCAGTCCCTATGGGTCAGAAAGGGCAGGGGTCCCAAGAGGAGAACAAAGAAATCCCGCTGGGTCAGGGAGAAAAACCACCTGAAAGTCAGAGAGAAGAGGCATCCCAGGGAGAGAACCCAGAGGCTGCTCAGAGTCCAACAGAAAATAGTCCAGAGTGTTGGCAGCTAGAGGAGGCTCCTCGACCTCAGGAAATGAAAACCTGGCAGGCTTGGGAAGGCCACATCTCACCAGCCTGGGAGAGGGCTCTGGGGGAAGCAACTGCCCAGCGCGTGGAGGACGACCCCCTGGGCCGGTGGAGAGACTTCCCTAGGTCTCTGGGAAAACAAAACCCCCAGAGTTTGGAAAGGGGAAACCCAGGCCTTCGGGGAAAGGACACTCAGAGGACGGAGGGCAAGACTGAGGGCCTGAGTCAGGAGTCCGCTAGGCCAACGCTGGGGGCCTTCCGGGAGGAAGCTTGGGCACCTCTTCCCGGCCCAGAGGTGGGGATGCCGGCAACACGGAGCACTAAGGGCTTTGGGCAGCCCAAGCTTCCTCCATCTGTGCCGAGAGGGGGTCGCGGCCCAGCGCATCCGGCAGTGGGCGCCCCGAATTTCCCGGGCACGCTTGGGGAGCGAAGAGGCAGTGCTGGGGGCGCCCCTGCCTCGAAGGCCCAGTGGCCCGCGTTCCCGGGCGTGAGCGCGGCTCAGCTGGATTCAGCTCTGCGGCGGCTGCTGGAGCTGCACGGCGCGGCCCGGAGACGGCAGCGGAGGGACCGAGAGCAGCAGCGGCTCCGGGTGCGTCTCTGCAAGAGCCGCGGGGCGGCCCACACGGCGGGAGGGTGGGACGCCAAGGCCAAACCCGGCTCACTGCTGCCTCTGCAGGTGCTGGAGCGACTCCGTATCGCCGGGAACCGCCACTGCCGGGTCCACCCGCTGGCTATGCCTACCAGCCCTGCACAGCTCCAGACTCAGGCAAGAGCCAGGGAAGCAGGGACCACTAGGACCCTGCGGGGACAGGGCGGCTCAAGGGAGGGGAGGGGCGGGGCCACGTGGGCCCCACCGAATTCTGCCCACCCAGGAGGACACCGCGGGGTGGCAGCATGCGCTGCGGGAGCAGTTGGACCAAGTGCACCGGGAGAGGACCGGGCGGCTGCGGGCCCTTGGGGCCAGGTGAGGGGCTGGCATGGAAGGTTGGCTGTGATGGAAGGGGATTTCCCCAACTGACTGATAGGCCACTCTCCTCCCCTAGGAACACCCAAAATTTCCAGGAGCTGCTGTGGCCCCCAGGCTCTAAGGACCCTGTGACTGGAGAATAGCCGCCAACTTCTTGCTCCTTCTAGTCATTGCTGGGTCCCCAGAGGGAATGATAAAGAAGATAAACGTTAAGAAGAAAGGAAGAGATTCTGAAAGGCCCAGAATAGAGCCTCAGGTCCCAGACAGCAGACACTACACACACACTACAGGCCTGTTACTTCTTTTTCCTTCCTCTAAACTCCCAGCCTGGCTGGGGTCAAAGGGCCAGGTCCCGGGGATCCAGCAGGGCAAAGGCCCCATTCTTGCGGAAGAAAGACTCAATGCGGCACATCTTGCAGGAGACCAGTTCTTGCTTCACTGGGGGGCCTGGGAAAAGATATCAGAGGCCACAATAGGTTCCCGGGGAAGGGACTCACATAGGGCCCCTGTCTGTCTGCATGGTCTTGTATCCATTTAGTGAGAAATAAAAAGAACTTGTGAGGAGTGGGAGCTACAGACACATACAGGCTGGCTGCTAAATAGAGCAGTGAGTGCAGGCTGTCTGCCATTGGCACCTCAGCCTGCTGTCACAGGGACAGACTGCTGCCATAGGGCTTCCTTCAACCTCCACCCTTTCTGGGGCTTCCCTCTTGCTTTTGTTGGAACCTTGCTCCCTTGGCTTCCCTCTCAGGCCCCTGGGGGAAAAATGAGGAAAACTTCTAACCATGTCGATTCCTAGCCAATCATTTTTGCACAGGCACCGGAGCAGCTGGAGAAAGACTCATGACTGAGTGACCTCCCTTGAAATTCACCACACAGACAAAAGGCCACTCAGCACCTCCTAGCAACCTGGCAACACTCAGTGCCATATTCTCTGCCCCGCACTTTCACTCTTCACTGAAAATCCTATACTGACTTAGCTGGTTCCTCCTAGCTGATGGCAGTTCTCAGCTACACAGGAAACTGACTCAGTTTACTATTGGCCATGGCCCTGCCCATGGGCTCTGGTGAGATTTCAGCAACTTGAGCTCCTCAAGTGACCTCATTCAATAGCAAGGATTTTTTTTTTTTTTTTTTTTTTTTTGCAGAACCAGCGATTGAACTCAGGCCCACTGAGCCATCTCCCCGGCCCCAATAGCAAGGATTTACATAGCACTTACATATATTCTAATGACACCCAGACTTGCTCTTCAGCTCCGGGCTGATTCAGAGAGCCAGACTTTCATACACAATTCTAACACTTTGAGCTACCTTGGCCAACTGACCTGTTGCATGCACCCTCTGGCCTATACTCTTCTGGTCTTCCCTACTGAAGCAGCTACAGCCAAATATATGGGCATTGCCACTGATTTCTCTCTTCCTCTCGTTTTTTTTTTGCGGAACCGGGGATTGAACTCAGGCCCTTGCGCTTGCCAGGGAAGCGCTTATTCCACTGAGCCATCTCCCCGGCCCCTCATATTTCAACCTACCAAAAATTTCCAATGAGTTCAATCCCCGGTTCCAAAAAAACCCCAAAAATTCCTATGAGCCTTCCACTAAAACATCCAGAACTGACTTCAGCACTCCTGCTAACCTTCTAGTTAGGAGCCACCACCACCTCTTGCCAAGCTAACTCAAGATAGAGGGTTAACTCACTTGTCAGTCTACAACTCCCCTGGAAATCCATTACTTATAACACGGGGTAACTTTTTAAGTAAATCAGTATCACACACCTGCTGAAAGCCCTCCATTGGCTTCTCTTTGAACTACAGTAAAATCCAAATCCCTTTTTCCCTGTCATTTAGCTTTTCCTGACAATGTACCTGAAGAAGCACCTCTCCTCTGCCTGCCCAGTCATTCCCTAATCCCTGGAATTATAGTCCCTCTTGGCCATTTCCTTGTTCTGCATTTATGGTCTGGAGCCTCCACTGAATGCCCACTCCCTGTCACATGGTTGTTAATTCCAGGTCTGGGAAGTGACTCGTTTGAAAGGTTGGGGCTCACCCAGCTGCCAGCCATATGTGAAGTTGGTGGTGATGGGCAAGAGGTAGCGCGTCTCTGGCAGGTCCAGTTTTCGGGTGTTGAGGTAGTGGTAACGCCCCTTTAAGTCATGGGAGATGCCTTCGTACAGCAGGGCCCGGGTGGCAGGTGGTACTGGGTACATTTCTGACTGAAAAGCCTCTGGGACAGGGCTGGGAGTCTTGGAAGGGACTGCTGTGGGGACAGGCTGGGGTGAGAGTGGGGCCTTGGAGGCCAAGGTAGGCAGTTTGAGGGGCAGGCGGGCTGCAGCCTTGGCCTTCTGCTTGGCCTTCACCAATGACCCATACTTGTGGTGCCATTCACACCGCAACATCTTTTCCCTTAGATATTCCTCCTTCCAGAAATTCTGCCGCAGCGTATCCATGTTGAGCTGCCGCGACATGGTGGCAAAGAAAGGGTGGACCAGTACCAGGGTAGATGCCACCAAGGGGTGAATACAGCAAGCAGAGTTCTTCTGCCAGCAGGTGGCTGCCCTGGGACAGTCACCTGGCAACCAAGCCCCACCTCACACAGGGCTAGGGTTCTATTTGGCATGTCCTCAGCAGACCTCATGTGCCACCCTTCCTGAAGCAGCCTGGGCCCCCAAACCTCCCTCAGGACCCAGATTGAGCTGGAATTACAGGTGTCCTGGTTTCCTGGGCTTTCTTTTCTGTCCTCTGCCCCATGCAAACTGGTAGTCAGGAGTTCTCCTTCCCATCCCTGTCCCCAGCTGGTCCTCTTTGATCCAGACAACCAGTCCCAACTTACAAACTCTTGGACCAATCTTCCTGGCCCAGCTCTTCTCTGGCAGAATCTTTCTAACCTTGGTCCTAATCTACCCCTAAAGGCCTGGCCTACCATCCTTTCCAAGCACCCAGCCAAGTTTGGAGAGAACCAAAGTATTTAATTTAACATCAACAGTGACACTATGTAACAGCACAGGGAAGAGGTAGAGGAGAGACAGGATGGTTGGGCTTCCTGTTCCCTAACCAGCCTGGATTTTAACAGCAAGCCCCAGTGGTCTAGAATCATCCATCACCCAGCCAGCCATGGAGGGGAAAGGGTAGGGCTGGAAGAGGCCTGGCCATGGGGTGGGGGTTTCAGAGCCAAGAGTGGCCTAGCGCAGATCTTCAGCAGTGAACATGCCCTTGGCCCTGCGCAGGATGGAGTCCTTGGCAGCATCATAGGGGTGCTCCTTGGATGGGATCTCCAGGACTGCTGGAATGGAGCGCTGGTGGGCATCGAGGGCATGCCGAACCATCTCTGCGATGTACTGGTTGATGAGGATGATGCCGATGTCATCCCGGTTTAAAAACTGCCTGTGGGGGGAGACGGAAAGGTACTGAGGGCAGTCCAGGGAGCAGCTCTCTCCTCTGCCCAGACAGCTCTCTCTAGGTGTTGGCACTGGGCCATGGAGGGCAATGAGAGGGACCTGGGACACAGAGGACAAGAGGAAAGGCTGCTATACTAAACTTGCTCAGTCCTGTTCTTCCTTGAATGAAGCAATGTCACTCAAGAGCTCAGGGCCACCTGAGTACTAGCACTCTGGGAGGCTGATGCAGGAAAACTGAAATTTTGAGCCAGGCCTAGACAACTGAGCAGCTCAGTAAGATCCTACCCCTCCACCCCTCTCAAACAAAAACAACAAGGGTTGGTGAGGATATAGCTGAGTGCAAAGGCCCTGGGCAAATCCTCAGTATACCCTCCCCAGCACACACAAATACACACACACAGCTGAGGGCCACACTGGTCAAGGCTGGCTTCTACCTCCCCGAGTGGAGAAGGAACTGGTCATGAAGATGAGTGCTGTGTGTTCTACAAGCTGTCTTTGTGTGGGGAAAGGAAAGGTCAGGAATGAAGGTCTTTTTGCAATTGCATAAAGACTGCAGAAAGATACTGAAGGGCTTAAATGGTTATCCTTATAGGTAGAGGAGATAAAGAGGTACAAGGCCTGGGATGAGGGTTATATTCCTTACCATGTATGTTTTTTCGTTGTTTTTAGTCTGGTATTTTTGTTTGTTTTTGTTTTTGTGGTACCAGGGATTGAACGCAGGACCTTGTGCATGCCAGGCACTTACTCCACTGAGCTATCTCCTCTGCCCAGTTTTCATTGTTTTTGAGATAGGGTCTCACCAGTCTTGAATCACTGTATAGCCCAGGCTGCCCTTGAACTTGTGTTAATACTGCCTCAGTCTCCTGACTACTAGCATTACAGGAAGGTACCACCTGGCTAGAATTTTTTTTTTTTAACTTTTTTTTTTAGCACTTGAGAGGCTGAAAAACAGCAGGATCACAATGAGCTCACAATGAGACTGATCTGTGTAGTGAGACCCTATACTAAATAATTAAAAACAAAACAAAACAAAACATTTTTTTATACCTTTTCTTTTTTGACACCAGGTTGAGCTATGTAGTTCAGGCTGGCCTTGAACTTGGGGTGATCTTCCTGCTTCAGCTCCCAAATGCTGGTATTACAGGCGTGTGCCACCACACCTGTCTAGAAAATTTTTTCCTCTTTTTTTCTTTTTTTTGTCTTTTTGAGGCAGGGTCTCACTCTGCAGTTCAAGCTGGCCTTGAACTCACTTTGTAGCCCAGGCTGGCCTCCAACACACAGTGATCCACCTGCCTCAGCCTCCTGAGTGCTAAGCTAGGATTATGGGTGTGCCGCCACCACCACAGCTGGCTGGCTAGAAAATTCTTCTACTTCTTTTTTTTTTTTCCTGGTACTGGGGATTGAATTCAGGACCCTGCGTTTGCCAGGCAGGCACTTATTCTCCTGAGCTATCTCCCCCCAGCCACCTGGCCAGCAAACTGTTGAAGTACTATTTGTCTTCCTTGAACGACTACTTGGGCCACTTTACCAACTGCTTAGCAATCAGGAGATAGTAGCCTCCCAGGCCAGTGCCTATCTGGCCCCTGACAACAGGAACCAGTTTCAGCCAGCAGCTCTAGGCCGAGCTGTTTGGGGAAACAAGGGAGTGGAGTATTTCTGAAACTTGGTAGAGGAATGCTACAGAAAGAGGGAAGAAAAGAATAGGATTCTACCATCAATTCTAATCACCAAGATATCTCCTGGATTAAAGGGTACACCTGCATCCACACTTTGAAGCTATCATCCTTGACTCAGGCCAGGAGGAAGTACCAGGTTTTAGTAGAAAGCCAGACAGTCCAGATATTCTGCTCACTGTGCTTAAGATAAAGGAAAATTCCAAGGCAGCCTGAGGACAACTGCACACTCCGAGTGTGTATAGGAGAGGCAAAAAAGCGTTGGTTCTCGGTTCAAATTCCAGCTATCACTCTTCTCACTGGCGTGCCTTTGGGCATGTGTCTTAACCTCTCTGCGTTTCGTTTTCTCACTTGTGAGAATAATAACCTCTACCGTGCAGGTCGGTAGAGGTTCCTTGCGAGCCTCTAAGGAAGATGAGACTACAGAAAGGCCCAAGCCCAAAGCCTAGGTTCCCAGCGAGTGCGCTTTCTTTAGGGGGAAATTAGCAAAAGCGCCGAGCACCCTGCAAGGCCAGGGGACTGCTCTTTGATGAGTATCAGGGACCGGAAGAGCCGCTGAGGCTGACCGTCTCCACGGGCCGGGCGCCCCAGACGTCCAGTTATGGCAGGGACAGGTCACAAGTTCTGTTCCCCTTCTTTCCTGACACACAGTCATGTGAGGGGGAGCTTGTGGATTTGTCACAGCCCCGAGACCACCGAGCCCCAAAGGAGAACTTGGGGGCACGGAGGCTTCCACTTCACAAGGGCGGACAGCGTTCCAGAGTCGCCTCTCATCCCTGTAGGGGTCTGACACCTCGGACCCCGGGTCGCCTCTGCCCTCTCCTACGCTCCCCTAGACAGCAGCCCGTTCAGGCCTCGCAGGCTACCGTACCGGAAGGTGTCTTCGATCTCATTGATGGTTGTATCCTTTTCTACCACCAGGAAATTAGGATGGCGATTCTTGTTAAGCTCCCCTATGCCGCCCAGGAGAAAACCAGTAACTGTGTCTTCATCTCCGATCACTGCGATTAGCTTCCCCCTTCCCGTCATCGCAGCAGCTAGCAGCGACAGCTCCAACTCCAGAGGTCGCCAAAGCCCCGCCCCTGCAGTGTGTCATTGTCCAGCGGACCCCAGCCCCTCCCCTAAGACATGCGCAGTTCCACCGCTACCGCTCCGGGACATGCGCATTAGCAGAAATACGGTTCTTCCTGAATGCGCCTGCGCCACACAGCGAGGCCTAAGTCAGGTGACTACGCTTCCCAGAGGGCCGCGCGACACACGGGCTCTCCGGCGTTTGTCAGCTCTTTGAAGTGCTGGGTGCCTTACTCGCGCCCACATAGTTTTGGGTTGAGCGCTGTTAGGCGCTGAGATCCCAAGGAAGGTCGGAGTCTGGCCGTCTGTGCGTTACATAATGACGACACAGTTAACAATGCTTGTTTGTTAGTTACCAAGAGAATAAGCAAGTTACTGATAAGAATGTGTCGCGAGATAGTCAAGAGAACAGGCGAGTGCAAAGTATCGAGTTAGTTGCTAAAATGTGAGTACATGGGAGCGCACATGTCTGGTGAGTAACTCCCCAAGAGAGGCAGTGCCTGAAGCGCACTTCCCTAAAGAGGTGGCCTCACCTGAGTTGAGAAAGGACCGACAAAGTGAAGGGTATAGAAATGAGGGCAAGAGTGTTCGGAGCCGGAGGACCGGCATATGCCAAGGCGTGGCAACTAGAGAGCCTAAGAATACTGAAGAAAATCAGGCCCATTTTCCTGAAAACGAAAGAATTTTAAGTGAATGACTGCTAATGGCCAGACTTATGCTTTAGCGCCATCACTGAACTGTGCTGCTGGGGGAGGCTGACTGAAGGAGGAAAAACCAAACTGGGAAGGCACTGTGGTAGTTAGTGATAGGTTGTGCAGTTTCCTTTCGCCTTTCCTGCTGCCACAGGGAAGACCTCAATCAGCTCTTCAGATATTTCTTTTTTTTCTTTCTTTTTTTTTGCGGAACCGGGGATTGAACTCAGGCCCTTGCGCTTGCCAGGGAAGCGCTTATTCCACTGAGCCATCTCCCTAGCCCTCTTCAGATGTTTCTAAACATCCCCCTCAAACTCCACCCCCACCAAAAGTTCGTAAAAGACTCAGCTTTCTTTGTTTCAGGCCGGAAGATCTATCTGTCCCATCTATCCTTTCCGTGTCTTTAAAGTTAATAAAGCCTTCTTTTTTCTTTCCTATATCTTTACTGCGCTCGGAAAAATTTATCAGTTAGGATGTGCAGAAAGAGATGAAGTCAGCAAGAGTGGGGCAAAACTGCTTTTCGGATTAGATGTGTTTGGGGGTTGAGGTAGAGTTACTCAGGTGACTTGCAGGCATCTGATCTGTGCAGTTAAACGGATAGGAGAGTATCCCCGATGGAGTAAAGTCTGAGATGAACAGGTTGTAAGAGAAAGGGCGCTCTTTTCGCTTACCTTTCAAGAAAAGGGAGGAGACTGTATCCAGTAAATTTTAAAAAAGCAAAGAAAAAGAAATGGGGACCCCTGGCATTGGCATATGGTTTGTGAATTTTGAGCCCTTGGGATATCTGGTCTGGTTTAGTGGTTGTGGGTATGGTAGGCCTGGATTTGAAGGTACCTGGTCTGACTCTTAGCCCTGCTACTTTGCGTTTCAATTTTGGGCTCACTGAGATTTCTAGGGTCTTGGTTTCTTCAGATAACAGTAGAGTACTTCCCAGGGCTGAGCACCCAGTCCCCCACTGCAGCTGGGTACAAGCAGCTCTGCCAGTCTAAATACATCAATCCCAGAGGGAGGACAGCAAGGTAGTTGGCAAAACCTCACTGCAGGGGCTGAGGGAATGAGGGGCAGAGAGTGAGATGGCTATGAGGGTGTGTGTAGGAGTACCTGGTTTCGGGGCTGGCACAGAGCTGGCCCTCAGTGGCCACGAGTGAACAAATCTGCCCATACGTATTTATTTGGTACAGAGTCTCTCTGTGCAGATGTGATCCTCCTGTCTCAGCCTCCCTAGCACTGGAATTACAGGCGTATATCACCAGACCCAGTTCCAGTGGCCAGCATGACATGGCCGGGGTTCAGGAGCCAGCACAGTATGTGGTACTGGGGATCAAACCACAGTAGGTGCTTATGCCGCCGAGCTATCTCCCCAGCCCATCAACTTTTGTCAGATAAAGGAGCTGGAATACCATCACAGTCATCTTGACTCCTTCATTCAGCTGTCATTTATCAAATGTGACCCCAGTTTGGAGCTAAAGATACAAGATTAATGGAACCTGATTTCTACACTTCGAGATTTCCTGCAAGATGAGGGAGGTGAGAAATGTCAGAGAGAGAGGACTGAAATAGAGTGAAAACTAGCTCTGCAAATATCCTGAGGGGCACATTCAGGGTGAGGAGGGGGCAAGTACCTCATCCTAGATGCAGGAAGGGGAAGGTGAAAGTTAGGAATGAGGAGCAGACAGGCCACTGAGTGAAGGGGTGAGGAGGGTGGTTAGGAACAGGAAAAAGGGTTTGGGGGTCTTTTCCAGCAGTCCCACTGCTTAGGGCCTGAGTGCTGTTCTATTGTTGCAGGCTCTATTAAAAGAAACATGTCTGCCCTGCTCTACCAATGAGTTGTTCATTCAGACCCTTATTAGATCTCCCAGGCCTGGGGGGCTCAGGCTGATGCACAGGCTATGGTGGATAGCTGGTCCTGGTCAGCATTGTAGATATAACCAGAGATGTGTCCAAGGACAGGGTCCAGTAAAATTTCCTGTGGGCCAGGAAGCCAGTGGTTGGGGGCAACAGTTTCCAAATAGATGGCCTGCAGCACAGATGCCTGGGAAAATAGAGGCCATGAAGGGCATTGGAGGACCATTGAGTTGTAAGGAGCAGGTATCTGAATGTGGGGGATCTCAGAAGCCTTCTTAGAAACGAGATTATTTAGCCTGGAGCAAGAGGGAACCACAAAAGAATTTAAACCAAAGAAGGACATACTGCTGCTGGTGGGACCCCCTCTAGCTTTAGCGTGTACAGGGAGTGAGCTGGCCAGGACCTGCAGGAGCCCAGGAGAAGCTCTGGAGTGAGGTCATGGTGGAGGAGGGGCTGCAGCAGACTTGACCCAAACCTAGAATGAAGGTCCCGCTTGCCTGCTGGGTGAAGACCATGCCTATTTGAGTCTGCGCTCACTGTCTTAGATTTCTCATTTGAAGAGCATTTCTTAGGTCAGGCTGAACTGAAACTGGCCTTCTAGAAGTCTTAGAGCAGGCAGCATTCCAGAACAGTGTCCACTCCCTGGTACTGTCTCCCGGCTTCCAGCTAGCTGAGGACTCAGCCTCCACCCCCACCCCAGTCTCTTGAGCTTTCTGCCAACATCCCAGCCCTCAGGTCTGCCCCAGGCCACTGTTCCCTCAGCCTGGGCAGTCTTCCAGGGGACAACCATCCCGCCTCTGCCTCCCCAGGGCAGATTTGGAGCCAGCCTGCCAGGAAGCAGCCAGCCACCCAGAGCACGCCCACAAGGAAGAGCCAAGCCTCTGCGACAGCCGCACTTTATTTGGAGTTTTCCACCTAAGCAGCTCCCAGCTGAGCTGCATGACATGTGCAAAAGACCCCCAGAAAGCTGGGCCTCGCAGTGTGTAAAAAAGGCCCCCCAAGGGGCAGAGCTGTGCAACCGTAAAAAAGAGAGGGAGGGAGAGGGAGGAGGAGGGAGGGTGGGAGGGAGAGAGAGAAATCAGTCCCCGAGGAAGCCTGGCTTGGGTGGGGTACATAGAGCTTGGGGCAGCCCACATGCTGCTTGTTCCAGATCTGCTCTCTTCTCCAATTGTGCTTTCTTTTCCAAGTCCTTAACACTCCAGGGTGGTGGCCACCACCGGAGAGGCCAGATGCAGTCCTCAGGCAAGGCAGCCTGGCCGGCAGAGTGATTTGAGGGTAACCACTCTCACAGACGCCCCCAAAACCTTGCTCCCCCACTGGCCATGGCTCTACCAGGAAACTCAGGGCTCCCCTCACCCCCTGTGCTGCACTGTGTCACAGCCTCTGCCTCTGAGCCTGGCCCCATCTCCCCTTATGGCACATCCAAGGGAGGACACCAGCCTGAGACAGATAAAAAGCCTCCATCCACAGAGGGCAAGGAGGCTGTGCCATTCAAGTCACACCCAAGGCAGGTGTCTAGTGCTGGCTCTGTGTGAGTGTGTCTGGGTGTGGCACACTGGTGTGTGGATGGGTGTGAGTGCTTGGCCGGAGGTGGGGGCTGAGGCTGGGGGAGGCACTTCTGGGATTCAAGGCACATTGACTTTGAAGGGGCTTCCAGGGACACTTTCATCACCCCACTTGACAATGAGGATGTAGTCCCCTTTCTCCTTGACAGTGTAGGTGACATTGTATACCCGGTTCCCTATGTGCTTCACATACACCTCCTCGCAGGGGGTCTTGGGCCCATGCACACCCACCATCATCATGTTGGTGCCTGGAGAGGAGACAGAGGGATGGGCTCATACCAGGGTCCCAGAGGCCCGCACCCTCCCCACCCCCCATTCCCATCTTCACCCCACCCTATCCCCTTGAGCATGCCTGCTTTGCTGCAGTCCACGGTGAAGGAGTTCTTTTGACCCACAAAGGCCTGGGACAGCCCAGGGCCCCGTGTCACCACCTTGCTGGCATCTGAGGAGAACTTGGGGATGGAACTATAGCTGGAACCACGGCTTGAGGATGACTTGGTCACAGTCTCCACCAGAACAGTGGATGTTTCATGAAGGCTGTGACCTCCAGACAGCCGGGGACCTGCGGGGGACAGTGGGTGGCCATGAACCCAGTCGGTATGAATCCTGCCTTTCCCTAGGTCAGCCCTGGGCCAGCTCTGTGACACTCAGGGACCCAGGGCACATTGAATGCACTGTGTTCCCCCACAATCTCAGCTGTGACATTCAAGCAGTGCAGCCCCATTTCCAACAAGTGCCCAGACTACCAGCTCCAACTCCTGCTTATCCTAGATCTTGGCCTCTGAAGACGCTGTCCCTCATCCTTCTAGGCTTTGTCTGGGAACTCAAGAATCTTACTTTTAAAAGGAACATCCTACATAGCTAAAAAAGTACTTTAAACAGGTTTCAAAAGGGAAGCTTCTCAAATATCTGTCTTCTTTAAAACAAGAAATAAGGGACACCTAGAAGAAAAAGTTAATATTTGGGGTATTACTGTAGGTGGACAAAAATAGCAAGGAAGAACTGGAGTTCTTGTTTGTTCGATTGGTGTTTGGATTTTGGTACCAAGAAGTGAACTCCACGTAATGGAGTAATATAGAAAGCCAGGTTCCCGCCCCCCGTACCTCCTTCCTGGTAACTTGGCCATGCTGTCTGGGGAGGATTATGGTCAAATGAGAACAGCCACTAATGCTGTCGGTGCTGGGCTGGGCTATAGCCCTCCCCCACCTGAGGCACTCACCTGTGACCTTAGCTTTGAAGGGGCTGCCCACGATGTGCTGGGGGCCACCGTACTTGATGGCGATGAGGTAGTTGCCAGGGGCCATGGGAGTGTAGGTGACCACATGGCCCTCAGGACACTCCCGACAGTCCAACTGCACCTTAGAGGGGCCATCGATAGTGACAGACAAGGCCCCTGAGCCTGCATTCAGGGTGTTCACAATGAATTCTGATGACACACCTGGAGGACAGAGGGAACAAGACTGTAGGCAGGAAGAGATGCAGCCTAGAGTGGCACTGAGCCCCAGGTCTTGGGCTGCGGGAGACTTGGAGCTTGGGAAGCATTGCTCCTGCCTCCAGGGCACTCAAGTACCCCAAAGCCCACCCCTGCACCCCAGCTCAGGCACTCACCAGTGGTGCCTCCCTCAAGCCCAGGACCATAGGCTGACACCAAGCCTGGGTCCCCGGCCTGGCTTTGTTCTCCTACACGAATCTTGAAGGGGCTTCCAGGGATGTGGGCACCATTGAACTTGACATCGATGGAGTGGACACCATTCTCATGCGGAATGAAGCGGATGGTATGCTTGTCTGGGGACAGAGCGTTGGTGGTAAATATCTTTCCTTCCTAGGAGGTCCTGTCTGGCAGGGGTGGCAGGGGCATGGGCAGCTCCTCACCACTGTCCAGCTCAGAGACATAGCACTCCTCTACTGCCCCTGACGGTGTGTGGACCCTCGCATCAATCACGCCCCGGGCACCATTCAGCTGCACTGCAAAGGATGCTGGCTGGTTCACCTTGAGCCCCGTCTCCTGCAAAGGCCACAGAAGATACTCAGATTCCTGGGAGGCTAGGGCTGGAGCATCTTCCCTGCTGCCTTTCTCCATGAGCCCAGCGGAGGCACCAGCCTTCCCAGTCCCTGCTGGGCCCTGCCAGCCATCCCATCTTGCAGGGAGACACAGAGGAGGCTGGGGCTGGTCTGACATCTGCATTCACCTGCCATCCACCACCAGAATCAGGCTAGGTACTATGGTGGACAAGGGACGGCATGACCTCTCCTGGCTGAGGAAGCAGGGGCCAGACACTGGGCAAAGCTGGCCTAGTGGGGCTGGTGAGATGGCTCAGTGGTCTAAAGCACCTACTTAGAACAAGCTTAGAAAAGCACAGGGACCATGGTTCAATCCCCCAGCACCACATGCCAGCCAGCCCCGCCCCCTGGTGGGCTGAGCTGGCCACACACACACACACACAC
>NW_004524736.1:4938180-4959646 GCF_000260255.1 Octodon degus | reverse complement strand
GGAAGAGAAGAAAGGGCCTAAGAGTGCTGTATGGACTGCAGGTGCCCCAGAGCTCAGGTGTGGATAGCTGTGTCTGGCCTGGTCTAGGCATGCTTCTGGGGAGAGATGGACAAAGGAGGGGAACCATAGGGGGCACAGGAGTGCTCTGGGGGCTGGTTCTAGGGTGGGGACAGATGCAGCAGGGCTCAGTGGGGTCTGATGGGTCTATCCTCAAGGGCAGCTGGAAGAGGGATGTGTGTGGAGTACACCTCCATGCTCCTTAGCAAGATCCTGTCCATGTGCAGTGTGATTGCTGAGGACCCTCGTTATACATGGTCCCTTTGATAGAAGGAAAAGAAGACGTGCTCACTGTACAAATCCTGGCAGGAGAAAGTGGAGCTCCCCCACCATCTGTACACCAGGTGAGGCAACCTGGTCCTGAGGCTACATGCATATATGTAGGAGCTTGCGGGGCTTCTCTGCAAACTGGCTTACTCTTATTTAATGTTTTTTTTTTTTTTATTTATTTATGTGTGTGTGTGTGTGTGTGTGTGTGTGTGTGTGTGTGTGTGTGGCCAGCTCAGCCCACCAGGGGGCGGGGCTGGCTGGCATGTGGCGCTGGGGGGATTGAACCGCGGTCCCTGTGCTTTGCTTAGCTTGTTCTAAGTAGGTGCTTTAGACCACTGAGCCATCTCACCAGCCCCTTTAATGTTGATTTTATATTATTCTCATATTATTCTCATAAAATCATTAGAACTTTGGGAACGAAGTAGAACAAACTCAGTTTAAGAAATGACAGGAGGTAGTAAGGTCAAAGAAAAACAAGGCAGAGTGACAGAGCAGGGGTAAGTGGATGGGGACCCAGACTCTTCCTCAAGTGCCCTGCCCTGGGGGACCCCTGCTGCCTGGCCCTTCCAGGGAAGGTCACTGCTAAACTCCTGGCCACATGGGCCTGCCACCCTAGACCCCTGCTTATCTTCCAGTTAGCAGAGAGGCCCACGCCCAGCACACACCTGGAGGCTGGTGACCGTGAGACGGCGTGCATCATCTGAGAGGGAGGCCACGGGCACCACGAAGGGGCTGTCTGGGATGTGCTCATCGTTAAACTTGATGGACACTTCATAGTCACCTGGAAAGGGCAGCCAGTCAGTAAGGCCCTAGCTGGGGGACGGTGAGACTGATACCCACACCCACAGCCTCATCCAGGACCAGTTCCTCAGGGCAGAGCTCAGCTCTGAGGAGAGTCCAGCACTCCAGGGGTAGGTGAAGGGACACAGGAGGGAAGGAGCAGGGCCACTGAGGGGAGCCTGCTCTCCCCATCTCCTGCAGTCTTGGGCATGTTTGGCCTGGTCAGTGAACAGAACATGATCTGGAAGGTCAGTCTGGTCCAGCACCACTGGATACTAACCTGGCTCCTGGACAATATAGGAGACCCCACAGGAGCCATCTTTGCGGTCTTCAAATGCAATCTCTGCCTTGCTGGGGCCCTCCACTGCAATGGACAGACCCCCAGCACCAGCTTCTCGGGTCCAGATGCTAAACTCAGCTGTATGTAGGGAAGCAGGGCAGGGGGGCACTTGAATACCACTGTTCCTCATGCTGCCCTGACCCCAGACTCTCTCCCAGGCCCTTGCCCCTCACCTGGCACGCCGGCCACACCTCTCTCTAGCCCTGTGCCTCCAGCTCGCACCTTGTGAGCACCTCCTTCACCCAGCGGGCCCACAGTGAACTGGAAGGGGCTGCCAGGCACATGCTGGCCACGGTACTTGACAGTGACCGTATGGGGCCCCATCTCCTGAGGCACAAAGCGCACACTGTAGGCACTGTCCTCCCCCTCGACGATCTCTGCAGCTTCTATCTTGCCGGATGGACTGGTCACCTGTGCAGTCATGTCCTGAGAGCTGGCTTCCCCTGCAGGGTTGGGAATGTCAGGGCGAGCAGGGCTGTTTCTGCCCCTCAATGCCAGTGAAACTCCATCCTCTGCCCAGAGCAGCCCAGGCTGTCTGGGCTGAGTCTCACCCTCAAAGCCTCCCAGCAAGGACCCTGGCCCAGCCCTGCCTCTCTGCTCACCTTCCTGCTGCCGGGTGATGCTGCCGAAGGAGCCCAGACGTTCCCGGCCCAGGAAGTCCCCAAAAACAGCAGGGAAAGGGTCCCCACCGACCTGGGTGGACTCCTCCACCCGCACCTCACGCTTTGTCTCCCCGCCCCGCGTCTTGCTGATCTCGGTCCGCTCTGTACGGGTGTATGTGTGGCTGCTGCGTGTGAAGGTGCGTGTCAGGCGCTCCTGGGCAGATACCATCTGGAACCAGTTCCCTGCGGAATCCATGGAGGTGAGGTGAGCAGTGAGGAAGGGATATGGAGACCAGGGGGCGGGGGCGCCTGGCCTCTCCCACTGTCCTCCACTCCAGCTCTTCCCCACTCTACCTGGGATCTTGAGGTTGAGGTCGCAGGTACTGCCGATGGTGGCAATGGAAGGCGCCTGTCTACGCCGGGTGATGCTTTCCTTCATGCGGCCCTCACCAGTCACCTTCACAGTGAAGGGGCTTCCTGTAGGGTAGGAGGGTGGGTCAGGCACACAAACTGCCTGTCACTCAGCCCCTGGTCTACCCCCATGTGGCCCACGCCCAGAGCTTACCAGGCACATGCTTGTCAGCAAACTTTATGTTGATGATGTAGGTGCCAGGCTCCGTGGGGCAGTAGGTGACTTTGCATGTGCCATCCTCCATGTCCTCACAGTTGATGTCCACCTTGCTAGGGCCTTCAATGCTTAGCCCCAGGCCCCCATAACCTGAGAAGGGGGAGGGACATATCTCCCTCGGCCCTGTGCCACCCATACTACAATGCTCTCCCTATCTCAAACTGCAGGCCCTGCCCAGAATGGGCACCCAATGCATGTAGTAACCACTAAGCAAAGGGGTGTGGAGGGAGGTAGAGGGGTGAGTGGGGCCTTGGCCCCAAGGACAATAGGCTTTCTCTTAGAAGTGCAAGAACTGACAGGATGTTCACTTCCCTGAATGGACCCAGACTGTAAAGTCTGACAGAGATGGGCCAGGAAGTCCAGGCAAGAGTATGGCAAAATGGGCATTGGGCAGGAAAGGAAGTCACCCGCCAGAGGGGCCAGTCGGAATGGCTCTCTTGGGGCAAAAGTACCTGCATTACGTGTGTCCACGAAGAACTCTGCCACCTGGAAAGTGTGCCCCTCGGAGAGGCCCTTGCCCCAGACCCGGACCTTGCTGGCATCCCCAATCTCAGATGGCCCCACCAGAATCTTGAAGGGGCTGTTGGTGACGTGTTTGCCGCCCTTGCGCACGCTTACCACGTGCTCGCCGACCTCCTTGGGGGTGAAGGAGATCCCTGTGGAGTGGGGGGGATCAGGCAGAGCAGCCCTCAGGCCCCTTCTCCCCCCCACCCAGACACCTCTGGAGACCCAAGCTCACCGATGTGCCGGTTGGGCAGGCGCTTCAGCAGGCAGGGCTCCTCGTTGCCTGAAGGTGCTCGGATGCTGGCAGTGAGCAGGCTCAGGTCACTTTCTGTGATCTTCAGTGACACATCCGTGGAAGTGCCCACATTCAGCTGTGAGGTCCTCATCGAGTCATCACCTGTGGAGGAGTTGGATACGAAGCTGCTGTGACCCCAGGCAGCTCTGCACCCCTGGGGCTCAGGACCCCCCAGGGCAGACCCTGAGGGACGCATCTCACCAGAAGACGGCCAATACTCTGGCTTTCAAGAGTAACTTCAAAAACAAAATGAGATCCTGCCTAAGCCTGGGATGGTTGGATGGCCTTCTCTGCTGTGGAGAAGTGTTCTCTGTGTCTATCCAACAACTCTTTCTCCACCTTTAGAGGGCTTCTGTCTGAGTCCCGAGAGAACTACACATCTGCTGTATGTTCTGTGCATGTGTGTCTGTATGTCCATGCTGTATGCTGACTGTGTCCAGATGTCACCCACCTGTGATCTTGGCTGTGAAGGGACTCCCTGGGATGTGCTTGTCATCAAAGCGCACGATGATGCTGTAGTCTCCAGGTGCTGTGGGCAGGTAGGATACGGTGCAGGTGCCATCCTTATTGTCCTTACAGGTGATCTCTGCCTTGGATGGGCCCTCCACAGCCAGAGATAGACCCCCTGTAGGGTGGAGACAGGGCTGAGGTTAGAGGTCCTGCTCTTGCCTATGTAGCTGGCTTGTCCTACACCCATCCCTGCAGTTCTCCTCACCTTCTCCAGCATCCTTGGTGACAATGGTAAAAGTAGCCGGCTTGTTGACCATACCATGGCTCAGGCCTGGCCCATAGGCACTGACATGGCGGCTGTTGATGGCGTCCACATAGAACTGCAAGGGGCTCCCTGGGGGGACAGGGAGAGGGCTGGGTCAGCACAGGGCAGGGGCTTCCTGTGCCCACCTAGGCCCCCACACTTTCCAGCAGCTTCCCTGCTGAGCCCTGCACCTTTACCATGGGGACTTGGTTCCTGGAAGCCTGCCTCCCCCAGGACATGAGCTTCTCTAGAGAACGCAGGGTGTCTGCACGCAGTGGTGCTTGACTGCTCAAGGAGGGAGGGCAGGGCCCCTGCAGCCCACTCACCGGGGATGTGGTTGCCGTCATATTTGATCCCCATCTGGTGCAGTCCCTTCTCGGTAGGCGCATACCTCACCGTGATGGTGCCATCCTTGTTGTCAGTGATGTTGGGTCGGGCAGTCTTCCCAGAGGGCATCCTCACCTCCCCTGCAGGGCACAGTTATAGAGGGGACCCTGGTTTCTCCCACTGGAAGCCCTTGCTGCCCCTCGCCCTGCTCCTGTGTGGCTCTGCTTTCACCCCTGAGGCCAGGTACTGGGACACAGGTTGGAGCAGCAGGTGGAAGCAGGAACTGAGAGACAGGTGAC
This sequence comes from Octodon degus, assembly GCF_000260255.1. Classification (NCBI taxonomy): domain Eukaryota; kingdom Metazoa; phylum Chordata; class Mammalia; order Rodentia; family Octodontidae; genus Octodon; species Octodon degus. The sequence continues at coordinate 4,954,790 of NW_004524736.1, read as the reverse complement.
TTGAGTCTGAGTTTTAGCGCTGCCCAATTTGGTTTGTGACCTAGAGTAGTTTGTTCCCTCTCTGTGCCCTCAGTTTTCAACTCTAGGAGGCTTTCTTTCGTGCTAGGGACCCTAGGCCATACCTGTGAGCTCTCCTTTCTGCACAGTGAAGGGGATGACCAGGTTGAAGGGCCGCAGCATGGACTCCAAGGGCTCCATGGGCACCACGGGCTCCTCTGTAGCCTGCAACAGGTGAGAGGAAATGGTCATGGTCTGCGGAGGGCGTTGGAGTGCAGCCTGCCTCATGACCAAAGTTGACAAAGCAAGGAGAGAACAAGATGATCAGAGGTGACACCCGAGGGCCTGAGAAGTGTGCCGGTTGCAAGAAATGGAGTGCTGTGCCTGCTTAGAGCTCCCTCTGCCCAGACTGTTGCCTGCCTACTCTACAAGAGGCCCCAAACCATGCCCCAGCATTGACGACAGAAGAACAGAAGGAAGAAATGGAGGAAGAGGGGGAAAGAGGCCGAGGTCCACCGTGGCAGGCACAGTACCCAGTACGTGGGGCAGGTGCTGGGCCGGGGAGGGGCGTAGGGCTGGCGCAGTGGCAGCACTTCAGAGGGCTCCTCCACACGGGGCAGGGGGTCACATGCCTGGGGAGGCAAGGCACTGGGCACAGGGTGCAACTCAGAGAATGGCCAGGGGAACTAAGGTCCTGTGTGGTATCTCAGGTGCCCCATCCTGGCGCTCCTGCAGGGCCCCCCTTTGTGCATACAGATCGAGGACAGCAGTCCTGGCAGAGGGGAGCACTGCATCTCTAAGTTCTGAGTCTATGCCAGCCAAAAGCAGAGCTGTGCGCCCTTCCCCCTTCAGGAGGCTTCAGGACCTCAAGGGTCCTGGAGGCGAGGACAGCTTAGAATGGCGTTCCCTCCCCATTCCCCATCAGCCATTGTCTGTCCCTGGTGGGGATGTGAGCTTACCAGAACGTGGAAGGGGCTGTTGGGGATGTGCTCGCCCCCAAAGCGGATGGTGATGACGTACTTGCCCGGTTCGGGCGCGGTGTAGTAGATGTCAAAGGTACCATCGTGGTTCTCCACCACATCCACGTCAAGCTCTGCCCCATCTGGCGTGGACACCGTGCAGGTCACCTTCCCCTTGCCAGCTGCCTTGGCATCCACTGTGATCACAGTCTCCTCTCCAATCTGGATCCGGGGACCCAGGCAGGCACCTGCCATAAGGAAAAGACAGGTTAGGGGCTGTGGGGGCTGTGCTCAGCTCTTGCCCTGAGTTCTCAGCTGTCTGTAAGCCCCCAGCCCCTAGCAAAAGAGAGAGGAAGATGCTCACCCAGGCCATGGCCTCCAATGGACACTGGAAAAAGAGAAGGGTGTTAGGCATTGCAGTATTAAGGGTGGGGCTGGAGTGGAAAGGGGTTGGAGGGGGCCAGGCTCTCTGGCTGGCCACCCCTGAGGACTGGGCAGGGGATGGGGACATGTTCTGAGGGGGCTGGATGGTGAGAAGGGTGGGGATGTGGAGTGGGTGCCCACCTGTAACAAGGCACTTGCTGGCATCTCCAGTGGGCAGGGCATGGATGCGGAAAGGCGAGTAAGGGATCTCATCGCCGCCATACTTGATGGTGATGGTGTACCGGCCACTCATGTCTGGCAGGTATGACACGGTATATGTGCCATCCCCATTGTCTCGGATATTGGCCTTCTTAGGCTTGCCCTCGGGGTCCTGGGAGAGAAGCAGGGATCAAGGCCTGCCTGCACCCAGGGCCTGACTGAGAGGTAGGTGCGTGGGACTCACCAGGATCTGGACAGTGAGCAGCCCCTCCCCAGCATCCCGAGCATCGATGGTGAACTCCACTGGCAGGCTGGCAGGGATGCCAGAGGCATTGAGGCCGGGGCCGCTGGCCCGCACCTTGCTGGCATCGTGAGCCGGCAGCACCTTGATCTTGAACGGGCTTGAGTGGCAGAAGGATAGACAGTTGGCAGGGGGGTGGGAGGTCCCATCTTATCTTGGTCACATGCCCCCCCCATACACACAGGCAGGAGGGATATCTTTGTGGGAAAGAGGGGCCCATTTCCAGGGGCCAGGTTGTACCCCAAGTCCCAGGGCAGGTCACCCAGGGACTCCTTTGACACAGTATTTCTTTGCCATTACCTAGAAGAAGCTAGCTAACTGTTAAAAAGAAGGGCCTCTCTCATTAGCCCTTCCTGTAAGTGCTAATTTTGGTGTCCAAGTCCACATCCAGGGCAGAGAGCTCCAGGGAGGAGCAGGATGGAGCATCCACCAGATGAGGCTCACATGGGAAGGGTCTCTCCAAGATCAGCAGTGGCCCCAGGAGAAGCCTCGAGAGCTGAGCTGCTCCTTACCTGCGGGGCACCTCCTGGTCAGCATACTTGACAGCTACTGTGTAGGGCCCGTCAGTGGCAGGGGTATAGTGGACAGTGTGGGTGCCATCCCCATTGTCACGCACCTCGACAGGCTCAGCCACACCTGGGCAAGGAGTACAGAGTCAGCAGAGCCTCCTGGCTCCTTGCCCTGCTGCCTTCCCCACCCCCAACACTCTATACCTGTAGGGCCCAGCACAGCCACTTGCAGGGGGGCACGTCCGGCTTGACTGCAGTCCACTGTGAAGGTCTGTGGTACACGGGCCCTGACCCCAGCCCCCAGCCCTGGCCCTGAGCACTTCACCTTCCCAGGGTCCACCACGTCCTTCACTGGTACCCGGAATGGACTCCCTGTGAGGAAGAGGAGGACATCAGTCTCTACCCACCTGCCATGAAGGTCTCCCTGATGCCAAGGACCCAGGAAGGGGCAGCCTCCTGCCTTGAGATAACCACAGGAAGGCCAGACCAACATTTGAAAATGCTTAAGAACCTTCTAAGAAAACATAAATAAGAATAAAGGAACTTGGCTGTGGCCTGAGGCTGGGCAAATCTGCCCATCTGTGCTAGGGGTCAAATATTTTCTGACATTGACCTGGCAGCCAACAGCAATGACCTGGATCATCTGAGTGACCAACCCTCTTGAGTGGCCCTGCATGGCTGAAGTCTGACTCTAGGCAAGGGCTGCTGGGAACAAATGAGAGGGGCTGTCACACCCATAGCAGCCCCTGCCCAGCTTTCTAGCCAGCCAGGCCTCTGCACCCTTGGGCTTCCCTCCTGCCATGGGGGCTCCTGCCTCCACCTGCTCCAGGGTGCCCCTCTGCCAGTCTCCATACCTAGCTCCCCTCTCCCAGAGTGGGCATCTCACAGCCTTCCCCATGCCACCCCTCCTGTGTACCTGGGATGGGCCGGCCCCCGAAGGTGATGTTGACATCATAGTCTCCAGGGGTGAAGGGGATGTACTCCACGGTGCAGCTACCATCCTTGTTGTCTTTGCAGGACATCTTGGCTTCTGAAGGGCCCTCAATGGCTAGGCCTAGGCCGCCAGTGCCAGCTCCCCTGCAAAATGACACCCCCATACCCTCTGCTAGGACCATTGAGTGTGGAATGGAGAGAGTTTGGGGCTAGGGAGCAAAATGAGAGCAGGTAGCTGGGGCTCCACAGGGGAGGGAGACTATGGGAGGTTTGTGCCTTAAGGGGAGGTGGTAGGGTGAATCACAGACAAAAGGACAGATGGGAGAGACAAGATCAAGGTGACCACAGCCTCAGGTCAAGGTTAGGGAAGGGTGAGGATACCTGGTTTCCACAGTGAAGCGGTTGGACTTGTTGACCAGGCCACTCTCTAGGCCTGGCCCAAAGGCCCGGACTCGGGTGGGGTCACAGCCTTCAGTCACGCCCACTCGGAAGGGGCTCTTGGGCACAGCCACCTCATCATATAGCACTTCCACCAAGTGTACCCCTGGAAGTCAGCCACAAAGTCAGTCTGGGAATGTGGCCCCCACCATCCCACCAGGCTGAGCACACTGGGATGGCGCCCCACCAGATGTGCCTCACTCAGCCCTGCCACTCACCCTCTTCATAGGCCGTGTACTGCACTCGGTAGGTGCCATCCCCATTGTCTGTCACGTAGGTGTCTGTCTTAGCACCCGAGGGGTTGAGCACACGAGCTGTCACGTGGTTGCCACCCATGGCTGTTAAAGATCTTGCATCCACAGTGAACTCAGTGGTCACTTCCCGCAGGACACCTGCATCCCAGAGAAGCATTCTCAGCATGGGTGTTCAGCCCTAATCTTCCAAGTAGAGCCCGGCTACCTCTCTGTACCCCTGTTGGCCCCAGGCTGTCCTCTGCAGCTGGTGGCATTTGCTGCCCACATCAGTTGTTCCACCAGAATGTGGGTCCTAGAGGGTAAGTCTGGGCCTCTGTCTCCCCCACACCCAGTCCCAAGTGTGGCTCCTGTAGATGGCCCACTTATGCTACTGTCCCTTGACTCTTACTATCTTCAGTCCCAGAGCTCCCTCCTGAGCAGGGTTTTTAACTTTCCTGGGTCTGAGCTCCCTTATGCTAGTAAGTGTAAAGATCAGGCCCAGAAATATGCCCAGGGGAAGATGCCATTTTGTCACAAGAGCAGAGGGTAACATCCATGCCCTGCTTGTCCCCTCGGCACTTTCTTTGGGATGGCTAGACCCCTGAGGACTTGGGCTTCCAGAGTCCAGCCCTCAGGCCTACATCCCTCCCTCCTTCCCTCCCACTGCTGTCTCCTCTCTCACTCACCATGAGGCTCCACTCCAGGGCCCGAGACCTTGACACCGCTTGTGTCAACAGCTGGTTGCACGTGGACACGGGTGGGGAATTTGGGGATTGGGTGGCCGCCATACTTGATGGTGATGGTATAGGTGCCAGGGAATGCGGGGCTATAGGTGATGTGGTAGGTGCCATCTGCGTTGTTGTGGATCAGCACCTCTGCCTTGACGCCAGCATCGGACAGGATCTCAATGGTCAGCTCAGCCTCACCCGCCTCCGAGCAATCCACAGTGAAGGTGGCTGCCTCTCCAGCCTTGCCACGCTCCAGGCCTGGCCCACTGGCCCGAACCTTGCTTGGGTCAAACACGGGCTGGATGGTAGCCTTGAAGGGCGATCCTGGGATGTGGGCTTCGGCAAACAGGATATTGATGGTGTACTCGCCGGGCTCTGTGGGCAGGTAGCTGACGGCACATGAGCCATCGCCATTGTCCTGACACTCGATCTTGGCCTCACAGGGGCCCTCCACAGTCAGCCCGAGGCCACCTGTGCCAGCACCTTTGGTGTCGATGGAGAATGGTGCAGGGGTGCCTACCAGGCCACCCTTGAGCCCAGGGCCATAAGCACAGACCTAGGAGGGAGCAGGTGTGTGAGTTCTCCATTTGTGGCCTTGCCCAAACTGCCCTACCTCCATAGTGGCCCAGCCTCCCCCAAGCTGAGAACCTTCAGTGGAGCAGCTATGGCTGAGTACAAGTATTCAGAAGATGAAATGATTTGTCCTAGTTAGTGGACCCATGATTTAAGCCAAGGTTCTTTTTTTTTTTTTGCGGAACCGAGGATTGAACTCAGGACCTTGCACTTGCTAGAGAAGCGCTTATTCCACTGAGCCATCTCTCCAGCCCATAAGCCAAGGTTCTTAATCATTAAGTTGTTTACAAAGAAGGTCCTGGGGTGGAAGACAGACCTGTGCCTAAGCCCTTGGCTATGCCCGCTCCTGGACGTAAGTCCTTCTGCCCTCTGCACCTGATTGGTCCACTTTTCTCACAAAGCTCCAAGTCCTGGCTCCAACCAACCTGTCTCCTCACCTTAGAGGGGTCGGGGGGCAGTACACCCTCCACAGCAAAGGGGCTACCAGGCACTGGGTGACCGTCATAGGTGATTTCCACCTTGTAGGGTCCCTCTTCAGGGGGCATGTAACGAACTGCCTGGGCTTCTGCTCCACCCCCAGGCTCCAGTTTGCAGGGGATTGGCCGTCGGGAGGGTGAGGTCATTCGCACATCCAGCTGGCCCTGACCACCGGCCCCTCGAGTGTTCACAGAAAATGCTTGCTCCTGCCCCACAGCCACTTCTGTATGGAGCACAAGGGCACAAGGGACACCATGAACAGGGACTCCAGCCCACCCCACTCCAACACCCTTCACTCCCAGGGTGGCTCTTATCCACTTACTGCTGTTGAGGCCTTGAACTTTGACTTTGCTGAGGTCCAGTGGGGGTGCCACATTTACTATAAAGGGGCTTTTGGGGACAGGGTCCCCGCCATAGGTCACAGTCACTGCCATGTTGCCCTATTGGGTATAACAGAAGGTCAGAACTAGGTAACTTAGCTACAGCCCAGCAATATCTCCTGGCCTCTGTTAACTCAGGCTCAGAGACACAGTGCAAGAGAGAATGGGAGGCAAGAAAGGAACACGAAAAGAACAGTTCTGTGAGACTGGAGGAGGGATCCCAGGTCCCTGGTCATGCAAGGATGGGACGCACCTGCTGGACAGCGGTGTACTTGACGGTGTAGGAGTAGTCATGGTTGTCTATGATTTCAAAGTCCCGCACAACCTCACCCTTGGCAGCCCCAGCAAAGTGCACATCCAGCTTGGCCTTGCCGGCTCCCTTGGTTAGCACCGTGAAGTGAGTGGGCTTCCCGACTTCCACACCTGAGAGGCCACCAGAAATGGTGGTGAGGGCCTCCCTCAAGCCCAGCCTCACACTGGCCTCCTGCCTCCAGATGCCTACCTGTGCGGTTCAGCCCTGGACCCTCAGCCTTGACCTTGCTGGCATCATGGGATGGGTCCACCTTGATGTGGAAGGGGCTGGCAGGGATCTCCTGGAAATGGAAAGGACCTGGTCATGGCTCTGCCTACACAGCCCACCTGTGCCAGGCTGAATGTTGGTCAAATGCTCAGCAGATGAGTGTGGACAAGGATGGCCTGTGCACAGCCCTGTGTGTCCTCTTGGCTGCAGTGCCCACACTCAGGGAAGGGTCTGCATAACTGTGCCTCCTGCCCCCCAAACCACACACTGCCAGCTGCCTGCATAGGCCTCCTACATAGACCTCTGTCACTCCCAACAGCAGAGAGCTGGGGGTACCTGGTTGGCAAACAGCACCATGATAGTGTAGTGACCAGCTCCTGGGGGCGTGTACTTGACTGTGAAGGTGTCGTTGTCATTCTTGATGATGTCAAAGTCAATGTCAGCTTCTGCAGGTCCCACGACACCAGGGGCGCACTTGATGCCAATGCTCACGTCGCCTGAGGGAAGGAAGGCAGAAGCCTGAGGGGGGCCTACTCCTCCCACACCTGCTGGGTACAGGATCCCACTGGAGTCCGTGCCCCTCCTGCTCAGACCCAGCCCTGTGCACATGCGCACCTTGCCCTGCTTCACTGCAGTCCACTGTGAAGTAAGTGGGCTCATTGGCCTTGAGGCCTGTCTTCTCCACGCCGGGGCCATATACCTTCACCCTCTCGGGGTGACTGCCTTCTCCCACATTCACCTGTGGGCAGGGGTCAGAGCTCAGCACCATACACCTCCCTCAAGTCCCATCCTCTTCCTCACACCACTTGCCCCAGCCTAATGGATCCATTTTAGCACCAGTGAGGATCTTTGGATGGGGAGGGGCTGCAAAGTTCCAGGGACTACCATCCCATCCCTGCTGAACACAGCCCATCTCCCTCTGGGGCCCCTGGGAGTGGGCAGGACGCACCCTGAAGGGGCTCTTAGGCACGTTGACGCCACCCCAGGAGACGATGATGGTGTGCTTGATGGGCTTGGTGGGCACGTAGGAGCAGCGGAAGGTGCCGTCACCGTTGGGGATCACTTTGATATCGATGGGGCAGCCGTCTGCATCCTGTGGGCGGCACCCAAGCAAGGTTCTTAGTGGCTGTGGCTGACAGCAGCAGGCAGCCTTAGCACCACTCCTGTCCTGCCCACTAACACACTGAAGCCTCACCAGCCTTGTCATCAGACCACATCCTAGTGGTCACATGCTCTAGTGGCCAGACCCACCCTGGGAGCCATAAGCCCTGACTCAAGGCCACCTGTGTGGTGGGCTTTCCCAGTCTAGTTTTCTTCATCTCTGAAATGTATCTGTCAGGGAGAAGCAGGGTGAAATCAGTACTCCTAAAATGGAGGAGTCTGAAGAAAATATTCATTAACATCTCAGGGCCAATGGATGTGAGTTTGAGAAAATAAAATTTTAGCTAAAATTCAGTAGTATCATCTTTCAAATGTACATTATCAGTTAAAAAAATGAGTTTTATGTAAAATATGATTCTAAGGTTACCAGGAATAAGAAAATAAGTTTTAAGTTTTTTGTCCTACTAATGGACCCATGAGACCCACTCCTGCTTTCTTGATGTGGCAATCTCCCTTCTGGAGTCCCTGCCAGGGATAGTGGGGGCAGCAGAGCCTGGGTGGCACCCACCTGGGCATAGAGCTTCAGGTCTCCCTTGCCGGCTGCTCGGGCATCGATGGTGAACTCAGCAGGCTTGTCTACAATGCAGCCAGTGGGCTCCAGCCCAGGCCCAAAGGCCTTCACCTGGGCAGGGCGAGAGATGAGAGCCAGGTTGGGCCTGGAGGAGCCCGAGCTCACCACCTCCCATCCCAGCCTGTGTGCAGGAGCCGGGCTCGCACCTTGTCCGGGAAGCAGTCTGGTGGGGCTGGCTGGATGTGGGCAATGAAAGGGGAGTCACGGATGTCCTCGTCATCACAAATGACATGCACGGCATACTCGCCAGGCTCTGTGGGCCAGTACCGCACATCGCAGGAACCATCGCCCTTGTCATCGCACTCAATCTTGGCCTGTGAGGGCCCCTCAATGGAAAAACCTGGGTGAGAAGCAGAGCATGAGAGGGTGTGAGAGACAGCTTAGACTCAGGCGGGTTTCTCATCTCTCCCTACAGCAACCTCCCCAGTCCCCCAGCATCCCATCTCCCTGCTCATCCTGATAACCCTCAGTACTCCCACCTGTCCCCAGTCACTCCCCAGTGTCTGTCCCTCCAAGATGTCATACCTCTCCCCATTAATCCCACCTTCTTGCACCCAGCCACTTACCCAGTGTCCCCACTTCTGTGCCAATGGCCTCCACCACAAAGTCAGCTGACTTGCCCACCTGGCCAGTCTCCAAACCAGGGCCCCAGGCTCGCACCTTCTGTGTCCCTGCTTCTGGGCTCACCTGGACCTCGAAAGGGCTGGGGTAAAGAGGGAGCCCATGTCAGTGCCAGCAACTGCCCCTGCCAGAGGCACCCTCTTCTCCACCTCATTGCCTGCAGCTTGCCTCCCTTCCTCTTGCCCCATGATGGCTCAAATGGCTCTTACCTTCGGGGGATGGCGTAGCCACCCCATGTGATGGTCACCACATACTTCCCAGGCACCACGGGGTAGTACTCGCACTCAAACACATCATCTCCAGCTTCTCGAACCTTTACCAGCTCCTCTGTGCCCTCTGGTGGGAGGGCAGGTTATGTACTGTGAGTCCCAATTTCTCAATCCTCTCAGGAAAGCCTTGGGGCCCAGGGAGCTAAGGGCAGTGTGACTATGGGCAGAGCTGAGACCCAGGGCAGGGACCATGGTCACCCCAGGGAGCCAAACAAGACAGACAGAACTAGTTCTAGTTTGCAGGCTGGGAAGCTGAGGCAGGCCAGAGACAATGTGCCATGATCCCACGGTGCCCCTTTGGGGTCCTCTCCCAGTGTGTTGTGGGCTGGTGGTCCTCACCCTCAGGTTGTCAGAACAACTGGCCAGATTTCCTCCCTGTTTCTCCACCCCAGCCCCCCTGCTGGCCCTGGTACTTACTTGGCCCCTTAACTGTGACCTTGAGCTCCCCACTACCAGCACCCTTGGTGAACACCTTGAAGTCAGCCACCTCTTTCACACGGACACCTTTGGGCTGCAGGCCTCGTCCAGAGGCACGGCAGGCATTGGGGTTACAGGCTGGGGAGAGGAATGAAAGGGAAGTTGGCTTGTCTCTGTCACTGCCCACAGTCTTTTTTGACCCTTCGTACCAACAAGCACAGGCCATGACCCCATGCATCCCTGCCTGCTCGCTGTTATGCCTCCCAAACAACCACGATGCTGTGCTGAGTAGAGAGCTGGCCCCAGGTCAGGGAGGTTACAAGAAACCTTTTCTGCTGGGGTCCTCAGAGCCACTGCCACTTGGCACAAAAAACATGACAAAGCCTGGGCTAAGAGTGGGCTAAGAGAGACAGGGAAGGGCCCTTCATCCACACCAAGTCTGTTCATCAGGACCTTCTCAAGCCCACTATTGCAGCCTCAGGAACCAGGCCATGCTGCAAAACACCCAGCAATGCCATGGAACCAGAGCTGTTCCATGTCACACAAAGCCTGCCACAGAACACAGGCAATGCATAGAATGCGGCCTGCTGCAGGACACAGGCAAGAGTAAAAATCTCTGCCTGCCACAGAATACATAACATGGCATGGTGCCTCAAGGAGTACCACTAAACAGGCAAGGAGATGTAACTCAGGGCCTGCCCCAGAACACAAGCAGTGGCATAAAACCCAAGGCCTGCCACAGAACACAGGCAGTGGCACAGACCCTAAGCTGACCACAGAAATCATCAGGCAAATGGCAAGGAAACTAGTCCTGCCAGGGAGCACAGCCAGTGGCATGGAACCTGGGGCCTTCCACTGAATGCCACGGAATGGGGCCAATCCACAGCATGTGGTTCATGCCACACAACACAGGTGAGGCCAGTCAGGTATGGCTATGCCCAGCCTTGCCTCCACTGGCGAGTACTAACGTGGCGCCACTCTCTTGGCCTGGTGGACGATGGGCACAGAGGGAGCAGGAGGCGGCGGGGGCACTGAATGTAGGGAGAGAACCAGTGCAGAAGGGTCAACGGAAGGCCTGGCAAGTAGGCGGGCTCTTACTGGTCACCAGTGTGGCCCTGCCACTTCCTCTCAATCTTTCCACAGTGTAAGCTGTTGTGGTATCCTTCAGTGGTCTGAAGGATGCTCTTCCCTTTATCCAACCCAGGCTCTCCTCAACTAGCTGCCCCACCTTGTGGATTAGGTCCTGCATTTCCCATCAGTCCTCAGACCCAGAATATGGTGGCAAGGCTTTCTGCATCCTGGCTTCTGTGTGGGTTATTTGGAGGATCAGTGTAAAGCTGCTTACCTTCTGCCACATGGACAGGGAATGGACTGCGAGTGATGGGGGAACCGGCAAAGGCCACGTGCACTGTGTGAGGTCCCTCCATCACAGGCCTGTATGTGCAACGGAATGTGCTGTCACCCTTGTCCTCCAGGGCCACCTCTACTGTGTCCTGACGGCCCTGTGGGTCCACGATCACCACAGCAACGTCACCAGTGCCAGCCCCTGCATGGACAAACGCCATCAGGAGCCATTCTGGACACACAGCTGATTGAGGCTCCCCCATTCTGAGGCCAACCAGCCTCTGTTTAGAGCCTCTGCCCAAGCCCCCTGTTCACACCCCTCCTCCCATCAAGAGCTGCCCACCTGACATGCCTGGGGGTGTATACATACCAGCAGTGTAGATGTCAAAGTAGGTGGGTTTGTTTGCCACATTACCCACAGGTTCCAGGCCAGGGCCACGGGCTGACACCTTGTTGGCATCCCCAAGGGCCATGCCCACATTCACCTCAAAGGGGCTACGCTCAATGTTCTGGCCAGCAAAGAGCACAGTCACCTAGGGATCACAGGTCAAAGATTAGCTTCTAGTGGAGAGCAGTTCTAAGAAGGGTGGAGGGGCAGAGCAGAGGACGGTGGATGACTGGTGCCCTGAGACGGGCGGGTGTAGGCTGAGAGGGGTCCACTGAATCACAGCTATGGATGTGAACAGCAGGGAGGGTGGGAGGGCCTGCAGGGAGATACCTTGTGTAATCCAGCAACCTTGGGCACATAGGAGACAGCATATGTGCGATCCTTGTCATTATTGGGAACCACCTTGGCCTATTGAAAAGGAAAAAGATGGAAGTCACAGTGGTTGTGGCTCCTGCTGACTCCTGACTCCACAGTGTCCAGGGCTTTCTAGATACAGATGGTACCATGGTGATACCTTAAGCCACCCCCAGACATCTGGTTCCAATCTCATGCTAATCTCTCCATTCCTAGGGGCTCTCCATACCTCTTCCGTGTGGCCCTCAGGGTCCTCAATGTAGACCAGCACCTCTCCCAGCCCAGCATCCACTGTCTGTACAGTGAAGTGAGCAGGCTGCAGCACTGTGTTGCCGTGGGGCTCAATGCCTAGGGGTAAAAGCAGAATCCACATTACACGGTGGGACACTACCCCGCCACAGCTTCCCTAGGGAGAATCCCACAGGTGGGACCCTACCCTGCCTCAGTTTCCCTGGGGAAAGCCCAAAGGGTGCCATACATACCAGGCCCATAGGCAATAGCTTTCTTGGGGTTCAGCTGCTTGGAGCGAACAGGGGCGCCAGGTTTGAGCTTGGCTTTGGGAAACTGGGAGAGGTAGGTCATGACTGAATGCTCATCCACGTTGGGGTCCACAATCTCCTCGGGCGCAATCACCTGCACAGAGAGGAATGACGTTCTCAGGGCACCCTCTTGCCCAGCAGCCTCAGCTCTCATCTGCATCCTGCCACATATCCCGGCAGGCCAGCCTCTGGCTCTGCTCCCCCATCCCTCATGCCTCACGTGCCATCCATCTGCCAGTGTACCTGGGGCACCCCGAGCCAGTCGTCTGCCTGTTGCATGGCCTCTCGGGCGTTCTGTACAGGCTGGTTGGGATCCCAGGCCTCCCAGTCTGGGCAGAGGCCTGGAGAGATGGTGAGAAGAGTCAAGTTAGGGGAAAGCAGCCAGCAGATGCAGAGCACTGGTTCTCCCTGCACCTTCAGAGACTACAGCTTTCACGCCCTTGGTGGCTCGAGGCCCCTGATCAGCCGGGTTCCCGCTGTCTCCTGATGTTGCAGCCCATCCGCTGGGATCCCAAATGAGGCACAGCAGCTCTCACTAGCACCAACAATGAAGGCTTTCTGCCCCAGCTGACGCAGCCTGGCACAGCCCTGACAGCAAGCCTCCTGCCTGCCCAAGACCCAGCAGAGACCCCGGGCATCAAGCCCCCATGAAGGACTCTTGCCAGATGTCTTTTGCTCTTCAGGGGCAGGGAGAGGAGGCCAAAGCCCCATCCCACACAGCCTCTGACCTATCCCCTCAAGCTGCAGCCCCAGTTCTCTGAGCACTTCTCACACCAGGTCCAGTCATAAGAATCCCTGTTCTTTCCTGACTGCCTTGGAAGAGGATGAGTTGTCTTCTATTATCATGAAGAGCCCAGCCTCCTAGCAGAAAAAACTGCCAAGGCAGTCCAGATCACATTGTGAGGCCATGGTGCTGTACAGGGTCAGGACATGCTTGGTTCAGAGCTGGAGGGCCGCTTTATGCATTAGTGGGGAGGGGGCCACTCAACGGCTGGAATCCATGACTGGCCAGAACAGCTGAGCTCACTGCTGGCAGCCACACCAGCTGTGGGCAGTGGCTCAGCAGCTGGGAATGCTTCCCAGGCAGCGTGCCCCCACCTCCCGTCCCCTGCTCCCTGGCTGACCCTCAGGTAGGGGTGGGATTCCCCCAAGGGGCTGTGGCTCCTCAGGCAGTGGACGGTGGAAGAAGACCTCTCTTCCCAGGAAATGGTCAAAAAGGAGCTGTGCATGGGGTGGGGCCCTGGCCTACACAGCTTCAGTTTTCTGAGGGGCCTAATCTATTTCCACCTGATTAGGTCAGGGCCCATACCCAGAGGGGCCAGGGTTGGGTCACCAGCCCCTGGACAGTACTGTGCTGCCTCTATCCACATCATCCTGGGCCCCAACCCCTTCTCAACTTCTTCCAAGGCCTCACCAAGAAGAGTCTGCTCTCAGCCTAACTCTGGACTTTCTTTCTTTCTTTTCTTTTCTTTTCTTTTCTTTTTTTTTTTTGCAGAACCGGAGATTGAACTCAGGCCCTTGCGCTTGCCAGGAAGCGCTCATTCCACTGAACCATCTCCCTGGCCCCACTCTGGGCTTTCTTGCTACAAGTCCCATTGCACTTCCCTTCTCTGCTCAGAGCGAGTGGCACCCATGTGGCAAAGCAGAGAAGTAAAACTCTGGCCTCCAAGTGATCACTGATAACTCACAGCCCTGTCTGAACCTCATCTGAACCTTGCTGCCTGGGCCTGTAAAATTAGGTGTTATAAATCTTTTCTTGCCACTGTAGAATCAGGTCTAGCCCTGGTCCAGCCTTACTCCAGCAATGATTTCTGCTAGGAGAAGGAACAGACTCCATGGTACTTCTGATTGCTGACAACTCCCAGCCTCATTTCCACTGCCCTTCCAGGCTGAGAGCTTCAAGGGTGCCTGCTGGCCTACTCACCAGGTGCACAGTTGTCCACCAGGGCACCCAGGGCCTTGCCATCCTGCCAGTCTCGGTTGAAGTTAGTGATGGGCAGCTGTGGCACCTTGTTCTGGATCCAGCCAAGCAGGCGCTGCTTTGGTGTCTGCTTGCGAGCATCCTCATCATCCTCATCCTCCCACATGGGCATGGAGATGGAGTAGTGCAGGATCAGCGTCCAGATCAGGCCCAAGATCAGCTTCAGGTTACCATCCACGATGGCCTTGCTGTCTGCAGGGTGGAGGGGACAAGCTGGCTCAGCAAGGTTCCACCCTGCACCATACCTCTGCCCTGGTGCCCACCTACACTGCTGGGCTCCTGGGGAATCGCTAGAGTGCCAGGGTCAGACCTTGCCCTCCAGGATTGCCTACTAAATTCTCACTCTCTGACAAGGTCTGATCTACGTGTGAAGTCCTCTGTCCCCCTCAGCAGCTTCACCTCTAGAGTACCTTCAGCATCTTCAGGCTGCCTTCAATTTAATCCATTTTCCCATTTTGGCCCTCTTGAACTGCAGGCCCTTTGGGGACAGTCACTATTTTTTTTAAAAAAATATTTTATTGACATATAACAAACTGCACATATTAGAGTAAAATTGGATAAGCTTTGACACTAAGCATGTATCTACAAAGCGATTGCCACAAATCAAGAATAATGGGGTCGGGGAGATGGCTCAGTGGAATAAGTGCTTCCCTGGCAAGCGCATGGCCTGAGTTTAATCCCCGGTTCCACAAAAAAAAAAAAAAAAAAAAAGGAATAATTAGCATGCCCACAACTCCCCAAATTCCCTTCACATAGCCTTTCCTCCTGATCTGTCCTCTATCTGGAAAATTACTTTGTATTTTCTAGAATCTTATATAAATGGGATCATAGAATCACTTTGAGGGGGCTAGGGTCTCTCTCTCTCTCTCTCTCTCTCTCTCTCTTTTGAGACAGAGTCTCACTATGTCACCCAGGCTGGCCTTGAACTCATGGTGATCCTCCTGATTCAGCTTCCCAAGTGCTAGGATTACAAGCATGTGCCACTACACCTGGCTTGACTTTTTTCACTCTAGACCCTGTTTGTTTGTTTGTTTTCTTGGAACTGGGGATTGAACTTAGGCCCTTGCGCTTGCCAGGCAAGTGTTTATTCTACTGAGCTATCTCCCTGGCCCCTGGACCCTGGGTTTTACCTTCTACACTAAATACCTAGGATTTAGCAGGGTCTCAATAAAAGTGATTGAATTAATATTTTGAAAGTTTAAATTGGAGAAGAATGGGGCCAGCCTTATTTCACCCACAATCTATTCCAAAGGCCATAAGAGCTTTAGGAACAAAGGAGTCCTGGGAGAAAGAAGGGGGCACATGCTCAGTTAAGGTTTGAAAGTCATGTTGCCAAATGCTGAGCACAGTGGGATCTCAAAGAAGTGAGGAGAAGGAAATTTAACTGGGGCGTGGGGGTGGGGTGGGGGGTGGTTACAGCATCAACTCTCAGGCTGGACACACTCTCTACCTATCACCTCCTCTGAGTAATACTTTGGACCAAACCTGGCTCCCCAAGACTTTAGAGCCACAGTTCCCTCTTAACAGTCAGAGGGAACTATCCAGGAGGGGAGGGGGCTATAGTGCACATTTTGGAATTCAGCCTATTGTAAAGCACAATGCAGGCCTAAAATCCATCTGCTTCTTGAAGCACTGACTGCTTTTAAGAGGCTGAGAGGGGGCAAAGACTCAGTCTTGTTTACTGATGTTGCCTGAGGGATGGGAGAAGGTTGGGCTGCAGACTCCACCTTACAGATCTTTTCCTGCTCCCCTCTCCCAGATCCTGGGGGAGGATGTTAGAAGGGGTGGGGGTGGGATCCCACTCCACCCCCACCTGCCTCTGGAAGGAATCCTGGCCTCTCTGGGCCCTGTGCTCCCCCACCCCACCACTGATTCATCCTTCCTTCCCCAGCAGCTCCCCAGCCCGCCCCTTTCCCCTGGCTCCACTGCAGCACAATGCTTTGGCAGCCCTTGGATTCCATGACACACTCACTGTCGGCCTCTGGTGCTTTCTTTCACTCTCTCACACATGAGCCCACTCTGCTTTCACACAGCCTGGTGCCCCCAGCCTCTCACAGCCCTGACAGTTGCCAGAGCTGGAGAGCTCACATGCAAAAGCACTCCTTGCAAGCTGAAGTCAGGCCCCTGGGAGGGAGGCCCTGAAGCTTGGGGCTGGGAGGAGGTGAGGGGTGGAGAAGGGGTCATTCATGTTTGCTGGACAGAGAGGTTTCTCCCTAGCAACTGGCCCTGGGCCAGACAGCAAGTGGTCCATGGTGTGAGGCAGGATGGGGACACCTGGCTCCAGTCCCACCCTGGGAACACTGACCTTCCTCTCTCCTCCCTTTGGAAGCCAGGC
>NW_004524736.1:4897820-4938080 GCF_000260255.1 Octodon degus | reverse complement strand
GCAGCACCCACTGAGCTACACTTGACTATTACCACCAAAGGAGTAGAAGAAACCAGACAGCTAGTCCCAGACCTGATACACACTGCCTCTAGTGGAGAGGGCTGGGCAGAGGGAGGTGCTGGGACAGCTGCTGCCCCCTCCTGCCCCTCCTCGGCTGTTGGCTCCAGGAGAAGGAATAGCAACTGGGGAACAGCTGCGGGAGAGAGCTGCCTCATAGGCCTCTTTGTTTCAAGGGGCTGAGGGGGCAGTGGGGGCCCAGAAGGGGCTTCTGGGGGAAGAAGGGCATGCAGTTCCTGATACGGATTGAGAACTCCTCTTGTAGATGGACTTTGAAAAGTCTCACCTTCCTGCTCCCATCCCAAGCCCTGACTTGCTGTCTAGAAAGAGTAGTGGGGGGTCTTTATGAGACCCCCAAAATGCCCAGATACTCAGTTTCAGTCCTGAGACAACATCCTGAAGGAAGCCTCTGGAAGGCACCTCCCCAGCACTAAATGGACCCAGGAAACTGGAGGAAACAGCACACTCCATCCTTGCAGGTCACCTCTTTACACATGGGGGTCTTCCAGCTGGTGTCTGTGCCCCTCCCCTGTAGTCTCAGCCCTGGCCCAACAGCTGAATTGCTGACAGCTTATCTCATCAGTGTGAGTGAGCCTCTTGGCCCATTGGAGCACAGCTCCCCTTCCTCCCAGCAGGAACCCAGGGAACTTCCCTCCCACCCCCAAACAGCTCTGGCTTCTTTCCCCTGGACTAGGAGCTGGCCCCTCCCGAGCTGAGCCAAGGGGGCTGGAGCCAGGCACCGCCATGGGGGAGGGGAGAGGTGCACTGGGAAGGATGAGGCCTGGAGAGGGGCCGGGGCCCCCAGCAGCCAGCAGCCACAGCCACAGCCTCAGACACAGCCTGAGGGAGGGGAAGCTGAGCAGCTTCCTATACTGTTTGGCAGAGGCCCTGGCTTTTCCCTGGAGACCCCACCTGGGACAGTCTGTCCTGCCTTTCAATCCCAGCATGGAGCGAGATGACAGACAGCCCAGGACTGCCTCTCTCACCCCTCACCCCTACCCCTCAAACTCACTACACAAACTCCTCCCCCACCCCTTGCCCTCAGGCTTGTCCTTCTGGAAAGCTCAGAGACATCTGCTGTGTCACGGAGACAGGGATAGTTCCAGGCCAGGGCTGGCGGGTGGGGAGGGCAATACTGGGTCAGGAGGAGGTAAGGCCTAGGGAGGGGATTGGACAGGGCAAAGGGCCCCTGGACTGACCTCAGCTGCTAATTCAGGAGGCCTAAGGATGGCCCTGAGGGAGAGTGGAGGTGACTAGGCAACCAATTATCTAGACAAGGTTTTGGGATGTGGGCACTGGCCCTCAAACAACTCCCCTCCTAGAGCCCTAGGAAGCACCCTAAAGAGGTCCTTCTGTAAACCACGAGTGCTCCTAAAAGTTCATCAAAGCTGTGGGTCTGCTGCAGGCCCCCAGCCTGCCAAGATGGAGGAGGGAATGTGAGGGGCACATCTGCCTCTTACAACCCAAAGCCCACCTTGGGCCAGTGGGAGTGAGGCTGGAGGCCTCCCCACCTCCACCCAGCATGGACACACCTTCCAAATCTGGTTACACTCAATGACTTCCTCCCTTCCACAGGCCATTCCCTCCCTCCCCAAGCCCAGACTGTTAGCAGCAGCCAATCCCAGGCATAGGGTGTGGGCTGGGGCAGGGCACCCAAAAGCAGGAGGCCCCTCTGGGCAGGCCTAAGCTGGAGAAGGGCAGGCAAGGGTTAAGCTGCCTGCCACTGTTCAGTGCCTTTTTAGGTTTCTGAGGATGGTCCCTGCCTATCCTAGCCCGGGCCTGAACCCAGCTGCTGAGCACAACCTGCAGAGAGCGTTGGTGGAGCTGCCTGGCCACCAGCTCTCTGTGGCCTCAGAGCTGTGACACCCAGGCTGGGGGTGTGTGGTTTCAGTTCACTCCTTCCCCGTGGAGGGGATGGGAATCCATTTACTTCGTTGATTTGGGGTAAATGCTCCCCTATCCCCAATCAGTCATCTCCTCTCAAGCACCCTTGGGGACTGCTCAGTAGAATAAAGGGGACAGAGAATGGCCCCAGGTTGTGGGAGGCTGGGGGAGGCTGTGCTGCTGGGATCAGAATGGGCAAGGTCTACACTTTCTGACCACCTGGGAAGTGTCTCCACAGAGAGGTGTCAGGGCAGTGGCAGGGTGACTGCATCAGTGGAGGAGAGGCAGGCCCCAGGGCCCCTCCGGTGCCAGGGGGCCCTCCCTTTCCCATCTGTCTGCTCCCCATGGGCCCACACAGCACCTATGTCCCCTGATCCTAAGGGACAGGCCCTCCCCCACTGTGGCCATGCCCACACTGACCGATGGACACGAGTTTGATGTGTTCGCGCTCCAGGAATTCGAGGGCCACGGACACATTCTCCAGCTTCATCTGGCGGAAGTTGGGGCGCGGGTGGAACTTGCGGTACATGCGCTTTTGGCTGAGCACCTCCAGCAAGGCGATGAGCCGCAGCCCATCGCTGAGGTCTCGCTGCAGATCTGTGAGGCGCTTGCCCACGCACTTGAGGTGCTCGTTGCACCAGCGCGTGAACGTGTTCTGCTGAATCTTCTTCCACGGTGCGTCCTCGGCCAAGTCCTTCTCGGTGGACGGCATCTCGTCCACCTCATCGCCCAGGCCAAAGCCGGAGACGTCCGGGTAGCCGCTGTTGTTCATCATGCTGTCGGGGCCTGGGGGGAGTCGGGGCTGCTGCTTGGCCTGGGGGTTTCGGGGTTCGGGTGCTGTCGGGTCGCTACTGCGGGACTCTGCGCTGCACTCTTCTCCAACTTCTCAGCGCCCTGACTGGCGGGGCTTCGGGCCTCTCGCTGCCGTTCGCTGTCTCCCTCCGGGGGCGGAGCAGTGCTCGGGAAGTACAGGGCTGGCCAGGGCGGGGGGTTTAAGAAGCCCCTGGGCTGCTGCCCCCACCTCCGCACTCGCAGCCCCCGGGTCCACGTCAGAGCGCCGGCCTCCCAGGAATGCCGCCCGGCCCGCGGGTGGGGGCCGCTCCGAGCCCCACGGCTCCGCCCCTTCGCCCCTCCTCCACACTGCCCAGCAAGCAACGGGATGGGCACCCACCTGCCCACTCACTCGCCCGGTGGCCCCAGTGCGGGAAGAAGGCGGCAGTTCCAAATGTGCATGTAACACCCCAAAACTAATCACCATCACTCAGGGATGAAGTATGCTCCCTGCACACCCAGAAGAGATTACAGATATAAAAGGAGAAACTGAGGCCAGTGAATAAGGCTGAACACATTGATCTGGTGTTGACAGAATTTTCTGGACGTGTCGAAGTTGTTGACAGGGCCCGGGAGTCCTGGCTTCTCGCCGGGGTATTGTCCACCTGTGACAGGGAAGGGAAGTGTTGTACTTGTGCAGAGAGGCGGAGAGAGGAAGCAGGGACATTGCCCAGGCCAATTAGGGAGCACACATTGGTTTGCCAACCCTTATTGCTCCATTCTACTGATTGAAAAGTTTCATTTAGAGCCCAAACCTAGGGACCCAGGGGAAACAGGCTCCTGCCCCTGACTCAGTGTCCTTGTCACCAGCCATTTGGCTCATTGTCTCAGAATGAAGCTGAGCTCAGGGAAAAGATGTCAGTGAGTCACAGCATGTGCCCCCCCCCCCCAGTCTGACTCAACCAAGGTGATGAGAGGGGTGCCCCCCTGGGCAATGTGCCACAGGGCAGATCCTCCTAGGGAAAGGGCGAGTTCGCCAGACAAAAGCAGGGAGAGCCCTGGTGGAGCAGCCAAGGGAAAATGTGCCTGGGGGAAGGGGAGGGCAGGGCCAGGGGTAAAGAGGGCAGGAAGAGCTGGAGAGAACCAGGATAGATGCCTGAGCACACTGTGCTCAGGTTAATCCAGGGCAGCTGGAGGTGTAGGGGATAGTAACAGTAGGGACACTGAGGCACTCAGACAAAGGAACCTGCCTGGGAGAGGAGAAAAGAGCTACAGAATATGTTCATGCCATAAGACTATATATTTGGTATTTGTGTAGTATACATGTATTCCATATCCCCTATCACTCCTCTAGCCCATGTTTCCTATCTTTTCCCTTTCCTTTCAGTGCTTGTAAGCTCAAATGGGGAAGAAACATGTCTGAGTCTGAGAAGTTTCTTCAAGCCAGACAAGCCCCCAACTCAAGCCACATGCTGACTGAGGTTTGGGAAGATTCTGGAACTCTGTAGGTGAATCATTCTGTTTTACTTCTCTCCTTTTCTCAAGCCTGGAGGAAAGAAAGGGAATGGTAGACATCTTTGGGGACTCATTCTTCAAGGACAGAATGAGGGTAATCCCCATCATGGACTGAAAAAGATGTTTAAGGATTTTGTGCTTTTCTGCTTATCAGATGAGGGGCTGTGAATCACTTCTTTCCCTTCTGGTGTATTCTTTTAATGAGATTGCCTGGTCTTTAGGTGAGAAAGGGGAGGAGTAGAGAAGGAACCAGAAACAGAAAAGGGACTGCTGTACATGGGGGGGGGGCAGGGGCCCTGATTGTGACAGGCAAGGTATAAATAGCTTGGGCTCTGCAGCTCATGTTCTGTCGGCTGCCTGTGACGAGGTGCTCAGGAATTCCACTCTCCTGTTGGCAACCCTCTTTCCTTGTCTCTAGAACACTCCTTCTCCCCAAGCCACCTTTACCCAAGGCCAAAACCACCCATCAGCACCAGTGATGTCTACTTGAGAGGCTGAGCTCTCCCATGGAGAGATGCTCAGTGTGGGGCACATGGCTGGGCCACACAGGGAAGTTGTGTGTGTGTGTGTGTGTGTGTGTGTGTGTGTGTGTGTGTGTGTAAGGGCAGCTGTGCAACAGCTAGCCTCAGGTACCAAAAGCCCAGAGTTCCATAGTGTTGTACTGAATCTTTGATGAAGAAACTGAGGCACAGTTATGAGAAGAGATCCCTCCCCTTTGTTGTGAGTTCCCCAGTCTGGGCTACAAAGTGAGCTCAAGGCTAGTCCAAACTGCATAGTGAGTCCCTGTCTCAAAAAAAAAAAAAAAAGGAAAGAAAGAGAAGAGAACAGAAGAGAAGAGAAAAGAGAAGAATAGATCTTTCCATGAGCTACTGAGCAAGTGAAGAAAGGGGCCTAATCAGGTAGCTTGGAGCTGACAGCCCCTTTATAGACCCTGATGGTTCATAGTCAATAGTCCAAGACCTCTGGTGAAGTGGGAGTGTTCAGAGGGAAACCCGCTTCCTGCACTCTCCCTCTTTGACTCACTATCTCAGTCCAGGAGACAGCAGCACTCTGTGGCCATCAGAGGAGCAATGAATGGCCAGCAGAACAGGGTGCAGTGTGCCAATGGATGATGGTTCTTGTCACCCCACTCCTGAAACTTGAGTCTCTTGCTCTCCAGGATAAATCGGGGCCTGAGTCAGGCCCCAGCAGCCAGTCAGTCAGCCTACCCCGGCACAGGCTGGTGACTCAGCCCTCAATATAGCCCATGAGCCCAGGCCTGGCCATGTAGGCCCAGAACAGACCGTGCGCAATGCTGTCTTGGGCCTGCCAAGTGAGGCCCCCTCCCTGAGGAGAGCTAATGTGTTCCTCAGCAAGCCAGGTAGGGGCACAGAGAGGGGCTTTCAGGGGGTTTCATCAGATGAGAATGTGGGGCAGCACTGGCTGGGCCTACAGGCCTTTTATAGCCCCCTGACTCACCACCCGCTGACCTATCTCAGGAGACCAGGTTGTCTGGCTTTCACCTGGGGCTGCCTCTTCCAACAAGACAGCCACTGACGTTAGCCATGCTTAACCTGGGCTGAATTGAATCTGCCGGAACAGGTGCAATGGGCCATGTTTGAATTTTATATTTCACCCCTGAAACCAGGGACAGGTACATTCATTCCCACAGTTACCTGTGATAATTCTGGGCTGGCAAGAATTACAGCAGGCACTTTGACAATCAGTGACATTAACTGTGGCCCTGACCTGGGTGCCAGGGACAATGTGGTAGAGTAGAAAGAGCCATAAGCTGAATTCCAGCCATTCCACTTCTAGTTCTGTCACCTTGGACAGGTTACATAATTCTTTTGGGCCTCCATTTTTTCATGTATAAAATGGGGTTAATATTCTTAATAGATCAGGGCCGGGAGATGGCTCAGTGGAATAAGTGCTTCCCTGGCAAGCGCAAGGGCCTGAGTTCAATCCCCAGTTCTGAAAAAAAAATAAATAAATAAATAAATAAATAAAACCTCTATTTAATAGAGATTTAAACAAATACAAGGAGAAATATAGGAAAGATGACTAGCATGGTACCTGGTGTCTAGCAGGGAATGGAAAAATTAGCTTCCTCTGCTGGTCTGGGGTCCTTAGTGAGTTCTGGGGAGTAAGGCCTTCCCTGCAGCTGTGTCCAGAGTCAGAGCCCTGTAAATCCATTGCCTGGATCTCCATGCTGATCCTTTTGTTCCTTCCCTACATCCTAAAGCTCTGTCAGAATCAGAACCAGTGGTATGGTGATTTTTAGAACCTCTCACCCTTCCCCCAACAGCAGCTGGTCCTTGAAGTGGCAGGTGGAGGGTTGGGCAGGGACAATAGAGGGACCCAGACTACAGAGAGAGGGTAGAAAGCAGGCAGTTTTGCAGAGAGCAATAACTAGGAGAGATGGAGGCTCCTGAGGGAGTCTGGGGTCCTCGGTGCTTGCTGTACCTAAGCTGGGGTACATACCTATGACTTCTATTTTTTTTTTTTTTTTTGTGGAACTGGGGATTGAACTCAGGCCCTTGTGCTTGCCAGGGAAGCGTTTATTCCACTGAGCCATCTCCCCAGCCCTGACTTCTATTTTTTTGACCTTTTATTTTATTTGGTATAGAGAATTGTTTAAATCTCTATTACATAGAGATTTTTCTTGCTATGCAGCTCGGACACATAGTGGTCCTCCTGTCTTAGCCTCCTCAGCACTGGGATTACAAGTGTGCATCACCACACCCGGTTTTGGTCACCAGCATAGCACACCCGAGGTTCTGGGGCCAGCATAGTACAAAGTGCAAGGAATCGAACCCAGGTCCTATGCTTGCCGGGCAGGAGCTTAGACCACTGAGCTATCTATCCAGCCCTATCTATGATTTCTAAGACATATTGCTGTAGGCTTAGAATCAATGACTTCTCCACTTTTAAAGTTAGTGAATGTTTTACATTTAATAAAACAGACCTTTTTACAAGTTTGATACTAATCTGGATCAACAAGGAAGCACCAACTCAAGCCAAACAAAGAGGAAGAGATTCTAAAATGAGGGACAAGTCTTCTACAGGGAAAAGCTATGTATTCTGAGCAGAAGGCTGGGAAAGGCAGGCCCACGCTCCTCTCATTACTGAGGCTTTAAGTTCAGGCCCCATGACGAGACAAACTTGGCCTCCATCTTGGTGTCTAATTCCATGTTGAATCCATGATCCTTTGTCTCTGTCTGAGCTGCTGTAACAAAATATCACAAACTAGATGGCTTACAAACAGCAGAAATTTATTTCTCACAGCTCTGCTGGCTGCCGAAGTCCAAGATCAAGGAGGTTCCTTGTCTGGTGAGGTGCCCCTTCCTCCATGGTCGCCCTGGACCATTCATTGCAGGAGGGCTGACAGATCTTTCTGGACTCTTCTATTAAAGGTACTAACCCCACTCATGAAGACTGTGCCCTCCTAATGGGGTCTAGGGTTGCAATATGAATGCTGAGGGACACAAACATTCAGACGATAGTCCTGGGCTATTGGGAATCTCCCACACATTCCTGATACATGTTTTCCAGGCAACTGATGACAAGGTAAAGTAGATAAAAAGCAAGTTCTCACCACCTGAAAAGCTAGTGACCACTAGCACTAGGTAACTTTGAAGGAATTTCTATTTTATTTTTTTAGACAGGGTCTTGTTATACATCCCAGGCTGGCCTTCAACTTATTATGTAATATAGGATGGCTTTAAACCTCCTTCTTCAGCCTTCCAAATGCTGGGATTACAGGCTTGTACCATCAGGGCTGGTGAGGAATTTCTTTTTTGGGGGGTGGGGGTGGGGGGGACCGGGGATTGAACTCAGGCCCTTGTGCTTGCTAGAGAAGGGCTTATTCTACTGAGCCATCTCCCCAGCCCTAGGAACTTTAATTAGGTTTCAACTAAGAACATACACCTTAAAATGATTGAGGGCAGTGCTTCCCAAGTTCTACTGAGCTTACTAATCAGCTGGGTGTGTTACAAAGCAGTTGCTGTGTCTGGAGGCTGAAACTCCATTAAGTCCAGAGATGTTGAGACTTCATCGTTGGTTTCCATGGTAGCAATGGGGCTAGACTACTCTAAATAAGGATGATTCTCAAGGGTTCACTGATAGCTAGATATGGTGCATGCTTATAATCCCAGAATTTGGAAGGCTAAGGCAGGATTGCCATGAGTTGAGAGTACCTTGGGCTACAAAGTGAGTTTAAGGCCATCTTGGACTACATATGGCCTTGAGACCCTGTCTCAAAACAGACAAGTCACTTAGAGGTAAAAGGGGACTGCCTGTTTGACTGGTTGCAGCTGTTCTTAGAAGAGGCTGGCCACACTGGCAGTATGGCCTCAGGCTGAGGGGCTTTACTGAACTCAACCTTGTTAATTCTTTGGGCTATGTACAATATGAAAGGTTCCTCATTTAAATGTTCCATTTAGGAACATCTACTTCCCTTTAGGAAAGGGCTAGGGGAAGAAATGGATTCATTTAGGGCCTAGCGACCACAGTATACCCGGTATTCTTTAGCTGCTTGGCTGAATGAGACAAAATCCTTTGCTGTCAACTGGTGAGGCAGAAAGAGGAGGCCCAAGGTGGTCATGGGGTCCATTCTGTGCACTGTGGCATAAGAATACAAAGTCTCTCCCACGATGAGAACAATGAATCAGAAAGAACTCCACAGGAACAAAAATAAGTAGGGACATGCATGAAGCATCCTAGACATCCTGCTGTCTCCTTAGATCCACTGCTCTGAGTTCCAGGAACACCTCTGCTCACAGCTGGGTTTAGCCACTGACAGGGATTAATTACTAGGAAGCTGGCAGACTGAGGAAGGGTAGGAGACTAAGAGCCTTCCCGCCTCCTCATGGCTCCAGCCTGGTACTCCTGCCTGGGTCCATGAGTTCAGGGTTCCAGCTCTTGCTTCCCTGCCCTCAGGCTCCAGCCAGGGGTAGTTACGCTTTCCACTGCTGCTAGGGCCTGGGCACTTCACAAATTCTTACTGTTCTCCTAACTGTGCCTTTTGTACAAAGTCCCTTCATTAACCGTTCTTTAGTTAAGGCTCTGAGTGCCCTGTTTACTACCAGGACCTTGACTGATTAAAGTCATCTCTGAGTGAATCCCTTGACAAATCACAAGGACTAAGCCTCCAAGGCTCCCATGCCAATCTTCAGTGATTCATCCTTACATAGGTGGTGTGCGTGGGCACAGAACCTGGGGGGAGGTCCTTTGCCCCACCCCCCACCCCCAGTACCCAGTTCCTTCCATTTCTCCATGCTCAGAGCTGCTCCTTGCGATAGGGTTAAAAGGACAGATCAACCTTCTGCACTTCAGCTGGCAGCACAGGGAACCAGCCTCATTTCTGAGGTCATCTGTAGGGTGAAAAATCGTATTTAAGAGCCAGGTGCTTTTGTGAAGTATTTAGTTGAAACTACTCTGTTCTGTTTTGTGTGAAGCATCTAATAAATAAAAAGCCACAAAGTCTCATGTAATTTGGTTGATATTTAATTACAAGGAACCCAGGTTCTTATACAAGGCAGGAAATGGGAGCCAGCAAGAGCCAGCAGCTCCCATGAGCCTTTCCAGCCTGAGTGACTGAGGCTAAGGAGTAACTGGGGACACATAGGATACACAGGTGGGGTGGGGGCTCTGCACAGTGTGTCCTGCCCAAAGGTGAGGGTGGTAGCTGCTGGGCATCTGCCCTCTCAGCTGGCCCAGGACTCTGTCTCCTGCGGTCGCATGTTGGGTAACACATACAGAGCCACAGCTGCAATAGCCAAGAATACCATAGGCTTCCACATCCCAGACATGTTCTGTGGGGACCAAAGAGAAATGGTGAATGCCCAGACTTCTGAACCCTTCCCTAATCCAGAAATCACCTGCCTGGTGGCGCCGGAGAGGGACACCTCAAGAACAGCAGGGCTCAGCCTCTCATCTCCTGGTAACTGGTGGAGATCATGTGGTCTGCTCATTCCGGCACCACAGATACAAGGCGTGACATGGTGCACATTATGTCAAGTGATGCCTGTGTTCATGCCTCCAGTTATCCCCGTGGGATGAGAATGCCAGCTCCTGTGTTGAAGTAAACTCAAGGGCCAGCCTGAAGATTCTCCAGGTACATGCAGCAGGAAGGTGAGGAGTCATAGCAAGAAAGCATAGGGTAAAGCTAGGCCTTTGGGAAGAGTGGAAGCACCTTATGGGCTTTGTGGAGGACAAGTGAATTCAGAGTTAAGAGGAAGGAAAGAGACTAGGAGTAAGAGGTTACTGTGGAGTACAGGAAAATAAGAGGATCCTAGGTAACCCAACTTTTTGCACAGAATGATGTTGGTTCTAGGAAAATTCAAGGGAACCTATTGCTGGCTGTGGAAGGCAAATGTCAGTCATTAAACCACCCTCCATCACCAAGTGTGTGGCCTCACTTTCTAGTGCATATACTGGAGGAGAGTGAGGCCTCTAGCCACTGCTGGCCCCTGGCTAAGCCTGCTGATGCATGGACAACAAATAATACCATCCAGGGACCCAAAAAAGCACCTTCTAGGAAATACTGGAATCTTGAACAAGAAAACTCATCCTTGAGGAAATAGTTAATATTTTTGTTACTTTTTAAAAAACTGTATCATTTGAAAGATGAAATCTAGATTTTGAGCCAAGGAGCTATAGCAAAGTTATAGAGGAATAGTCTCAGATAAAGGTAGAATAGAGGCCATTAAATCTAAGAACACATTTGATCACAGGATAACTGACATAAAAAGAGGATTTTAAGCCAGCTTTTATAAAAAGCAAAGAAAGTCTCCTAAATTTGTAGAAATAGGTATTAAGGAGAATAGGAATGGAAAGCAAAATAATATACAGAAGAATTTATGTGAGAAAATAACTGAGGAGGCTGCAAAAAATGTTTACGTGCTCAGATATTTATATCCTAATGAGCGTTGCTAAAAATGTCAGTCTGATGCTCTTAAAGGAGGAAAGTGTTGAAATCCAAAAAAGTGAACTGGTGCACTTTACACTGGATTGAATGTGTAAAGGGATGGTTTGGGCGTCCCAACAGGGGGAAGAATCAGGCTTTAGAAACTACCTTCTTTTTAGACTGTGTTACTAAAAAGACAGATCAAAAAAATCATGGTGCCAGGTATGGTGGTGCACGCCTGTAATCCCAGCACTTGGGAGGCTGAGGCAGGAGGATCACTGTGAGTTCAAGGCCAGTCTGGGCAACAAAGCGAGTTCAAGGCCAGCCTGAACTTCATGGTGAATGAAACCCTGTCTCATGAGCTGTCTCATGAGCTGATGACAAGTGAGAACTGTCACTTGTAACTTGGATATAGATATGGAAAGTGGGTTTATCATCCCGAGGATAGTGTGAAGCTGCAGGGAAAGAAAATGTTTTAAAATCATAGGCTTAGATAACACAAAACCAGAAGTTCCATGAAAGTTCACAGGTTTAGACCATGGACTATGCTTAATAAGAAGGAATGGAAAATTCTGCCTTTGGACTCCCCAAAATAAAACTCTGGTATAGAGCAGGGAGAGAATGCTAAGTGTGAGCAACATGCACAAATGACAAGGTAAATGAATGATAGGATATTAAATACTAAAAGAGCTAATGAGACTGCAGATTGGATAAACAGAAGTACGGTAACTTCCTAATTGCTTGGAATGGGCGGTCAACCAAGGAAAAGTGCTCAGAACAAGGAAAGACAATAGGATTAGGATGGTATCTGTTGCTAATATTAAGCCCTTATAATCTGAGTACCAATTTCTTCGCTGTACTCAGCTCTCTCTATATCACAGTTTTATCATGTAGAAATAATAGTGAGAGCTTCCTCACAGAGTTGCTGTAAAGATTAGCTAATATATATAAAGGGATTAGAGCAGTGCCTGGCATACAGGACACACTGCACCATATGTGTGTGCTCTTTTTGTTATTGACATAGCATTTTATGATCTATAAAGTACTTTATATGCACTAGCTCATCTGATCCTTACAGAACCCCTGTGAGGAAGACAGAGCTTAATCATCTTTTGTTCACATCTGAAGAAACTAAAGTTCAGATGAGGCATCTTTATTTTTATTTTGTAGTGCATATTGATTGCGTTCATCATGGGGAGTTGGTACATGTACCACATAAGGCATTTTGCTTTGCCAGAAAAAGCCTGTAAGCAAGGACAGACTCAAACAAGTTCTCTCCACCTGTCAGCCACACTTTTTACTATACTTAGCTGCTTCAGTCTTGGATAGGAGCTATACACTGGGGCTAAGCCAGAGCTCTGGGAATAACAGGCTCTCCCAAGAGGTCCCCTAGCTAGCAGTTCCTTCCTCTCACTCTGATGAGGCCTGGCAGTTTGGAGTTGGCAACATGTAACTGAGTGCTTTGGGTCTTGTCCCACTGGCACTCAAGACACTGGAGGTGTTCAGGGGAGGAGTAGGTGTCAGGAGACACCCTGGTCACTGAAGGAGCCAAAGGTTGTCATAGGAGCAAACTGGAATGTCCAAAGATATCAAAGGGCTAAAAAGCAGGGGAAGTGAGGAGGAATGCAAAGGAAGGACAGGAAGTAAGAGGTGCCATCAACAAACATTTTGGCTACCTCTAAACTAGCACAAAGCCAATTATATTTCACTTATGAGAACATAAGAAAAGACAGGTGAGGGTTAGTAGCAAGGAAAGCATGAGACTGGACCCAAAATAGGACAAAAGAGAATAGCTTTAAGTTCCAGAAGGCACGTGGAACCCCCAGGTTCTGCCTTAGCTAAAATACCATAATCTGCCTCTTGAATCGGTGTCTGCTGACAGATCACATTAAATGAACTAAGGCTAACTGGGAGGTGCCAGAAAGAACACCTACATGTCCAGCCATTGCAAATTTTTCATCAATACCACATTCTCTCTTGGGAAGCCACTCACATTGGGATCTGACTCCCAAAAGGGATAAACAGAGAACTATAAAATATTTCCTGATATTTTATTCTAATTTTTGTGGAGACCAGAAGTCCCAACTAGAGAATTTTTCAGGAAAAAGTACATAATAGAATAGGTGTTCTATTCTGTTTCATCAAGATTGAAGGACCAGTTTAGGCTGCTCTCATTCAAATGCCCCTAGGAGGCTCAGAAGGATCATAATTCTACTTTCTCTCTCTCCCACCAGAAGAGGGAGTGATTCCTCATTTTGCCTTCCTGTGTAGAGGCAAGGTAACAGCTTGGCTCTGGAGTTAAAGACAAAGAGAGACCAGGCCAACCTTGAGACAGATATCAGAAAAGGTCAGGCAGTTTTGACAGTAGCAATACTGCTGAGGCTATCCAAGATTTTCCCAGCCAAGAGCAGAAACTCAAACCACACTTCTCATAAGCATTCCAGCTCCTTGTGAATCACATGCATCACAAAGACATGCTTCAGAGGTTACAGGCTCTGCAGGAGCCTGAGGAAGACAAGGCCACAACTGAGTCCTGAGCATTGCCTACTCTACTGCACAATGGCAAAGGTAAGGAGCAAGCAGCTGAGGGAGAACAGAGGAGAGGAAGCCATACCTGTACCTGCGTTAGGACGACGTCTCAGCCCACCAGCACCAGAGCAGAGCCGATATGACCACCAGGCCTACAAGAGGCAAGGAGAAGATGGGGGGATCGGGGACAGGGGATGGCTGCAACATGTCAAATGAGAAAGAAGCATGAGGAAAGACCAGGAGATGGGAGGTGATATGAAAAGATGTAAACACGTGAGTCCAACAGATAATGAAGATGAGAAAACAAAGGGAAAAGAAAAAGAATCAAGACGTTAAAAACCAAGTAAGTTAGAACAGTAGCCTTTCTTCTCTGCTCCCTGGGCCTGGAGGAGAGGAGAGGAGTCTTCCCACTGGAAGCCTGCAGAAGCTGCAAAAATCAACATGTTAAGCAGTGGACAGGTCCAAGTCCGGTAGTGAGGCCAGTTTCCTATCCTGTCATATAACTCTTATAACTTGTGAAACAAGAATTATCTGCATCTCAACTTTTCTTGTGGGTGGGAAAAGTGAAGGTCCAGAGGTTAACTGGACTTCCTTACAGGAATGGGTACTTTTCCTGAATCACTCCATGAAGCCAGGCTTTGGTCAGGCCATCTGCTTGATTTATTATCCATCAAGTTACTTGGTATTTTGAGCTCTGGTATTTGGTATTTTGGAATCAGATACTCTAGAAGTCTGATGCTTTGTGAAACCAAATGTACAAGCTAACCATGGGGAAAGGCTAGTTCTCAGGCTGCAATATTCCAGAGAGAAACTGAATCTGTAGCTAAGCCAGCTGAGCTGCCTGCAAAAGACAGGGGACACACTGGGCTAAAAGGACACAGAATGAACTCAGTGGCAGCAGATCTATGGTACGTGTGCTGCAGCACACTGTTTGTTGCCACTGAAAGCTCCAAAAGATTTTCCATCACTGGACTTTGTCTTTAAATGCAAAAATCAGGTCTGACTTTAGAAATGTAGTACCAAAGGTCAAGAAAACTATGAGGCCCTGATCAGCATATGATGGTAAGAGAGAGATCAAAAATAAATGGCATTGAAGGGTTTAGTTGCTCTCTTTACATTGCGAGTACTGGTCCTCTGTCACAAGTTTAACAGAGAACTCTATATGGGATCCTCAGCCAATGCTCAGACTGAAAATCCCAGATATTCTTAAAGTTGACTGGATAATCCCACAACAGGCTTATCCATTCCCCTACTGAGGGGAATAGGAAAGACCTATACTGTAAATGAGGATATACTCAGGAAGTATTCAAATTCCAGAGACCCCAGTTAACCTCAAGTTGATACCAAAGTGTCTAGGCAGCTGGTAAATGACTCCTACCATCCTGGAATATCCCCCAAGAGACTTTACTGCAATCTTTGAAAGATCCAGCAACTACATGGACAGGGCTATGGCTGGCCATGGACTAGGCAATGCTCCTACCATGAAGATGGAAATTCTGACCACTGCTCCTGTCACCCCTATCCCCCACCCTCATGCCTTATGACAACAGAACCCAGCAGGTGATACAAGCCTACAAGGAAAAGATTACCCCTGCCCCACATCCCTAACAGCAATGACAAAGGTTAAATAGGGTACCATGGGAAAATAGCGTTGAGTCACTTCACTTTCCCAGACTGACAGAAATGCCCTGAAGATGGCTTCACACTGTTAAGGTCTTTGTGCAGTGCCAAGGAAAGGGGTAGGAAAACCCTCCTGACAGAAGAAGGTAATAAGGGCCACCAGGTAAATGAAAGGCCACTGCTACAAAGATCCCAGTCTAGAGAAGTGGTCATTGTGAGATGGTAACAGCAAATCTGTCTAAGGCTGTTTCATTTAGAGACTGTTCTGTCCATCCAACTCCTTCTCCATTTCCATATTCCCCAAGAGCCCTACCTTATATGCTCACTGGCCTCTCCTGAAGTTCATCCACCCTTGATAGCACCAGCCCTGAACACTAATGTGCCTATGTCCAAGGCCCATTTCCCAATTTATTTTATTTTTGAGACAGGGTCCCACTAGTTCAGGCTGGTTTTGAACTCACTATGTAGCCCAAGGCTAGCCTTGAACTCAGAGACATCCTCCTGCCTCCAGAGTGCTAGGATTATGGGTGAGTGCCACCACGCCTGGCCCATTTCCCAACTGATCCAGCCTCTGGCAATGGTTACCTTTTTGCTCTCAGAAATTTTAAGGGGATTTTCCTCAGCAGTTTCAGAGGAAGAGTCATCCTCATCTTCATTGTCTTCTTCCTTATCTTCCTGTTCTTTGTACTCTCCATATTCTTCCTCTTGATCTTGTGTTGACTTAACTGCCTTGGGGTCTGCTGGCTCAGCAACTAGTTCATCCCAGGGCTCCTTTGTTTCTTCCTTCATTGTTTCTTCTACTTCCTCTTTCTTTTGTTCCTCTTTTCCTAGCTCATCTAATTGCTCCTGGCTGGCCTTGTAGTACAGCACAACCTCCAGACTCTGTGGGGTGGAGGCAGGGCAGAATGGGGGCTGCTGTTACCTGGGAAGAATCCACTCTCCTGACAGAGCTGTACTAGCTCCCCCATCTGTTTGAAGCATGTTGCTGTGCTAGGGTACAGATCTGAATTCTGGGACTGTACATCAATCTTCCCAAGTATAATGTGCCCTCTTGGTACCAATACATCTACTTGGAGACTAAGCCATTTCAAACAGCTACCAGGGATAAAGACTCTTGGTCTCCGCATGTCAGTTCTTGCTTCCCACCCCTCATGGTGACTCTGATCACACCAATCCTCTTTCACTTACTAGTACATAACTACTTTTTACTTCTTTATCTTGTTGGTCCTTCTTTTGGGTATATAATTCAAGAAGAACAGGGTCCCCAAAATGGGGCTGGGTCAATGTAAGTTCAGCCTAGAGGCTGTATCCACTTTTCTCATAGCTCCCAACTTTTTCCTGAGATGAATTTGTCTCAAAAATGTTCTTATAAACACTTCACCTGGGAGAAATGGTGGGTAGAAATGATTTTTCTTGCCAGGGCTCCTCTAGCCTCCTCTCTGGCTGCTAAAGCTGTCACTCACCTTTTTGGTCTCTAAGTCGCCCTTAGAACTATGAGTGCATGGCTTGGTCACCTGTTTCTTTTTAGTCCCATTGGCATTCTTGTTTGTGTTCTTATTGCAGTTCTTTCCCCTGGCCTCTTTGCCAGAAGAGGGCTTCTTCTCTCTGAGCTGGCGGAGCTCTTCCTGGCAGCACTGTAGCTGCCCTTCCAGGTGCTCCTGTACTGCCAGGAGCCGTCCCTGCTCATCCATGCTCGCCTGGTATTGAAGCTGCAGCTCCCGCAGCTTGGTCTGCAGTTCTTTGATCTGTTGGTAATGGGGGCCAGTTACCCAGAGCTGGGCTCATTCAGTCAGCCTGGCCCTACTTTGGGTTACTGCTTCAGAAATATCCCTGATAAACAGTCCATGGTGGGCAGACAATAGAGAAAACATAAAGCTGTGGAAAACAAGCCTCTTAAATAGTTTTATAAATAACTTTTCTCTAACTTGAGGCATCTAAGATTTATATCTAATGATATTTATATCATCTAACATGATCAAATGATGAATATATATATATATATATATATATATATATATATATATATGATTTTTTTTTCAAAGCCAGGACCTATTTTAGGAATAACTATAAGGCTGTTACTACTTCCAAATCTCAGAGATTCATTATATAATTATTCTAACAGGAATTCTGACTTTACCAAACCCATTTCTCTAATAGGCACAGCTACTCAAGTAAGTGCCGTCCAAGCCTTAAGAGTGACTGGGTGCCTGTACTCCTGGCAAGAGAAGCAAGCTACAGCCCTGCTCCTTAACCTCGGATTTTATGTTCCTTGACCACTGGCAGACTGTCATGATCTACTTGGTGGGTACTAATCAGTTGAGGGCCCTGCAGTCAACACTCTGGATCTTTCCCAGGTGCATACAGTGACCTCCTCCATTATGAATCACTGCAGGATAGAGGCAGTGCCTTCTGCCCTCTTCCTAGTGGATACAGAGCACTCCTGACATTAAGAGAGACACAAAAGAAGGGATGGTGGCACATGCCTGTAACTCTGGAGTCCAAGCCAGGAGGATCATGAGATAAAAAGCGTATAAAATAACAAAAGAAAGTTGTCAAGTGAAAAATATAGCTCTGCCGAAGTGCTCTAGGACACGAGGTAAAATAGACCACAAAAGTGGCAAAGGAAAGAAGAAAATAATTCCAAGAGAGAAGTTGGAATGACCAGTGACTCCCAGCAGTGAACACTTGAGAAATGTCCTTCAGCCTAAGCACTGCCCATCAGCTACAGTGAGTGCTTAGCCTGCTGGGATTCAGTGTCCCTGCTCTGCCCCTCTGCCTTTGGTCTCAGAAATGGCCATCATCTCTGGCTTGGGGCGAAACTCTGCCTCCCTGCCGGGAGTTACCTCATTCTTATCGTTGGGGGCTGCTGCGGGCTTCTCAAGGCTTTCCACACACTCCTGGAATTCCTTTTCGCAGCCATCGATCTCTTCCCTCAGCTCTCTCTGCCTGTCCAGAAGCTTGTTCATCCGCTCTTGCAGCTGGCAGTGCTCCTCCTGGCTCACCTGGTACAGGGCCTGTACCGCCTGCAGCTTGGTCAGCACCTTGGCCACTGTCTCCTCAAAGTGCTGTGGAGGGTTAGGAGCGATGACAGCACCTCAACAAGTGCCTGACCTCTGCCCCACACTGTGCTAGGCCACACTCTGGAAACCAGTGACCACCAGGATCTGAAGCTGCTGAGGGGACACTATTTCTCCCCATAAAGAATACCTTGTCTGTGATTATACCTCTCAGTCATAAGCCTCATTCTGTGGGAGAGAGACTGAGGAGAACAAGGCTGCTGTGGGGAGAAGTCACACTCACTTCTGGAAGTTCCCCAGGTCAGCTCTGACCAAATTCCCATCTCACTCCTATGCCCCTCCTCTAGTGGTTTCTCTCTTTTTTTTTTCTTTTGTATTTTTAAGGGAAGGGTCTACAGGGTGTTCAGGGTCTCACTACTAGATTGGACTCGTAGTAACCCACCTGTTTATAGTCTCCCAAGAGCTAGAATTACAGGCCCTCCGCCACCATGCCCAGTCTCAATTGCCAACTCAATGTGCCCAGGGGGCGGGGCCCAGAAGGGCAGGCCCAACCAAACTCCCAACCCCTGCTGAGCTATTTGGCCCGCCCATCTAGTGGTTTCTCTTAAAGACAAGATCCCATCTTCCCTTACGTGACCTACCACCTGGGATGGTTACCTCTAAGTCTTTAGGCTCAGCTGGGTCCTGGTCAGCACTGCTGCTGACATAACTCTTAGGACAGATATCGGAGCTGCTGGGGCTGCCATAGCTCTTCTTATAGGTGACGCTGCTGTTGCTGGAGCAGTAACTCTTCTCAAAGGTCTCACCAGAAGTGGTGCTGTCATAGCTCCTGAGGAAGCCCTCACTGCTGGCCTGGGTGCTAACGTAACTCTTGTGAAAGCTCTCATCATCAATGGTGCTGCCATAACTCCTGTGGAAGTTCTCACTGCTGGCAGAGTTCTCCTTGTTGGACTGAAGACTCCTTTTGATACAGGGGGACTGCGTTTGGAGCAGCTGCATTTCTTCCAGACAGAGCTGTAAATCAGCCTGTAGTCTCTTCCGCTCCTCAAGGAGCCGCCCATGCTCCTGTTGCAGCAGTTCCTGTTCCTTTTGGCTGGCGACATACAGCTCCTGCACAACCCGCAGCTGCCCCAGAAGCTGCTTGGACTGCTGGAGGTGGGGGTGGAAGATATAGCCATTATCCTAAGACATTTCAGCTCACCAAACTGCCCGTCTTGTGGGCAGATACCTGTGTGCGTACACCTGTGCCTCAGTCTTACTGGGTCTGTCTTTGACTTAGCCTACAGGAATGGGAATGGGTCAGCTTCCTGTTCATTTGGGACAGTCTGCCCAGGGCAAATATGCCATGATTTCAGGGCTCCTATTTCCGTGCTCTGGCACATCTCTCTTTTCTTGGAGCAATGCAGGGTGGGTCTCAATAAGACCCTGGCTCTCTGACCTACTCTCTTCCTCTCTCCCATTACCCAGGTCTTTAGGCTCAGTCCTTTCTCCTGCCCCTAAAGCTAAAATTAGTCCCAACCTTGAATGTGGGCATACAAAGAACTTTTTCCAGGGAAGATGCAGGTTCACAATCAAGGTTTTATTATCACTGGTCCCTGTAACTCCTGCCCAGATTGTGAATCTGGCTCATGGGCATGTTTCCCAGGCCTCTGGGCCTGCCTTTTTGGCTGCTGCTGCTCAGGATGAGATCTGATCAGTTAAGGAAATATCTTATACCTGGTGCCCCGTCTCTATGTTACCCAGACTTTGAGCCTGGATATCTGATGCCCCTGGAATATGACCGAGGCTCATCTTAGGCTTCTGCTATTGCTTGGTTGTCCTTGTTCACATTAATATCCAAACAAACAAGTTATATACAGTACATTGAAACTGTCTACCTGCTCTTCCTTGCTTACACGGAATCCACAACAAATTTTCCCCACTCCTAAATCTGAGTAGACTTGTATTAAAATTTCTGCCTCTGACATCTCATATGCATGACTTCGTGGTAGTCCTTGAGACACATGGTCAAATACCCTGGCCTGGCTGGTACTGCCACCACTGTTCTAATGTAGCTAGTGGGTCAGTGTGGTAGGATATGCTAGAACACACATCTCCCTGGGAGATGAATGGACCCAGATTTGCCTCATATAGAGCATTAAAAGGTAAGAAACATACTTCCTATCTCATTGGAAAAGAATGTTACATTTAGAGTCAGTCCAAAGAAATCTATAACACTAAACTGGTATTAGATCTCTTGAAAATGATATGTCAGTGGGATTGAATGTAGTGATCAGATTACAGACTTCCAGATCATCCCGGCTCTGTGGTAAGAGTTCACAGTGCAGCAGGTGCTTTGCCTCTGGGTGAGGTCCTCAGTGCATCTAAGGCCACACCCTAAGGGACCCCATGATGGTACTGGCTGGTGAAGGACTGGTCTTTGACTTTTCCCTGCCTCATGACCTAACAAGTCTTCCTAACTCTGACTCCTCTGTGGAGCCACCATTCCCCGCAGTACTGCCATGCTTGGGAGAACAAGATCCCTGCTTCTCGCTCTGGTTACCTTTTTCTCACTATTTGTGGACTTATGCTGTTTGGCATCCTCAGGATTCACCAACACTTCCTGGAAACGAGACTCTTTGAAGCCTCGCAGCAACTTGTGTGCCTCTATTTGTTCCTTTAATACACACTCTTGGTTCTGCATCAGTTTTCTCTGTTCCTCCTGCATGCCTTGGTAGAGCACTTGTAGGTCCCACAGGTCTTGTAACTTTGTAAGCAGCTCCTGACTCTGAGTACAGTGCGGGGAAGAGGAAGGAGGAATAGCAGTTAAAGGGAAAGCTCCAGACCTCTCCTGTGCCACATCACTGGTGGGCACTGTCCCTCTAAATCTCTGGCTTCTTTGCACAGCCCTTTTGGGGACAAGGGTCTTCCTACAGAGAGCTGCTAGTTAAGTAGCAATGATCTCTGGGATCTCTGGATGTATTTTGTAATTTACAAAATGTTTTTAGGTGCATTTCCTCCAGATGGGCTAAATATCTAAATATAAAATGCTGTAAAGATTCCAGAGTATGAAATATATTTTAAGATTTAAAGCCCTTAAAAAAAAAAAGATTTAATGCCATTAGGAGGAAAAACCTGAATCAGCTCTGTGGAGCTGTTAGGTGTGGGAGATTTATGGGAAAGGAAGGAATCATTAACCAAGAAAGGAAAACGTTTGATTCCTACCCTTTTAGTCTTCCAGGCACAGGCACACCTGGGCAGCTTCTCAAAGTAGCCTCTCTGAGGCCGGGGGCTATGTGCTGGCTATGGGTACCTTACGGAAGAGGCCACATTTGGGCAGTGGGAATGTGAGCCGGTGCAGCTCCTCCTGTAGCTGGCCCTGCTCCTCCTGCAGCCGCCTCTGGTCCTCCAGGAGCTCACACTGCTCCATCTGCAACTGCCCCATCTCTTTCTGGCTGGCCTTGAACTTGTCCTGCAGTTCTGTCAGCCTGGACAGCAGTGTATCACACTGTGGGGTGGGGCAGCAGGGTGTGGTCACTCTGTAAGGTACCTTTCTCTCTCTCTCTCTCTCTCTCTCTCTCTCTCTCTCTCTCTCTCTCTCTCTCTCTCTCCTTTTGGTCTGTTTTGAGACAGGGACTCATTATGCCATTCAGCTTGGCCTTGAGCACACTTTGTAATTCAGGCTGGTCTGGAACTCTCAAAGGTCCTCCTGCCTCAGCTTCCCAAGTGCTGGGATCACAGGCATGTGCTACCACGCTCAGCCAGAAAGGTACTTTTGAGGAGGGATGGTAGTGGTGGTGCAGCACTTGTTCTGCAAGTGTATGCTCTTGCCTCCTGTGACTCCCAGGGTCTCCCTCCCCATCCAGTTACCTTGGACTGATCATCACCTGCAGTCCAGGCCTCCTTGCTAAGCAGGAGCCCCACCAGGTGCTAGGACTGTCAGTGGCTGAATTCTGAGTTGTCCCTGCCAGATCCTTTGAAGGGTCATTCGAGAGGGAGTACTATCATTGTCCCTCCCTTCTCCCTGCCTTACTTTCTCTGGCCTTTTCTTTGGTGTGCTGTCTTCTCACTCTGCAGGAACTCTAGCTTCAAGCCACTTCTCTTTTGGAGGCTACTCTCATCATTGGCAATTGTTTTTAGATTGAACTATGCTCCTTCCCAATAAAGACTTAGGGGACAGGTAGATGGCTCAGTGGAATAAGCGCTTCCCTGGCAAGTGCAAGGTTCTGAGTTCAATCCCTGGTTCCACAAAAAAACCAAAAAACCAAAAAACCAAAACCCATAAAGACTTAATTTCACTCTAATATTTCTCATTTTTGTTTTCCTAATCATCTCTTAAAACCTTTATAAATTATGCACTATTGCTGAATTTGGGTTAAAATTAAATTATCCTACAATTTCAGAAACTAAGTCTTCTAATATCAAATGAATTTCAGTCCTGTTCTATGACCAGAGAAAAGGCTGGCTTAGTATCCACTATGCTTCTCTTGTTTCTTCTCCTTTTCTATAGATGTTCCACTAGAAGAAGAGGTCATGGGCAAGTCCAAGATCCCCAGAACCCCTAAACTGAGTAGGAGTGGAGAAAGGGGGAAACGTGAGTCTGGCACAGAAAGGCAGGTAGATTATAGTCTTTTCAATCCTCTATCTCCTGAAGGCCTTTCCCTACCCACCCAGCCTACTGTTGGGAAAGGCAGGAGCTACTGAATATTCTAACAGAGTATGGCCACCACTATCACCTCCTGGTACTCTTGTGCTTCTTCTCCAACATGCTTCAACACCTGCCCATTTTCTACCAGTAATCAGCCTGAAAATTCTCAGCAGGAGAGGTGAACAAGGTTTTACCTATCACTATCAGGATTCATTACTGGGCCGGGGAGTTGGCTCAGTAGAATAAGTGCTTGTCTGGCAAGTGCAAGGGCCTCAGTTCAATCCCTGGTTCCGTGCCAAAAAAAAAAAAAAGAAGATTCATTACTAAAGGGATATGAGGTTAAAGGAGCATTCTATTCATTCTGAAGAGGGTAAGTCTAGAGAATTTACTCCAAGTCACAGAGTAAGTCCCGGAAGAGCCCACTGGTGGTGGCGAACCTATGGCACGCATGCCACAGAGGGGTGTTTGTACCACTGAAATCTCTAAAATGTTTGCCATCACAGACCTAGGTCCTTCTAATAGTCAGCTCTCTTGGGCACATAAAAAGAACACATACAGTCTGCCTCAGAAGACCAGAAGACTAGCCCCACTCTTTTCTGGTTCCAACAATAACAGTTCCTACATCTATGTCCTAAAGGAGCCTACATCTATGTGCCTCTCCATGAATGACCAGATACTACTCCAGTAGTAATATGATTGCAAACATCTACCCACATGGAATCACATGGAATCAGTCCAGTGTGCACACTGGGCACATGCTGGTCCCACTGTGGCTCTGGCTCAAAGTCAAGACCCAGGCAAACTGAGGGTCAGCAGCAAATGGCCCTGCCTTCTCCCACCTTTGGTTGGATGAGTTTGCCTCTTGCTCTGCCCCTCCCTTCTCTACAGCAAGTGCCGGAAGTGCTTGTTGCTCTGCTCTATAATTACCTTGTTGGCACAGGCTTCCTTCTGCTCAGGAGAGGGCTGGGGGGTCTTGAGCTGTTCGAGTTCCATCTGGTGCAGCCGAAGGTCCTGCCCGAGCTGGTCGTACATGTGCTTCTGGCGCTCTAGCTCCTCCTTGCTGGCCTCATACAGCCGCTTCATCTCCCGGAGCTGCGCGTGCACCTTGGCATTCTGCGCAGAGGAGGCAGGCCTGGCCCTCACTCCAGGGAACCCTGCTGCTGTTACTGCTCTTCTCAGTAGGGAATCAGGGATCTGTCCTCCCTGCCCTTTCCAGCCTTTATTTTGTCACACCAGGGGAGACACAAGATGGACCTGTCTCTAACAGGCTCAAAATCCAGATATTGTAGAGCTTCCCTTTTTTGGGAGGTAGGGAAGGAGTAAGGGCTTTCCTTTATAGACTAATTTTCTGACTTAAAATTAAGGAAGCTTTGAGCATCATAACTCCTGGAGGTCAATTATTCTACGTGCACTTCTTTGGTCTCCTCACCAGCAACTCCTCTACAAAACTCCCACTAGACCCACTCTGTGCTCACCTTTACAGAAATCCTGCCTGGCCACAATCTCCCTCACCTGGCCCTCCTTTTACCTTCTCATCAGACTCCCGCAAGGAGGCCACCAGGTCCCGCAGGCACTGCAGCTCTGCCTCATGGCACTGCAGCTTCTCCTGGAGCTGACACTGCACCTCTAGCAGCTTCTCCTTCTCACACACGATGTTCTGGTGCTGGATCTGCAGCTTCTGGAGCCGGCATAGTAACTCCTGCATGCAGGGGCTTAGAGTAGGGCTGCTGTCCTGTCACTCCACTCTTCTGCTCAACTTGTTCTCTGTCACTGCTGGGCTAGAGATTTACTTGTCCTTCCCCTTGCTTGCCCCTTATCTTCTCATCTAAGGCAGCTGGGGCAGGGTGGGGGATGGCTGAGGTTCTTTATTATTTTGTTTTCTTGAGACTGGGGCCCACTATATAGTTCAGGTTGGCCTTGAGCTCACTATGGAGTCTAGGCTGACCTTGAACTTGGAACAGTCCTCCAGCCTCAGCCATCCAAGTGCTGGGATTACAGGTGTGTGCCACATCACACCCAATGTGAGATTCCTGACTTGTGGAGCTGCCTAGGTGGTGGCTGGAGCTATTTTAAACTCTACTCTTATTTACCTCCCCCAGAACCCCAGACTGGTGCTTATAGCACTTTGATTGTTCCCTCACCACTGGTGCTGTTACCTTTTCACTTTGGCTCTCCGTGATTGTGGGTTTCATGAGTGTGAGCTGTTGGAGCTCAGCCTGAAGTTGCACATGCACCTTCAGGAGCTCGTTCTGCTCATCTTGGCTAGCATCGTACTTTTTCTGCAGGGCACAAAGCCTGGTCTTCAGTTCCTCATTCTGTGGGTAGAATGATTATTCTCAAGAAGCAGCAGAACCCTCTTCACATCAACTTGGTCCTTTTCAGGTGCAGAAAGCTTGAGTAGCTTCTCTTCAGGGAGGCAGATACTCAACAATGAGTGCATTTCTAGAATGCCACGCTAGGTGACTTCTATAGCTGGCCCCTAGCAGCCTGGGCTGCTGGTTGTAGGATGAACATCAGCAGAGCTTAGCCTTCCCTGAAGCACAGACTCCTAACAAATAGGCCCTCTGCACTCCCAGGTGCCTCCCCCGCCAGTGTTTACCTGGACAGCGCTGTGGGAAGTTTGAAACCGAAGCACCTCATTCTGGGCACACTTGAGCTCCTGCTGAAGCCGCCTCTGCTCCTCCTCACTGATCCGCCGCTGATGCTGTAGTTCTTGCAACTCACAACACAGTTCTTTACACTGTGCAGAAAATGGAACAGGGGGCTGATTTAGCACAGGTGCCACATGTGCTGCAGGAACAGGCTTGGGCAAAGTAAGCACTCCTTTGATTGGAATACAGTCATGTGCTACCTTCCAAACATGGACACATGCTCAGAAATGCTTCCCGAGGTCACTGAATCACTGTGAGGGTGTTATAGAATGTACTTACACGAACCTAGACAGCATAACCTGGCGTACCCTATGACATAACCCATGACACACCTAGGCTGTACGGTAGCCTATTGCTCCCAGAGCTATGACAAACAAAACAACATGAGATTAAGTCAAGCAGAAGAGTTAAATGATGCAATCAAGAGACTCAGTGAATAAGGAATCCATGCAGCTGCTGCCATCAGACACAGTGTACTGTTTTTTTATTTTTTTGGTAAATTTTTTTTTTTTTTTTTTTTTACATTTATTTATTGTGTGTGTGGGGCAGCTCAGCCCACCAGGGGGCGCAGCTGGCTGGCATGTGGTGCTGGGGGATCGAACCGCGGTCTCTGTGCTTTGCCAACCTTGTTCCAAGTAGGTGCTTTAGACCACTGAGCCATCTCTCCAGCCCCTATTTTGTTTTTATAAGTAGAAAGATTATATTCTAAAATAATGTTATTTATTTATTTATTGGTACTGGGGATTGAACTCAGGACCTTGCTCTTGCCAGCCAGGCACTTATGCTGCTGAGCTATATCCCTGGCCAAAATAATGATAAAAGCATAGTAAATATATAGGCCTGTGGTACAGCCATTCATCATCATCTCAAGTCTTAAATACTGTGCATAAGGGTATATATAATATTTTACATGACTGATAACACAGAAAGTGTGTTCACAGCAGACATTACCACAACATGTTAAATAATACGTTGTGGGGCTGGAGAGATGGCTCAGTGGTCTAAAGCACCTACTTGAAACAAGCTTGGCAAAGCACAGGGACCGCGGTTCGATCCCCCAGCACCACATGCCAGCCAGCCCCGCCCCCTTGTGGGCTGAGCTGGCCACACACACACACACAATAAATAAATGTAATAAATAAAAATAAATAAATAAATAAATAAAATAAATAATACGTTGTATGACAACATCATGAAATGACAGGAATCCTTCAGCTTCATTATGATTTTATGGGATTTTATACACACCATCCAATTTTGGCCAAGCTATCATCATAAGGCACATGACTGAATTTATATCAGGCAAGCTAGCAAGATCCTGAGGGGTCTCATGCCTACCACAGGCCTGTCAGCCTTGTGCCTGCCACAAGCCAGGAGAAGGTCAAAGAGCAATTGTGGAACAGGCCTCCCTACCCTCTGTGGTCTACCTTGTTCTGCATGTCGTGCATTTGCTCCTCAGCTCCCAGCAGTTGCTGGCGTAACAACTGCACTTCAGGATCAGGTTCGAGGAAATCCATTTCTGAAGTCTGAGACTCTGATGATACCATAGTCCTTAGTGCTTGGGACTC
Source organism: Octodon degus (assembly GCF_000260255.1). Classification (NCBI taxonomy): domain Eukaryota; kingdom Metazoa; phylum Chordata; class Mammalia; order Rodentia; family Octodontidae; genus Octodon; species Octodon degus. The sequence goes on along the minus strand of NW_004524736.1, from coordinate 4,910,952 downwards.
CAGCCACCTCTCTGTTGCTCTTCGTGTCCTGTAACACAGAACCCAAAGCTATATTGGCAGCAGCTCTGCCTGGTTAGCACCGGCCAAGTGTGCTTGGGGTTGATGACTTCAGTTTAGGCCAAAGATTGTAAGGGGCCTTCAGTAGCAATTCAACTCTCAAATAAAGATGTTTAGAAAATCATATGAAGTTTTCAACACCTCAGGTACAGAGGTGTGCTTGACTCTGGGACACTAGGAATGTGAGTCCAGATGGTTTCAAGGTTGGGCCTGGTATCAAGGAGGCTCTATGCCATTAAACTCAGTTGAGTCTGTGCAGACAACAAAGGACTCTACTGACTTACTCCAAATTACAGAAAACCAGACCCCAAAGCCAAGAAGAGAAGAAAGCCGAATGTTAGAACTCACTGCCCTAGTGATGCCACAGAAGACTGGCTCTTTGAGAGCAAAGGAACACTCTTAGACTCTGGCCTCTGTCTTTCAGGGAATGCCCAAGGGAAAGTCCACAGCACCCTGCCTCGTGGTTGTACCTCTCACTCTCCAGCTCTGCCAGCTGCCCTGTGAGGCTGCTGTTGCTCTGCTGCAGGGTCTGGTACTCCTCATTCAGAAAGTGGTAGCGATCCCGGAGCTGCTGCAGTTCTTCTACAGGGGACAAGCACAGAGATGAGACCTTTGTGGGGCAAGGTGGAGAGCACTGATGACCAGTCCCCAGCTTTCCTGCCTAGAAACCTGAGACCAGAAGGTTGACTACTTCTCTTTTTCTGGAGACAGAAGAGAGATACTAGAAAGCCATAGAAGATAGGCCCCACAAAACTGTGTGGCACAGAGGTTTGCTTCTTCCAGAAGCTGTCCATCCTCTGCTGTGCCTAGAAAATATACCCTGGGCACTCATCCTGAAAGCCCCAATTGAAGTGGCATCTTCAGTTCAGGAGCTCTTGAGGGTTTAAATAAGTTTTTTGCTTATTGTATTTAGTTCTCACTTAACTGTTTATGATTTCCTCCCTATTGTGATTTTAGTACAAAAAGCTGAGCAATGAGAACTGCCAAAGAGTACAGTATCAGATCGTGCCTTTCAGAGACAACCCAGGAATCTGAGCTTCCTTTACTTCTTTTACCATCACACTGAAAAAACTGGCTCAATATGGCCAAACATACTTTCTAATAGTCTTTGCTAACAGCAAAGCCTATCCCAACCTATTTCTGGTCTTCAAGCATTACCAGAGATCTGGTAGAAATGTCCTAGCACACAGACCCTAAGGAAATCACCAATTTTTTTCCTAGTGTTTGGGATTGAACCCAGGACCTCTGCACTAAACTACTTCCCTAACTATTCTTTTTTTTTTTTTTTTTTTCCCCAACTATGTTTTATTTTGACAGTCTTAGGCTCGAACTTGTGATCCTCATGCCTCAGCCTTTAGAGTGCTGGATTATAGGTGGGTGCCACCATGCTCAACTGCCAATGCTTTTTTTTTTTTTTTTTCAGAACTGGGGATTGAACTCAGGCCCTTGTGCTTTTCTATTGAGCCATTTCCCTAGCCCCACCAATGTTTTTTTTAAAAATTTATTTATTTATTTATTTTGTGTGTGTGTGGCCAGCTCAGCCCACCAGGGGGCGGGGCTGGCTGGCATGTGGTGCTGGGGGATTGAACCCGGTCCCTGTGCTTTGCTCAGCTTGTTCCAAGTAGGTGCTTTAGACCACTGAGCCATGTCACCAGCCCCACCACCAATGTTTTTTAATGCTGTGATGATACCAACATCTTTGTGATATATGTTTTCATGATTAGAATCACATCTTTTAGAACACTTATTCTACTGACATTTAAGAAACATTAACTTGCTCTAATTATAGCACAAGACCTATTTTACCTGCTAGAAAATTCAATACCCTAAAAGTCACTTCTGTTTTTTTCGTTTTGTTTTCTTTTGTTATTTTGAGACAGGGTCTTGCTACATAGTTCAGGCTACCCAGGCTGGCCTCAAACTTGTGATCCATCTGCTTCAGACTTCCAAGTGCTGGGATTACAGGCACATACCACCATGCCCAGCACTTTAGAGTCTTTAAGAGTACTACAGATTACCATAGGAGGAAGAAAGTTAACATTTAATGAAAACCATGTGAAGCATTAGACTGGACAGTTTCAGTCTTGAATGGCATTTCATTTAATTCCCAAAACAGCCCTCTAAGCTTTTTTTTTTTTTTTTTTTTTAATTTTGTATCAGGGATTGAACTTGGGACCTTGTGCTTGCCAGGCAGGTGCTTATGTCACTGAGCTATATCCCCAGCCAGAGTTTCTTTTTTCTCTAAATAAATTTTAAATTTTAACATAGTTTTAAGGCTATATAAAGCTGCAGAGACAGCATAGAGTTGCCTGGGAAATTTTTCACAGTTTCCTTGGTGTTAAAATCTTGTATCGGCATGGTACACTTGTCATAACTAAGGAATCAAAACAAATACTTTACTAGTACCTAAATTCTACACTTTATCCCAATTCCTGCACATTTTCCCTCAGCAACTTCTTCTGTACCAGGATCCCATCTAATTGTAAGGATTTATTAACTAATTTGGGTTCCATATCCCAGAGACGGAAACTGAGGTTCTGAGAAAGATCATTTAAATTCACCCTATTGAGCAGAGCAATGTTTCTGAACTGTTTTATTCCAGCCAAAACCTTTCCCATGTGCTAGCCACCCTCTCCCAGCATGACCAGTCCAAAGGCTCTTCTGAGAGACTGATACAGCTAAGAAAACTTGCAATTCTTTGATTCCTTGTTGACTGCCATCTCTGCTTGACCTGGCTGAATATAGGGCCTCCATTATACCCAGATCATAAATCTAGCCTGGAACAAAGGCAGACTCTTATGTCATGGATCCTAGCAACTAGCTGAGAGTCTCTCAGTCTGAAAGGTTTTGAGTGCCTCATGCGTTACTAGAAATAACCTCTTTTCCTCTCCAGCTGCCTTGTGCTCTGATTTGTTGACCCCTAAAGTTTCTACCTTGGGGAGAGCTAAAGAAGCCTAAGAATTAGCATCCTGGGACTGAGAAACAGTGAAGGTCATCCCTAAAGTGGTGCAGGAAAAGTACCATCATGACAGAGAAGCATAAAGTTTCCCAAAGTGACATCTGCCCCAGAACTGGACACTTTTCTAAGAAGGGCTTTCCCATAGACAAATCTACAGTACCCTGTTGCTCTCTGGGGAAGAATCTCCAGGGTACATCTCCATGGTGCTATTTCCTATAAAACTATGGACTGGTTATGTAAGAACTGGGTAACTTTTAATCCCCTGCAGTCTTAAATTCATCCTGGAATTTTGTTTTAGAGGTTTTTAATGAATAATCTAACACAACCTTCCTTCTATGGGTACTCTATCTCCTTCCTATTTATGATCTCCTCTACTTGACCTTGCTGATGGGTCAGGAGGAGGGCTTGATCTCATACCTTGCAACCCAGAGAATTCTGAGAGACTTATACTATTGGAAGGGTCAGAGCTCTTCATTTCCATTTCTGCGCGGAGTGAGGCAATCTCCATCTCATATTCCCCTCGGATGCGCTCCATGTCATCAAGTTCATTCTGCATCCGGCAGAGATCTTCCTGCAGGGATGCTATGTCACTTTCATGTTCAGTTGCAGAATCTGCCGCAGCTTGCCGCAGATTCTGGATCTCATCTTGGGCCAAGTGTAGCTCTTGTTCTATTTCCTTAAGTTCATTTTCCTTCTCACGTTCCAACAGGGAAATCTCTTCTCGTAGATGCCGCAGCTCCCCTGCAAGGCCCAAAGGCTAAGATGGTCAGAAGGATAAATGAACTAACCTATCATGTTTTACACACAAAGTTAAAGGCAGAGTTTTGTTCTTGCCTGGAAAGTCTTAATAACCTAGACTGTATCCTATTAAAGAGGTAAACTGCCATATGGCATGGAATGAAAAGAATACCTATGAAAGGAACAGGAGGACTACATTGTAAGGTGCTGTGTAAGGCAGATTTGGAGAAAAACAATTAGGGCTACTGTAAAAAAAATAAGTGCTTCAGTTAAACACCAAACTGTGTGTGTGTCATAGGGGATCAAACTTGGGACCCTGTGCTTGCCAGACAGGCACTTATGCCGCTGAGCTATCTTCCTGGCTCTGGTTGACAGTATTCTATTGATACCCTGAGCCTTTCTAAAAATTCTTTGGCTAAAAATTTGTCGCACAATATTTTCACCTATTCATCCTGGAAGATTTATTTATTTATTTACTTTGTATTTTAGGGAAGGGTCTACAGGGTGTTTAGGGTATCACTACTAGAGCAGACTTGTAGTGATCCACCTGTTTACAGCCTCCCCAGATCTCGGATTACAGGTGCATGCCACCACGCCCAGTCTCAAAAGGTATTTCTTTTTTTGCAGAACTGGGAATTGAATTTAGGACCTTGCACTTGCCAGGCAAGCGCTTATTCTACTAAGCTATCTCCCCAGCCCCATCCTGGAAGTTTTAGAAATTACAGACTCAGATTCCCCCTCCCCCAAACAATTATAGTTAGTACTGGACCCAAAACATATGTATTTAGAGTTTCCAGCTGGAATTAAAGTAAATTCTTCACATGATAATAAAAAATTTTAAAAAACCTAAATATTGACTAATAAGGGATTGTTTAAATTAATGTTAATAGAATACCATGTAAGGCCAGGGAAATGGCTCAGTGGAATAAGCGCTTCCCTGGTAAGCGCAAAGGCCTGAGTTCAATCCCCAGTTCCGCAAAAAAAAAGAAAGAATCTTATGTAGCCATTTTAAAGAAAGTGGCAAATCTATAGTGAAGATATAAAAAGCTTTCATATTAACTAGAAAGTAAAATATATGGAAAACCTAATGTTGCAAAAAATTTGACATGTACAGTATATAATACACAAATGTAATAAAGATTATGGAAACAACCATGCCTTCTGGAAGTATTTATGCCTCAAGCTATCAAAGACAGTTGCTTCAGAGAGGGCTAATATGTGGCACAGTACTTTACTTTCATTTATATTTGTGCTATTTTTAAATTTTTAAAAAATATTTATCTAAAAAAAATTATTGATTTATTTGGTACAGGGTCTTGCTATGTAGCTCAGGCTCATAGTGATCCTCCTGCCTCAGCCTCCCTAGCACTGGGATTACAGGCATGCACCACCATGCCTGGTTTCAGTAGTGGGCACGGCACACCTGGGGTTCCAGGGCTGGCATGCATGTGGCACCAGGGATTAAACCTGGGTCCTTGTGCTTGCCAAGGTGGAGACAGAAGGATTGCCTTGAGTTTGAGGCCAGCTTGGACTACATAAGTGAGTTCAAAGCCAGCCTGCATGACATAGTGAGTCCCTGTCTGAGAAAAATAAAACAACAAAAAAGCCACTGACACCAATAAAAACTCAGGATCTTGGAGCCAGGATTAGGGAATTAACAAGGAGGAGAGGGTCAGAATTAAGGACTGAAAAGGTTATGGCTTTCCCACAAACTATCTGCAAAACACACTCTCTCTATGCTTCATTTAAAAAAAAAGTAATTTTTATTGCACTTTAGGGAATATGGATTATTGGAAATTATTCAGGACACAAAACTACCATGCCTCATTTTGTCACCATTCAGATTCCAACTTTTCCTAGCCTTCTCCCTCCTGCCTCAAAAATCTAACAGGGGAAAAGAAAACCTAACAGAAGTCCTCTATTAAATGCCTTCACATACACCTGGTACTTTTGTAGTGTGGGCATGTGTGTGTGTGTGTGTGTATTCATCAGTGTGTGTAGGGGGTCTCTTTCTCATTTTGTTATGAGCTTGAGGAAGACAGGAACATGTCCGTTTTGCTCACCATTACAGGTCCAAGAATGGCAGAATGTAATTCAATAAACATCTTCTGTATTCATACATAAATGGGGTAGGGGTTCATCAACTCAACAAATTTGTACTGCTTTGTCCCTACGTATACAGACACATTTAGGTATTTTTATAAAAATCCAAATAGAACTTAGATACTTCATAAGACAAATTTAGGGTGTGTCAATGTATGCCTGTAGTTCCAGTAAGAACTCCAGAGGCTGGGTGGGGGGGGGTCATTTGATCTTAGGAGTTGAGATCAGCTAGCGCCAAAAGAGACAGAGACAGAGACAGAGACAGAGAGACAGAGACAGAGAATGAAAAAGGGGTTGACTGATTTGGACAGATAGGCAAGCTACCTCACGCGACAGTTTCTGACCCTACGCTTCTAAACTCAAATGTGTAGCACCAGCAGCTTCTTTCCCACTAATCCTTCCTTTTCTACAATGATCCTAGCAACTAGTGTTGGCCAATCAATTATACCAAGCCCCCAAAAGTCCACTTAGGTGCTTTGACTTTCTATTTGAAAGGAAGTCATTCCCATTATGTACTGGCTGGCTCCATTCCCACTACTAAACAGCACAGAGAGGTCCGCGGGTGGCTCTGGGGGTGGGGGGAGGCAGCCCCCGAAGCCCCAACGTGCCCTTGGCCTCGGGGTACAAGACTTCAGGGGTACTCTGGGGTATGGCTCTAAGTGGGCCTTCACAGACCCGCGGGGCAGCGCTTGGATGTCCACGGGGCGAGGCCTGTCCGGAAATGGGCCCTGAGGCCAGAAGGTGCAAAGGCCAGAACCGGTTTCAAAGAGCTGGCGCCGTTGACCATGGCGCTCAGACCATGAGATGATGCGTGGAGGCCACGAATCTGGCTGCTGGACAGCCACGTCAAGTCTCACTCACAAGTTATTGCCTCCATCTCGCTGGCCCCCAACTAGCGGTGTCCCTGGGCGGGGGGGCCGCCTGCCCGCCGCCCGGCAGCTCCCGGCCCCGGAGGGGCTGTGGCGGCCGGAATGTCCACTGACCACCAGCTACCTGGGGCCGCGCGCGCCCCCTCTCGGCGGAAACGGGAAACACGCCTGCGCGAGGACCAGCTCAGGTTCCCCGGTGGGGCGGGGCATGGGGACGGCCCCTCCCACCCACAGTCCAGGCGGGGGAAGATAGAAGTCATCCTGGAAACACTAGAAACAATGTTGGAAGCCAAGGGAGAGAAACGCTTTGGAGCTTTACCTTCCCAGATAGTTCTTACTGTCCGCCTTTCCCACCTATTGGAAGAATGTTCCTTCTCCAGGCACTCCTTGCTGCTTTCCATCTTTTCTTTCTTCACACATGATCTAGCATTTCTTACCTTTACAAAAAGGACCTCCCTTGACCCCACCTCCTTTCTCTTACTTCTCTTTGAAATGACTATTAGAATGATCTATACTCACCTTTTCCATTTGACCTCCTATTTCCTCTTCAGTCCCAATCCAACTAGTGTTCTGTTTGCTTGAAAATGTCTCAGGGTGTGCCATCCTGCCAACTCCAATGGTCACCTCATTTGCCTTAGCAACTTTTGACACAGTGCATCATTATCTCCTTGAAGCACTTCCTGCTCTTGGCTTCCATAGCATGACACACCTCTGGAGTCTCCTACCTCAGTTCCTTTTGCTCATTTCACCTTCTATGGTGGACCTATAAATATCAGTGTTTCTGGAATGGGAACTTTTCTTCTCCTCTTCTCATATCTTTCCATATGATAGCAACATCATCTCCCATGGTTTCATTTATATTTATTTAATTATTTGGCCGGGTTAACCCCCCTGAGGTTGGGCTTGGCAGGGCATGTGGTGCAGGGAATTGAACCATGGTCCCCTGTGCCTGCCTAAGCTTTCCTAAGCAGGCACTTTAGACCGCTGGGCTATCTCACCGGCCCTCCCATGGTTTCTAATGCCAGCAAAATGCTAGTAACTACCAAATCTCTCTCTCAGCCTGAACTTCTCTACTGGTTCTGGATTCTTATGTCCAACTGCCTCCTTGACACAGTCACTTAGGTATCAAACTCATCAGGTGGAAAACATTTTAAATCCTAAATGGCTCCCTCAGTCTTCAAATGTGTTGTGTGCTAGATTTCTCCCATCCCAGTGAACAATGCCATCACCCATCCAGCCTCTCCAGCCTAAGGTATCTCTCATGTCTTTGTTAGTCCTCATTGAATTCAGTAGCAGCTGTTGAAGGTTCCCTCTTCAACATATATTCTGAATCATTTCCATTTCTATTGCCCTAATGCAGGCAAACATTTTCTTTTTTTGCAGAGTCTCACTATGCAGCTTGGACTTGTTTTCAGCCTTCCTTGTGCTGGGATTACAGGTGTGCATCACCATGCCCTGACTCCATCACCAGCTCAGTGTGCCTGGGGGCAGGGCCGGCATGGCATGCAGTGCTGGGGATCAAACCCTGGCCCCTCTACTTACCTAAGCAAGCACTTAGTCGCTGAGCTACATCTCCAGCCCGACATAATCTATTTTTTTGATTGGACTGCAATAATTTCCTGACAACACCCACTGTTTCAACTCCCTTTTTTCCAACCAGTTTTTACATAATGGCTAAAATACTCTTTCAAAATGCAAAACAGATCAGACCATCCCAGCCCTTGCCAAGATCCCCCTATGGTTTAAATGAAAGGCAGACCTCTTAGGTGGCCTACAAGATGCTCTTTAATTGGCCTCTGTCTGTCTCTAGGAACTTTCTCTTACCAGGGCCCTTCACAGCCACTAGAACCTTTGTTCTGTCCCTCGCATATGAAGCTCATTATCACTTCTGGGCCTTTTCAGCTGCTGTTCCTTCTGCCTGGTGTGCTCTTCCCTTAGGCCATAAATCAAAGTCTTTCCCATTGTTCAGCTCAAATGTCATTTTCTCAAAGAGAACCTTTCAAACTATGCTGTCTAAAATAAACTCCCGTCTCATCTACTCTCCCTAAAAATTACATTTTTATATTGTGTTAAAGTGCTTACTGCCTCCTAAACGTATGCTACTTGTTTATTCTCTGCCTTTCTCCATGAGAATCTAGTCTTCAATGGGAGTCAGTCTGCCTTGTTCATAGCTGGTCCTTCAAATACAAAGGCTCTACATAAACAGTTCATAAACTATTTAGCCCTATTTTATAGATAAGAAATGGCATCTCAGAGAGATAAAAGTGACTCGCCCAAGATAACAACATTTTAAGAGAGGAGGGGCCTCTCTTAGGGAGACATATGTGAGGAGACGTATGTTACATAGGGAAGAGTGTGGATGTTGGTCTCAGATCACCCAGTTTGTTTATTTGGCTATTTTTTGTGTTTGTTTTTGTTCTTTCTCACAGGGCTGGGAACCAAAGCTGGGCCCAAGAACCTAGGTGCTCTAGGAGGGGGTGGTGGAAACTGCCAGAATCCTAGTACTCTGGGAGGCTGAAGCAGGAGGATCACAAGCTGGAATCCAGCCCAGGCAACTTGGTGAGACCCTGTCTTAAAGTAGAAAATAAAAAAATGAGCTGTAGATGTAGCTCAGTGTGAAGACCCTGGGTTTAGTTCCCCGCACTGTGAGAAAAAACAAAAACAAACACAAAAAATGGCCAAATAAACCAGGTGATCTGAGACCAACATCCACACTCTTCCCTATGTAACGTACGTCTCCTCACATTTTTTTCCTCTTCTTGGCCACACTTCCTGCATTTTCTTTTGCTTACATCTTCTGTCCCCTTCATCTTCCCTCCCTCTTTTTACACCTTGGCTTGTTTCTCTCTAGGCCTGCTCCCAGACCTTCCTTTTTTCTCCATTTATACTCTTCATTTGGCTTGATCTTATTTCTCCCTAGAGAGTTCCTGCTGTTTTCTAGGGCAGCTCCCCAAAACCTCCATGAAGTCCTCAGAACTAACACAAGCTACCTTTCTACTTAGCAGTGCAGTAGGATGCTTGCCTTCCAGAGACAAAGGAAAATGGGTTCTAGAAGAAAGGAATTTGGGGGCCACAAGCTCAGGTCCTGGGGATCTAGAGAAGCACTCCCATCTGCTTCCCTCAAAGATGCACAGAATGCCTCCCCAGTCACTCCACATTGGCTTCCTGCTCTTTCCCATGGTGTCCTAGGAAGGACCCAAAACAAGGACTCTACCTTAATCACACACCCTTTGCACTGATCAGGACAAAGGATAAGGAATGCATGGTGAAGGAATGTGAGGAGAGACAAAGGGAGGAGAGGACATGTGAGATAGGAGGGGAAACAAAGAGAAGGGAGTCAGAAAAGTCAGGGAGAAATGCAAGGAATGGAAATTATGGAATGAGGAGAATAGAGGGAAGGGGGAGAACAGTAGAGGAACATGAGGTAAAAATATGGAATAGATTATGCTTGTTTGCTTTGTTTCAGTAAACCCCCAGGAGAAAGGGGCTCACTGGTCCATTTCCCCTCTGAATCTGAAAGGGGGATTACCTTGGAGCCCCTGGATCTGCTTAGTGAACACCTCCGCCTGCTGGGCACTGGCCAGCCGTTCATCTTCCAAGAGCCCTGCAGTAAGAGGGTACGGTATCAATTTGACTCCATGGGAGCCCAGAATTGTCACCCCCACCCCACCTCCATCACAGACACTCACCCTGCAGCTCCAAGGAGTCATCCTCATGCTGCCCAGCCAGTTCCCGGGTCTCCTCCAGTTCTGCCACCAGCTGGAGCACCTGAGCCCTGAGTTCCTCCAGCTCTGTCTCTGTGAGGCTCAGGCCTCGATGCTTGCCAACAGACAGGGAGCTCACACTGTTACTTTTCTGCACTCCTTCTTCTTCTTCTTCTTCTTCTCCCTCTTCTTCTTCCTCCTCCTCTTCTTCCTCCTCATAGAGAGCAGGGAGTAACACCTCCCCTAAAGAGATGGGAGAGACCCATCCCACCAGGGAGTTGGCACCCACTTCATGTCTGTAGTCCTTCCAGAGCTCGCCACTCAATTTACCATCCTTGGACCAAGATGATAGAAGAGTGACACATCTACCATTGCTCAGGAGGCCCTGGATAGGGCTTGATGAAGCTGTAGGTATGACAGTTAGGTTTGAGGCATCCTTCCCCCCACAAGAACTTCTAGGCCAGTATCACACCTGCTGACCCCTACTGCTTTTGGGCAAATGGAGCAGGTGCTGGCTTAGCTGTGGAAGGTTGTAGGAGAATAACTGGCTCTTCTAGTATCTGGGCCCTGGATAGTAGGACAAGTAGGCAAGGGAAGATTTAGACACTGTGGTATCTTCAGGTCAAACGGGCCCAGAGTTTCATTTTGGGGGTTTGCAGGTTAAAAAATTATACAGGTGTATTGTGAGAAATTACCCTTTCCATAATTAGAAGTATTGACTGTCTGTAGGTAGAAAGTAAACATCTGAGTGAAATGATCCTAAATGTTTTACTGGACAAATGCTGGGGCCTTTTCAAATATATATTATGAAATATGCTTGTTTATTTAAGTAAAGATAGGGTCTTGCTTTATAATTCAGGCTGGCCTTGGAACTTGTGGCAAGCCTCCTGCCTCAGCCTCTCAAGTGTGGGAATTACAAGTGTGCATCACCATACCAAGCTGCTTAAAACATTTTCTAGCACGTCCACCTGGCTTTGCTCAGCTGGTGTCATGAGGTCTCTTCCCCTGTTGACCCAAGGTGGTGTTCAGGAGAAGTCTTAGGTTGAACTTGTGTGTAAAAGAAAGCCTGGCATAATAATGCTTTTAAAAAGTGGGGTTTGATGCTGCTCCCCAGCCTCTGGTTGTTGAGCACCCCCTTTACTGCAATGCAGTTGCTGTAGATAGAATTTTGCTTGGATGGCGACTGTCTGCTTGGTTTGGAAATTTTGAATCTTTGGTTTCACTTTCCCCAATACCTGCAGCCTGTCTGAGGTGCCTCTGGGACTCCTGTGTCATCTGACCCCTCTTACAGAGGGCAGGGCTATTCACACCCAAGGAGAAGAGGGGCCTGGGGACACTTCATGCGAGGTCCTGGGAAAGGTGTTGGCAGCAGCTTCCACCTCACGAGTGTGGTAGGGAGGCATGTGTGTAAGGAGGTTGGCTTCACCTCCCTCCCTCCTAGGCTCTGTCGCTCAGGCAGTAAGAAATGCCAGAAAGTCAAAGCTACAAGGCTTCCATTTAGAAGTTAATGGTAGCTCCAGAAAGACAATTCCCATGTTCATGTCCTTGCCTTTCAAAATAAGAGACAGCTTGGGATCTGGGTCGGCAGGCAATGAGAACAAACCCCCTGCTGAAAGGCTGCTTCAAAGCTCTGTCCAACAAGGCCTCTTTTATCTGTCTGGCAGCTCCCCCAGGACACACAACCTGGTTAGCCGGGGTAAAGAGGGGCCCAAAGGGCTGCTCCCTGAACTTCGATCAAAGCCGGTCTGGGAGGGCTGGGGCCCAGATGCTAAGGAGGAGGGGCCTGAGGTGGATTAAGAGAAGGCTGTTTTCTGGCTCAGAGCTCTGGGGTCAGAGGAAGGAAGGAGGGGAAAAAAATGGGGGAGGTGGACAAAACCTTTGGGGAAACAACTCACCTTCCATAGCTTGCATCCCACGGCGTTCTAGGGACCCCCAGCGTTGGCCTTTCTTCCTCTCACAGCCCTCAGACACTTCAAAGGCGCCTACAGTGGTTACTGTGGGTCCTGGGGCAGGGAGAGAGGAGGCACTGTGGGATGCCAGGGGGCTAAGGGCTAGGGTGTAGGGGAAAGAAGAGGACGTACCCGTTGCTCAGGAACCCCTGGGACTGGTAATCCGGGACAGAGGAGGTGCCTGACTCACTGTGCCCTGCTCTGCGACTCCCCTCTCTCAGGTGCCTCTCACGCCACGGAGTCCCTAACCCCGAGCTGCCCAGCCTCCTCAGCATCCCTGTTCTAGGTTGTTCCAGGCTCCTCTTCCAGGCACGGACAGAAAGAGGGTGTGTGTCTACTTAGCCTGGGGACAAGGAGGAGGGGAGCTGGAACGGGAGAGAGGGCCCTGGAGCCAGAAAAAAAGGGGCTGAAAGGGGGCGGTGGTGCGCGAGGGGAGGGCTGTGTTGAGGTTGTGTGGGAAGGGGCTCCGGGCCAGCCCACTCCTCCCTCCCCTCCAGGGACCTCGCCCATCCCAGCCGCGCCCCACTCAGGAGCCTGGGGCCAGGAGTGCAGGCTCCGAATCCCCAAGGGCCAGAGAGGTGAGGTGGGACACTGTCGGGGAGGGTGCAAAGATGGAGACCGAGGCGGTGGAGGCCAGGATGGAGGGAGCCCAATCCGATGGGAGAGCCCGGGAGCGGCGAGGCAGCCAGCACCTGGGGGTCTGGAGGGAGGCGCAGAGGCAGGGGCGGTGGGGCGTGAGGGAGGACGGCTCTG
>NW_004524736.1:4894126-4897631 GCF_000260255.1 Octodon degus | reverse complement strand
CCGCCCCTGCCCGCCGCGGCCCGGAAGCCCTCCCTCCTGCCTCTGCAGCCTGGCGGCAGCGGCAAACAACCACGTGCCCGCGAGGTGCCCGCGACGCGACCCATGCTTGCCCCTCGGGGCACAGAGAGCGACCTGGCCCGTGCCGGCCGCAGATGTGAGGTTCTCCGGGCTTAGGGTTCCCCTAAAAGGGAGCAATGGGATCCTCTGGTTCTGGAGGTGGGTCTGCCCAGGTGAGTGGCGCGTGGGAACCCTTGAGCGCCACGTGTGAGGACCCTGGCCTGCCCAGTGATCACAGCAGCACACAAAAGGATGAGCTGTTTCTTCCTGACGCCCTGCCCCGCCATTCACATCCTCCTCCCTCTACGCCAGGCTGATGCCTCCCCGTCAGCCCGGACCCCAGCCCTGCGCAGTGGCTCCTTACGTCCCTCTGGTTGGAGAGTGAAGGAACACCAGACCGCTAATCGCAGAATGCTAATCTCTTCGCTTTCCCTGCACCCCTACCAAAAATCAGCCAGAGGCCCACTTATGAGGGGTCCTCCGCTGGCCCCGTGCAGGCTCAGTGCCCAAAGACCTCTCCCCAGCGACCTCGAACCTGCTGGGCTGCGGGCCACGCTCCCACAGTAGCCCTCTTAAAGGGGACACTGCTGGTGTTCACTGTGCTAAAGGGAGATGGGGGAAGCCCAGGAGACTTATTTCACCTGTTCAACTCTTCGTTCATGTAAGGAGTGACTGCCTGGTTCTGGATCCTGGGCAGATACTTCTTCTCTGTAGGTCTCATTCCAGATGGAAGCACACGGAGAACATTGTTGGGAGATTCCTGAGTCCGGAATACATGCCAATCCCTTCTTTGCATGTGCCCTGCTCATCTGTGTTCTCCTAGGCTTGTCAGCCCTCCTGCCGCTTATCCTTCAGCCCTCACATGGGAGTCACCTCGAGGCAGCCTTCCCCAGGCAGCCTTCCCCGTGGGATGACCCTGCGTGCATTCCCCTGGCCTTTGTCCCTCTCAGCAGCATGAGTCACACTGAGTTGTCCCAAGTTCTTCTGCCTGCCTTGCTTTCTTTTTTGGTGGAATCGGGGATTGAACTCAGACTCTTGCGCTTGCCAGGGGAGTGCTTGTTCCACTGAGCCATCCATCTGCCCTGCCTCTGCCTTTCTTAAAAGTTGGGAATTTTCTTGGTCAATTTTGTATCTCCAGCATCTAACAAAGTCCTTAACCCACAGAATAAAGGAGTAAACATAAATCTATGCAGTTAATGGTCAGTTTTATCATTTAACAGAGGATTTCATACTGTGGAGTGAAATGTTTCCTGTTAATAGTAGTGTCCCAAGGGCCGTCCAGATAACTCAGTGGCTCTGCCAGCCCTCCCCCCCACCCCCGACTCGCTGAGATGGCAACTGAGACGGGCATGGTGGCCCACACCTGTAATCTCAGCTCTTGGGAGGCTGAAAACAGAATCACCATGAGTCGGATCTATGTAGTGAGACCCTGTAGACTCTGTCCTAAATTAAAAAAAAAAAAAAAGTGTCCTAAGGCCTTGTTCTCTGTCTGTGGCCGTGGCCGTGGTGATCCAGCCATAGTAAGGGTTGTAAACAAGCCCCCATTCAGACCTCTTCTGTGGAGGGTCTGTCCAGACATGGAAGGCAGGGCAGTTGTCAGAGATGATTGAAAAGGTCTGGTGTTGGGACTTGGGGGAGCTCTGGAGGCTGACAGAAACTTAATTCTGGACTGTGACTGTTCATCTGGGCCTAGCACAGTTCTTTCTAGGTCCACCTCAGCCAAAAGCACATTAGCAGTTGGCTTTGGCTGCTGATTTCTGTGCAGACAGAAAAGGAACAGGGAAGAAGTTGTCTATTGTGACATCCCCAAGTCCAAGCTCTCCTTAGTGGGAACTCTGATCTTACAACTAATCTTCTGGCTCCTGGGTGCAGGTCACTGTTTATCCTTGATCTGGGGAACATTCAAGAAAACTGAATCATTCTGTTCAAGCCCTGTGCAGACTAGTACTAGCTGAGGGTGAGGGTGAAATTAGAGGGCAGGAGGGAAAGCATCTCTGATGGGCCGGGGTGGTGGGCATGTCAGCCAGGTGATCAGCTTAGGAGGATGATCTGAATTAATTCTCATAATCCCTGTACTCAGGACTCAGCCTCTTTCCTAATCCCATCCCAGGAGATCATCCTTTCTGAGGACTGATGCAGCCATTTATCCCCTTTTACCCTTATTTCTAAATGCCTAGATCCTTTCTTTAAAAATTTTAAAATGAGTTTTTGAAACATGCAAAAAAGTATAGCATTAGAATAACATTACAAATATCCATGCACACAAGACTAAAATCCAGCTATTCATATGTTGCCACATTTGATTCTCTGGTTTTGCAGTTTTACATGTATATATCCACAGGTAATCCATCATTTTGGTATGCTTGTTTTAGAAATTTGCCTAAATGGTATTGTATACTTTTTTCTGCAAAGATTTTTCTCAATTCTTTTATATTAATTCATAGTTTTCTCCTGTAGCTCCAGTTCATGAATACTATTTCATTGCTGAGTAGGTCACAGTTTATCCATTCTGCTAGTGGGTGTTAGGCTTTTTCCATATTAAAAACAATGCTGCAGTGAGTAGTTTTGTGAGTGCCACCTGTGTGTTTCCTGAAGGCAGATACGAAGAAGTGGAATTTCTGAGTCATGGGATAGGTGCAGCTCTGCTAGTTGTGGCCATGCTTTTCTACAAAGTAATCAGACCAATTTAATTAATTGCAGCTTTATTTATCTTATTTATCTCCTGATCTCCCACTGACTTGGACACATTCTATTTCTGTTGTTTCAGCGATTATGTTTTATATATTTTCTAAATATTCTTCCCCCAAATCTACAGTAAGTGCACATTTTCTGAATAATAGAAGGAACTCCAAACATGTTAATTCCGATCTTCCTCATAATCTCCCATATTTCTATCCAGTAGTTTTACTTTGTTTCTAACCCCACTAAATTTAGGTTAAATACATTAGTACACCTAGATAAGCATTGAAATGATGATGATCCAGTACCACCGCCACCACTACCCCCATCTCTATGCTTGCTGGATTTTTTTCATGTACATAAAAATCCATCTGGGTGTTGCATGCCTATAATCCCAGCGCTGGGAGGCTGAAGCAGGAGGATCATTGTGAGTTTGAGACCAATCTTGGTTACAAAATGAGCTCAAGGCCAGCCTGAACTACATAGTGAGACCCTCTTCTCAAAAAGACAAAAAATTAATCTATACGCCATTTCTTCTTGCACTCAATTCCTCATTCAGTTTCTTTGTCATGAAATAGATTCTTTTGTGGCACTTCAGTTAAAGTCCTCAAGTGTTGAACATTCTCAATCTTTGCCTTAATGTGCTTACATTTCACATCCTTTACATGGAGTTTGTTTATTTATTATTTTATTTTTTAATTTAATTTATTTATTTACTCTGTGTGTGTGTGTGTGTGTGTGTGTGTGTGTGTGGCCAGCTCAGCCCACC
>NW_004524736.1:4889474-4893604 GCF_000260255.1 Octodon degus | reverse complement strand
TCTCTCTCTCTCTCTCTCTCTCTCTCTCTCTCTCTCTCTCCCTCTCTTTTTGGCAGTACTGGCGATTGAACTCAGGACCCTGCGCCTCCCAGGCAAGTGCTCATTCTACTGAGCTATCTCCCCGAGCCCTCTCTGTCTTTTTTTAAAAGTTCCTTCCCAATTCACAACATCTATTGTACATTTTGGATCTTATTTACTCATGCAGCTTCTCACACTAGTGCGACAACAATGATGTTTACACATGTAGGTCTGATTTATTTCACTTACGAGTATGGTTTCAAGTTGCATCCCTTTACCTGTGAAAGTCTCGAGTGTATCCTTCTATATGGCTGAGTAGTACTCCCTTATATTAAGAAACCACATCTTTTTTATCCATTCCTCAGTTGATGGGCATTTGGGTTGTTAGCAAGATTTAGATACTATATATTGTGCTGCTATAAACATGGGTGCATAGATACCTCTATGGTGTGATATTTTTAATTCTTCTAGGAAGATACCCAGAAGGGGAATAGTTGTGTTGTATGAGACCTCTAGTCCTAGTTTGTTTTTGGTACTGGGACTCTAACTCAGTACCTTCCCTTGCCATGTAGGTACCTAAACCACTGAGCTATCTCCCTGACCCTGAGATTGGGTTTTTCTGTGCTGTTTAGGCTGGCCTTGGACTTACTTTGTAGCCCAGGCTAGACTTGAACTTGGCACAATTCTCATGCCTTAGCCTCCCAAGTGTTGAGATTATGGCCATGTGCTACCATGCCCAGCCTAATCCCAGTTTTTTTTAAAGGAATCTTCACTGATTTCCAAGTAGTTACACCAGTCTACAGTCCCAACAATAGTGTAGAAGGGTTCCTTTTCCCCCGCAGACTCACAGCATTAGTTATTGTTTTTTTTTTAAATACTGGGAATTGAACTCAAGACCTTGTATTTGCCAAGCAGATGCTATGCCACTGAGCTCCATCCCTGGCCCTATTGTTTAATTTCTTGATGGTAACCATTCTTTCTGGAGTGAGGTGGAATCTCAGTGTTGCTTTAATTTGCATCTCTGGAATGGCCAGTGATGTTATACATTTTTTTCATATATTTATTTACCATTTGTATTTCTTCATCTGAGAAGTATGTATTCATCTCAAATGCCCATTTTTGGATTGGATCTTTTGTTTGGGAGACAACTGGCTGTAATTTTTTTCCCACTCTGTGGGTTGTCTTTTCACTCTATTGGTGATTCTTTTGTTGTGCAAAGTTTTTAATAGGGTGAGATTCCATCTGTTGATATTTGGTCGCATTTCTCATGCAGTTCTGGTCTTTATTCATGAAGTCTCTGCCTCTATCCCTGTTGTCAAGGTTACAATCTAGGGCCCAGGGAGATAGCTCAGTAGAATAAGCACTCTCCTTGCAAGCGCAGGGTCCTGAGTTCAATCCCTGGTACTGCAAAAATAAATAAATAAATAAAATAAAAACATTACAATCTATACCTAGAAATTTAGTGGGCTGAGAATTTTAGCTATTATCCCTTCACCTTTTGAAGATTTTTTTTCCTGTAATCTTTTACTACTAATAAATGATAAAATATTTTCTATAAAGCTTTTCTATGTTTTTCCTCTAATTTTTTATTTCTAGTAAGAAGTAAAAAGACATTTTTCTTTCTGTTTTTAAGATTTTTCTCTTTTGGTTCCATATTCCTCATTTTCATTATTGTATATTTATGAGCTTGTAACTCTTTGACCCAAGGATTTGCATCTTTTCCATTTTTGAAAATTCTCAGCATTAAGTTACCTGTTGAACCATTTATTACATTTCCCTCATTCTCTCAGTCTTTCAGGATATTTTACTCTTGTCTCATGCTTTTCCTGATGTATTTTAATTATTCTTTCATATTTTCTCTTGTCACTTTTCTGCTTTTCTGCTTTGTCATATTTTGAGTGATTTCATCACTTCTGTCTTTCACTTCACACATTATTTCTTTGACTTAATCTAATCTACCATTTAGCACATAACTGAGTCGTTTTTTTGTTTTTTGTTTTTTGTTTTTTTTTTTTCCTGTATTTAGGACAGAGTCTACAGGGTCTACTGGGTCTTGCTATGTATATCAGACTTGTAGTGATTCTCTGGTTTTCAGCCTCCCAAGCACTGGGTTTAGAGGCGAGCGCCACCACACCCAATCTCATTCGCTGTCTCAGTGTGCTCCGCGGTGGGGCCTGCATAGTACATCGGGGATCGCTGGGCTTAATTAGGTGCTTTAGTCTGCTGAGCTATCAGGCTGGCCGCTGAGTCTTTAGTTTTGATTATGTCTTTCTTAACGTTTTGTTTTTACTTTAATAATCAGCTTTTTTTTTTTTTTTTTTTTTTTGCGGAACCGGGGATTGAACTCAGGCCCTTGCACTTGCCAAAGAAGCGCTTATTCCACTGAGCCATCTCCCCGGCCCAATAATCTGCTTTTTATTGTGCCATGTTTTCACTGCATTTTCTTTTCTTTTTTTTTTTAATTTTATTTATTTATTTGTGTGCGTGCGCCAGCTCAGCCCACCAGGGGGCGGGGCTGGCTGGCATGTGGTGCTGGGGGATTGAACCGCGGTCCCTGTGCTTTGCTAAGCTTGTTCTAAGTAGGTGCTTTAGACCACTGAGCCATCTCACCAGCCCCTATTTTCTTGTCTTTAATCTGTAATACTTTTATGTATCCTTGTACGACATTTTTCATGTTGTTCTACTATGTGAAGTCAGGCCAGAGCGCAGGCCCGGGGAGTGAGTGAGTGAGACGACTGAGGGCCGCGGGATCTTGAACAGACCCAAAGTGCAGGCCTGGCCCAGCACGGAACCCTTCAGCAGAACTCCCTGCAAAGAGGCTAGAGGAAAGACCCACCCAGCTGATTCAGGAGCAGAACACCTTGCCAGAGAGACACAAAGGTTTCCACTCTAACACCTGCAGCAGAAAGAAGTGGAGCACACAGCCAGAACCAAACAACACCCACCTGGAGGAATCTGAACTTCATAGATCCGGACCTGGTGCTAAGGTAATAACGCTATCTAAGCTCTACACCAAAGGTCAGAAGACAGGTATACAAAATGACAAAGAGAAGGAACAAAATGCAGTCTCAGGCCCCGAGTCCACCCAGTACAAATGCAGAAGACACTAGCACTGAGGAAACTGGAACTCACACACCAGATATCTCTGAAATAATAGCACTGACAGTAAAGAATCAAGTGCAGAAAGGTATACAAGAAATAATTTCGGGACTAAAAAATGTACTGGTAACTATAATCAAAGAAGTACTAAGTGCTTCTAAAGAATACACTGACAAAAAAATAGAGGAGAATACTATGTGAAGTCAGGTGATCTCTTGTTTGTTGTGTTTACTGACTCTTCCTTATGGATTAGTCTAGTTTTGTTTCATCTGAGCCAAACGTGTGGCTGAACTTTCCTCAAAAGTGGCAGCAGGGGAATTCCTAAAGGACATGTCCCAAACCATTCCTAGAGGAGGCTGTTTAGGATTGCAAAGGAAGAATCTCAAAATGCCTGGTGGTCAGCTCAAAGCATCTTATTAGAATAAGCATGCTCCGTAGGTTGTCAAGTATCCTCAAGGCAGACAGTAAGACAGTGATATTCTACCTAGGTATGTCCATACTGACTGGGTCAGGCAGGAAAGTACATGTGGAGGTTCAGGAAATTCGACTGGCAACAGTGTTAACTTCTATATATTTAGCAGCATGTTTGATCTGTCAATGCTTGGAGCAGCAACCTAAACAAACTATTCTGTCAGTGCCTGGAATGTTCAAGCCTTCAACTCAGGCTCCAAGCTATAGGGAAAACATGGGGTACAGAGTGATCAATACATTCTGTATTCTTCAGCGAGGACAGAAAAAAAAAAAGGAGGAAACTAAGGGACTCTGTAAATTACAATATTTTACTATGAGCCTTGTTTAATTGTTTTGTTTTGAGAGAGAGTCTCACCATGTAGTACAGATGGGCCGTGAACTCCCTTATGTTGTCCAAACTACCCTCAAACTCAGTGATCCTCCTGCTTCACCCTCTTGAGTCCTGGGATTATAGGCATGTACCACCTTGCCTGACATAGGTTTCTGGTTTTTGTTCTTTTGGTTTTTTGGGTCGTGTGTGTGTGTGTGTGTGTGTGTGTGTG
>NW_004524736.1:4887934-4889139 GCF_000260255.1 Octodon degus | reverse complement strand
AGAGAGAGACAGAGACAGAGAGACAGAGACAGAGAGACAGACAGACAGAGACAGAGAGGCCTCTTGTATGCTCAGTCTTATGTAACCATTCTTTTAGAATGTAACCTTCTTACTTCTGTGTAGCTGTGTGGCATTCGTAGGGATTTTGAGAGTCCTGAACCAATTTATATTTAATTTATCTGCTTATATCCAGCACTGTGCATATAACATACAGTAGCTATCCTTTCTTTTCCATATTCCAGGGCTCCCAGTGGACACTCAAAATTATGGACAGTTCCCATATGTTTTTTTCTTATACACACATAACTATGATCAAGTTTAGTTTACAATAGTCACCACTTACAGTTTTGCTTCTGTAATTTCATTTACTCTCCAGTTAACTGTGGTCTGACAATATTAAATAGAAAATTCCAGAAATGAACAATTCCTAAATTTTAAATTTTATACCACTCTGAGCAGCATGATGAAGCACCACCTCTTTGTCCAGAGCACCCATGCTGTGTATGCTACCTGCCTATTAGTCACTTAGTAGCCATCCTGGTCGCCAGATTGACTTGCATCACCAAAATGCTTGGGTTAACCCTTAAGGTAGCCCAATGCTACATCATACTGCTACATCCTCCTACATCCTCCGTCGGGCCCCTGACCTCCTTTCGTCCTACAGGCACTGTATCATCTTACATGACCACAAGAAGGATATGTACACTACAATATGATGAGAGACAGACCTCATTCATGTAACTTTTATTGTATATTGTTATAGCTGTTCTATTTTATTATTCATTGTTGTTTTTATTTTGCTTTATTTGCGATACTGCAGATTGAATATAGAGGGCTGTTTACTTAGTGTTATTAACCTCTCACTATGCCTATTGATACAGTAAGTCCAGATGTAATACATGTACTTGGTCAGGCTTTGAACTTTAATTTCTCAGAGTCGACTTGAAGTTCTACCTCTTTTTTCTTTTTTCTGTTTTTTTTTTCCAAAATTTTATTGATAAACAGATAGCAATGAGACAGTTTCAAATCAAATCAGAAGTACAGTTTCAACAAATAATACACTGAATATATTCTTCTTAGTGGTTAATTGCTGTACAAGATGCGGACTTGAGATCCTACTTAAAAACACCATTAGAAAAAATCATTCTATTCATTAAGAGAATGCAACTATATATCTATCCTAACCACTTTGTTTTTTTTAATTT
>NW_004524736.1:4875545-4886303 GCF_000260255.1 Octodon degus | reverse complement strand
CTGGCATGTGGTGCTGGGGGATTGAACCGCGGTCCCTGTGCTTTGCTAAGCTTGTTCTGAGTAGGTGCTTTAGACCACTGAGCCATCTCACCAGCCCCTAAGTGCATTACATTTTCTGATTTAATCTTCCCAGCAACACTCTGAGAAGTGTTATCATCCCCATGTTACCAAGGGGAAAACTGAGTTCTCAGGATTATAAACTTTAATCCTACCTTGCTTTTGGACCTTGGGTCCAGTGCACTTCATAGCATGGGTTTTACACACAGAGCTTGCCTCTTATTGACCTCCAGCTCAGTTGTCCTCCAACTTGTTCCCATCTGGTTCTCCCCTGAGGCCCCGAGGGCTGTCTTTGTGCATAATGACATACAGCCCCTTAGCCTGCTCTCCTCAGGCTCAGCCAGATGCTGTTCAGACCCTCCTGCCCAGTTTGCCTCTATGGAAATGATGGGGGTACAACAGGCCAGAGACTCTCTGGGAGGAAGCTTGTCCTCAGCTTCTTTTACTACATACTTCAAAGCCCTTTCTTCACCCAACTAGAAAAGACAGACACCATAGGTAGTGGTAAGCCAAGAAAGAACAGAAAAAACAAAAACAAAAACAGGGCTCGTCCGGGATTTGAACCCGGGACCTCTCGCACCCTAAGCGAGAATCATACCCCTAGACCAACGAGCCACTGGTAATTTCAGCTGGCCAGATGTGTCCTCTCTGCCACATCTTTATTAGCAGCAGCAGTCACTGCAGCAGTTTGTGGTTCCTTGGATCGGCCTCTCTTTTCGGCTGGCTCCCAGCCCAGGCTGGCAGTGCTCCAGCAGGCCTTGCTTCTGGGCTCGCTCCTGTTCCTACCCAGCCCTGGGCAGAGCCACACAGATACTCCTCTGCCCCAGGGTACTAAGTGGGGCCCATTCTTCTAAGCATAGTTGGGCGAAAGGGGTAGGGAAGGAGGCGACCCTGGCAACCACCACTGTTCTGGGCAACCCCAGGTCTGTGTGAGCCTGTCCGCAAGTCGTGGCAGCAAATTAAAAACTACCCTTCTTTCTTCATTCATGATCAGACAAGCAGAAAAAGTTTTCCAAATCCATTAGATTCCTAGGTGAAGGCCCAGAAAACTCCCAGTTCATCCTTAAAAAGGTGACATTTGCTAAGTCACTCCATTTCTGTGTCTTCCCAGGGGGAAAGGCAACACCTGCCCCTGCTGGCTTAAAGGTTGAGAGGTGAGAGGCTGTATGTGAATGCGCTCTGCAGACTGTAAAGTGCTGTAGCAAGGAAATGGGCTGTGACAGCAACACAAGGCAAGGAAAAGCCCCAACAGGAAAGTAGCCACTTAGTGCCTACTGTGGGCAGACAGAATGCTGTGCTTTGCAGATCCTTTAAACTTTATAATAACCTGGTGAGGTCTATGTCCCCTCTCTGTGACATAAAGAAGTTTGCCTAAATTCTGCTTTCATTTTGCATTTGTCTGAAACTTAAACTTGCCTAAATTCAGCTTGTTCACATTTGTCTCAATCTGAAGCCTGTTTTAAATGCAGCACACGGCTACCTAGCCTTTCTAGAAAATCAAAGATGGAAACACATCCTAAATATACCCAGACAGCCCCATCCCCAGCCTGACCTGCTTGTCCTGCCAGGGAAAGATTTGCCTACTGCATAAGGGTAGCCTGGTAGGGGTCCTTCTGGTGGGGCTAGCCCACAGCAAAAGAGTGAGGGATGAGATCACATCTCAGATTGTAGGGCCCTATAGGAGACCCCCGTGGGCTCAGCCTGGCTCTTTCTCTCTTGTGCCTCCACAGTGGCTGTTCCACACCCATCACATCAGTACCTGTCTTGCTCACTTCCAGGGGGCAGAGCCCCTCTTTGTGCTGGGGGCTCTATGGGGATGGGGACCTGCCTTGGTGGTCTTTGACTTTAACCCAACAGCTCACCCTTGGCAGTCCTACTGGCAGTGCAAACAATCCCCAAGAGCTTTATGTGTCTGGCCTGGGTAAACCCTTAGCCAGCTCATTCTCATTTAACCCTCGCACGACTGTTCTAGTTGGGGCTTTGCAGATGTCTATGGAGTGAATGAATGAGCAAATTAAAGTCTCAGGAGAGAGCACAAAAATATTAGCAGTGCATCAGCTATTCAGGTGGCACCTCTCGCTTGGCTCAGAGTAGAAAACATACACTTGGAGGAAACCTCCTACCTTCCTTCATTAAGGAGGCTTTCTGTGAGCCAGTACCTGCCTTGGACAGGTGAGAAAACGGCCCCCACATGCAGCAATGGATTGATTGGCCAGCATTCTTTTGTCACTAGGGCATATGTTATTATTTCCACCCAGGAGTGTCTCAACCAAGCAACTGGCTCTACTATCTATTTGTGGTCAGAGAGAGACACAACTGCACATCTATTCTTCAACCAAAGAGACTTTTTTTGGGTAGCTGTTTCTGATATTTAAACTGACTTTTAATAAAAGCATGCTCAATACGTCATTCCATTATCTCAGCACACATTCCCTAAATTGTTCCTCTCAGTGGGTGTGCCAGAGACTGATGTTGCTCAAAGCTATGGCTCAGAGGGAGCGTTTGCTGAAAATGTTTCAGAGCTGAGACTGAAGTTGGGTCCCAGCCAGTTTTCCCTTTGGAGGGTGCTGTTGAATTTGGGGCAAGATCTTTCTGCTTTGTGTGGCCTTATACAGCAGCATCCTGTCCTCTAAATACCAGTAATGCCTTCTCTGCTGTTGGGACAGCAATAAACACCCCCTGAACACTTTAAAATGTCTCAGTGGTGGAGGTTGTGTTGGAGGATCCTGAGCTTGGTGCAAATCCATCAGTACCTGCCTTCCATCTATTTCCAGGCTAAAATTACCGTGCCCTTGCTCCATGCAGTAGGACTCCAAGTTCTCCATCTTTTTGTCTGTCTCTGTATCAAAGAAGCCACAGCTGGAATTTTTGCTCCTCACTCTCCTCTGTGGCATGAGGATGCCTTTTCAGCAAGGCAAACCCTGGAATGACTCATTTTCACAACCTCATGCCAGCCCTTCCCTTGTCTCATGGCTTGTTGAGAGACCCTTACGGATCAGTACTCAACAGACTGAGTTGTCATAGCATATTTTCTCTAGCACAATCTCACTCCTCCACAGCAGAAAGACTAACACTGGTTACCTCTGAAAAAGGAAACGAGTAGCTGAAGGTGGGGAAGGAAACATTTTCCATCTTATATTCTTTTTTTACTTTTTCAAGTTTGGCCTCTGAAACAATGTATCTCTACATTCCACTCAGAATTATAAAGAATACTAAGAGAGAAAAAGCAATACTTAGAATAAGAAGAAATGAATTTCAGCCTCCAGGTAGCCCAGATCAGAGGAGCTCAGCAGAGAATCATATTTGACCCTCACCCTATTGTTTCTGGCTTCTGTACAATTTTTTTTTTTTTTTCCGGAACCAGGGATTGAACTCAGGCCCTTGTGGTTGCCACGCAAGCACTTATTCTACTGAACTATCTCCCTGGCCCCTGTACAATTTTTTTTTTTATTTTTATTTTCGGTCAGCTCAGCCCACCCTGAGTACGGCACATGGTGCAGAGGATCAAACTATGGTCCCCTACACCTAAGTTTGCCTAAGCAGGCGCTTTAGATGGCTGAGCTCTCTTGCCGGCCCTACACACTTTGAATTGTGCTTGGTGCTGTGCTGAGTCCCTAATGGAGGTCTGTGATAGATGCAGTCTTAGGAAGCTAGGTGATGTGTTCACTCAACACAAGCTATGTGGAGGGCATAGTTTACTGTATCCGACCAATGCTGGCTCTAAGAAGTCCCCAGGGACCAAGTCTTGTCGTCATATTCCCAACAACAGTTTGTTTGCACTGACTCTGGACACTTTGAATTATGTAAATGAGCAGCTTCTAGAAATTGTGTGAGTATGGGCAGGGGTGATCAATTCACAGTGGTGATCACTTCCATTCCTACTCTTTAACTTCTTGGTGGTGTTTCCTCTATTTTGCTCCTAGAGTCATGCTTTCTTTATCCTGTGTAGCCCTATAAACTTGCCTTATCTATTTCTGGGCAAGGAGGGGGTATGAAGAAACTACTAATGAGAATAGAGAGTGGGCAAAAACCAAACCAACCCTGAAGCTATTCATTTTTTCCAGGACTTTCTTTTTTTCTTTCCTTTGACTATTAGAATGATTGGAAAAATAAATTTCCTCTTGACTATTTTCCATTTTGTTCTGGGCATTTCGAAGTCTAAATCTAACTAAATCAGGGACTGCCAGCTGGAGGGGAGGGGTGTGGGAGGTCAGCCTCTCAGGACAATTCTGGTTATCATAACTGGGGTGGTAATGGAGATTTGCATCAAGCTGGGAGGACCAGGATGCCATTAAACACCCACAATGCACAGGGCGGTGACCATAGTAAGGAATTATCTGCCACCACTATTCTCTTGCTTGGTGGCAGCTCTGTAAAGTGAAGGTAAGCTGATTGGGGCTGGTGTTCTTGATCTTTAGGTTTTTAAGGCTGATTATTTTCTGCCTCAGTCTTATTTTCAGGGAAAGAGGGCTGTAATTATGCCAGAGCCTCTGGTTAGAGCCATTTGCAGAGGTAGGCACCTGGGCAGTGCTGCAGACAGCTGAGGGCAGCTTGTTCCATGCAGGTGAGGCTAACGCAGGGCCATGAGCCTTGCTCAGCTGCCTCTTGTTCTTGGAATGCAGGTCCTGCCTTGGCAATCTGGTGGAGCCAAAGTTGCCTTGCAGTTTCTGGACCCTTGGTCGGATCTCTTCCATAACCTCCAGGATCCCATGTGCGGGAAAGCATGTGTGGGGTTGCCCATGTGCCTGCACACAGGAAGGCTGGGCTCTCAGAAACAGTGGACTCATCTCTATCCAGCTCTGCTAGCACAGGATTCGAGGAACTCAACAGACACCCTGGTCATCCTGGGATAGGCTTTAGCCCACATGGGTGACAGAAGAGACTGTGAGGCCTGGAGAAGGCTGGTGGCTGGCAATACTGCAGGCCTCACTCAGACTGGGTGACCAGTGTAGCCAGGCCCTGTGAGACCCAGCTCACGTAGGGGACTGGCTAGTCCAATGGACTGACCATGGCACATGCACTTCCATAAATGTGAAGAAAGAAAAAGGATAGAATAGGAAGGAACCAGCTGGAGGTCACTAAAAAGAATCATGTCAAACCAACTCTGTTAATTTCCTTTTTAAGAACAATGGGTTTTTTTTTGCTCTAAATGCCCTAAGGGGTGGTTTGGCTGGCTGGTGTGTTGTGGGGATCGAACTACAGCAACCTGAGGCTGACAGCTTTGTGGAAGCAGCCACTTAAACAACTGAGCTAAGGCCAAGCCCCCCAAGAACAATGTTGATAAGGCCACTAAGATGACTTATCTGACAAGACCTAAAGCAGAGAGGATCTGCATTTTAGGGAAATATTTTACATATTTTTGGAAAAAAACAAATATTGACTGGCTAATAGTAGGGAGATGAAGAAATGACGGAAGAACAGTCCCCAAATGGAACAAGGGATGAAGCATTCAGAGGAGTGAGTGCCTCAGAGCTCTGACTCCGCTTTGTCTAATGCTCTCTATTCAGGGGAGGGAAAAGAAGTCTCTCTATGGAGGTGGTTTTCTCCCATATTAGTATATTCTTAGGGAATAAGATCATTTCTATCTTAACTTGTGCTGAGCCAATAATCTCTAACAGTCAGAAGGGCTTAGAGCTTTCCTCTGCTGCCTTGCCTGGAGTTGGTGTGAAACCAAAAGGAGAAGGCAAGCTGAGGGAAGAAGATTCCAGTGTTCCATGCTTCCTGTGCGGGTAGAGCATCTCTTAACAAATAATTGTGTTGAGGCTGAGGCTTCGTTTTTATCCTTCAGTGGAAAGGGGAACAGGAGAGCCAGTTATCTGATTGCTTGCTGTGAGACAACATCAGAGCCCAGGGTGGAAGAAAATCCACCAGCAGGGGCAGCCAGCGTGGATATGGACCTCAGAGGGTCAGTCAGACCCTGGGACTCATCCCCAGAATCTCCAAATACACATGCTCAGTTTTCCTTCTAACAAGCTCTTCCCTCCTTTGGAGGATTTGTGAGTTGTTTATTTAGGAAGTGGCTAGAGTTGAGATGTGAAGCCAGCACTCACAGGATCAGGCCAAGCTGGAATAACAGGACATATCCAATAAAATAAGGCTGTACTCCACTTGGCTGTGGGCCACAGGCACACTCATGTGGCCCAACCTATGAAAAAGATTGCTTTTATTGAGTGCGAATTCACCATGAGTCCACAACGTGCATGGCTGCCAAAAAACCCAGAGCAGGATTAGACACAGGATAGTGGCCACGACAAAGGAGTAGTCAGGGCTTGTTCTGGCCCTGCCCCAGCCTCTGCAGGTGGCAACAAGCAGCTCCATGAACCTCAGTTTCCTCATTGGCAAATTTCTTAGATTCTTCTGAAGTCCAAAATTCTGATTACTGTTAGAATGTATTGCCTCTTTTGTAGTAGTACCTAGGAAAGTACAAAATGCTGATGGTAGATGACACAGTAATTCCTCTAGTAAGTATATATCCAAAAGTAATGAAATTTGTAAGTCAAAGAGGTATATGTACTCCCATGTTTATTGTAGTCTAGTTAGGGAATCAATCCAAGTGTCCATTGATAGGCGAGTCGATAAGGAGAACGTGACATAGATACATAATGAGATATTGTTCTACCATAAAAAAATAAATAAAATCCTGTAGTTTGCAGCAACACAGATGGGCCTGGAAGACATTACATTAAGTGAAATAAACCAGGCATAGAAAGAGAAATACCACATTCTCACCCATGTAGGAAAGCTAAGCGACCTGATCTTACACAAGTAGAGAGTAAAATAGTAGTTATCAGAGGGCAGAAAAGGTAGGCAGAAGTGGAGATAGAGAAGGCTGGAAAGCAGGCATAAAAATAGAGTTAGATAGAAGACGGTATAGTACAGAAGGGAGACTGTGGTTAATAATGATTTGTTATAAATTCAGAATAGCAAGGAGAGGATTTTGAACATTTCCAACACAGAGAATTAGTGATTAGTGATGGGTTTGCTAGTTACCATCCATTTATCATTACACATTGTGTACATGTATGGAGATGATGTGCTGTATCCCATGAATATGTACAATTATGATCTAACTGTGAACATTTTTATTTATTTTTATTTTTATGGCAGAATCAGGGATTGAACTCAGGCCCTTGTACTTGCCAGGCAAGCACTTATTCTCCTGAGCTATCTCCCCAGCCTCCATGAACATTTTTATTTTATTTATTTATTTATTTATTTATTTTTGCTGTCCTTATTTTATTTGAAACAGCCCTTGCAGTTTGGGCTGGCCTTGAATTCAATATATAACCTAGGCTGGCCTCAGATTTGAGATGATCCTTGTGCCCCAACCTGTGTCACAACACCCAGCTCCATACTGTCTTTTGAAATGTGAAATACTCCATCTGGGTCACTGGAGCTGATTCTCGGAGGGGTGGAGGTAGGAGAGGTGTCCATAGGCCCATCTCTTTCTTGTGCATGCAGGTTTAGTATGCCATGCCAAACTGAAACATAAGTGCTCCTCTTATTTCAAAATTAACCATTGGATTGCTCAGTGGTAGAGTGCTTACTTAGCAAGTATTAGACTCTGGCTTCAATTTCCAGCAAAGAGAAGAGGTTGACTTTTGGCTCATTATTTCAGAGGTTTCAGTCCATGGCTGCCAGCTCCATGGCTGTTCTGCATTCCTTTATGCAAAAGGCATTTTATTCCATCACTAAGGAGTTGCCAAAATCCTAAGTGTCAGCATTGTTGAAAAGTCCAAGTTCCAAGTCTCCTCTGAGATTTAAGGCAAAGTCTTAGCTGTGAACCCCCTCTACCCATGTAGTAAAAGCGCCTCAGTATTATTTCCACTTGCCCAGAGATAATCCACCAGAAATCAAATGTTTTAAATGCTTAAGCCACAGGGAGAGAAGCCACTGTATGCTTCTGCGCACCCACCTAACCAGCTCTCCATGGAGTTCACTTCGCGGACTCATCGCACTTATGCCCACCCTCCAACTAGGAGAGTCCCATGCCTGGACGCGAAGCGAGAGTGCCTTCGACCCGGCCGGCGCCTGTACCTCCTGTAAGGGTCACAGGACCACCCCCCACCCATGAACATTTTTAAAAAGGGTTTCAGTGTAGCCTAGTGATAAAGAACTTGCCTGGTATGGGAGAGAGTCAGGGTTCCATCACCAACATAAACAAACAAAACAAACCATAAAGGTGATGGTGGGTGAATCCCTGTCTGTGTGTGGGAGGTGCCCTACAGGACAGAATTCTGTATTCAGTTTTGCTTTAGGTTTCACTGATTTATCTTTTCTTTTTTCTTGTTTTTTTTAGACAGGATCTTGTTGTGCAGTTCAGGCTGCCCTTGAGCTCACCTTGTAGCCTAAGCTGGCGTTGAACTTGCAGCCATCCTCCTGCCGATTTCTCTATTCTTTATTCATTTTTATTTTCATTGTTTTCTTCTCTTACCTTTTGTTTATTTTGGAATTATTTATTTTTTTCTGGACTGGGAATTAAACCCAAGCTCTTGCACATGCTAAGCACGTGTTCTGCTACTGACCTAAACCCTCATCCTTATTTTGAGTTTACTTTTCTCCTGCTTAAAGTGAAAGATCAAATTTTTTTTTCTTTTTTTTTTTGTGTGGGGTGTGCTGGGGTAAAGTTAAAATTTTAGACATTTCTTCTCTCCTACTATACATATTTAAATAAATATTTAAAGCTATAATTTAAAGCTATAAAAATTAAATATTTATTAATAAATATTTAAAGCTATATTTTCCTGCTAAACACTATTTTAGCAGCATCTCCCAAATCTTGAAATACTGTTTTTTATTGTTCTTTAGCCCTTTTTTGACCCACAGGAGTATATAGTTGCTTTATAAGAGTCTGGGGACCTTTCAGATATCTTTTTACTGTTCAGTCTTCAAGATCACGGATTCGTTCTTATGTTTTCCAACCTACTACTGAACTCTCCACTGTACACACTGCACTTTTCAATTCTGGAATTTTCATCTGGTTCTCTTTTATTCTTTCCATTTTTCTGTTAATTCATGATGATCATTTTTTCCCCTTTTAGTCCTTAAAGATACTTATAATAGCTGGTTTTTGTTTTGTTTTGTTTTTTTCTTTCAGTACAGGGTCTGCAGGGTCTATAGGTTCTCACTACGTAGATTGGACTCCTAGTGATTTTTCTGTTTACAACCTCCCAAGTGCTGGGATTACAGGTGTGCACCACCATGCCCAGTCTCAATTGCTGTTTTAGCATGCCCTGGGGGCAGGGCCAGCACAGCAGGCCTGGGGATCGAACCCAGGCTGCTGAGTCTGCCTAAGCAGGTGCTTTAATCTGCTGAGCTATATGGCCAGCCCTATAATAGCTGTTTAAATTCCTTTCTGCTGGCACCAATTTCTTTGTCATCTTAGGGTCTATTTCTATTTACTGCTTTTTTCTTTTGGCTGTGCCTCACATTTTCCTACAGATTTTTGTTTCCTTGTTCACTTGCCTCTTAGTTTTTTTATAGTATAGTAGCCATTGTAGATAGTACATGTCAGATTGTATTGTTATCTTCCAGTGAGGAATGTTGATTTTATTTTGTGAGTTAGTTACCTTAATATTTTAAATTTATTTTTGTTTTTTGGTTGAGATAGGGTATCAATATGCTGTTCAGGTTGTCCTTAAGCTCACTAGATACATCAGGATGGCCTTAATGTCATGGAGATCTTCCTGCCTCTGCACTATTATACATCTGAGATTACAGATATATTCTCTCACACCTAGCTTGGTCACCTTGAGCTTGTGGAGGCTTAGTTTCATCCTTCACAGTATGTGTCAGTTTTTGGTTTTGCCCTTAATCTCAGAGTAAATTTTTTTCTTAAAAATATACATTTTAATGGATAAAATCCAATTGAAAACTCTTTGTTACAACAATGGCAAAATTGACTATATGCAGCAAACTGTCAAGTACAAGCTAGTGGGAAGAAGACAAAAAAAGTCTGGTTCTGGGACCATATTATCTTACAATTATTAAAAACAAAACTCCTAGTCCTGAGTTCAATCCCCGGTACCACAGAAAAAAAAAAAAAAAAAAAAAAAAAAGGTACAAAGATACTGAGCCTACTGGCATATAAGAAATACCATTTAATTCACCTATAAATGTAACCTGGGTAAAATAAATAATTTATCACCCAATTTGACTAAAAGACAATATTATATTTCTATTTTATTGATTATAAGAATATGAAGAATTATGTGAGTACAACACTCTTTTTCTTTTGTGGTATTGGGGAACTAACTCAGGACTTTGTGCTTGCCAGATAGGTGCTTATGCCGCTGAGCTACCTCTCCAGCCCACAACATTCATTCTTAAAAGTGAATCTACATTATATTTACTCCAAAGATCTAATTTAAGAGTGAGTTTACTATTTTTATATTTAAAGTATTTCATCTGGTTTGTATGGAGAGCTGATCACACTCCTGATCTTATGGTTGAGCTTACAGAAAAGGATTAAATAAAAACAATATGCAAATATGAGTTGTGATGGGTTCAGGAAAGGTAGAACTCTCTTGGAGCTATGACAAAGATTTCTCTGGATTGCCTGTATGTATTGGCTCCTTCAAAATTCAGTGGAAGAGGCCAGGGAGATGGCTCAGTTGAATAAGCACGTGCCTGGCAAGCCCAAGGGCCTGAGTTCAATTCAATCCCCTGTTCCCACCAAAAAAAAAAAAAAAAAAAAAAAAA
>NW_004524736.1:4847538-4875445 GCF_000260255.1 Octodon degus | reverse complement strand
GCGGTTCGGTCCCCCCAGCACCTCGTGCTGGCCATCTCCACCCCCTGGTGGGCTGAGCTGGCCACACACACACAAGTAAATAAAATTAAAAAAAAAAAAAAAAATTCAGTGGAAGTGGAGGGCACATCTGAAGCAAAAGTCCTCAAAACTGAGCAGGGCCTGGAGAACTTAGAACAAAGACAGTAAATTTGCTAAATAAAGCAACTGTTTGATCTCTAAGGTTGAAAGTTAAATGCTTTGATTCAGCAGCTTGCAGCTGCTGTCTTATCTTCAGAGCCTGTGAATGTGAGCTCCGCAACACATCCAGAGAGCAATGTGTTCAGCAACTTATCCTAACACAGCCTAGTCCCCAATAGTTTTGCATTTTCTGGAGAAATAATTCACGTTATATTTTTCTGTGACTTACTTATATAGGTTTTTCATTATGTGAGAAATTTTCAGAGGGTCTTGAAATTGTGAGCTATAACTGACTTTGTCTATTCTCAGTGATTTGATCCAGTATGCATTCTTCCATGTAAAACAACTCAAGACTTACATATAACACTTACATTGTTTTCTCACAACATTGTGTTTGTAACATGAGTAACTGTCTCAGTTACTTTTTACCATTGCTGAGACAAAATACCCACCCAAAATGAAGAAAGGAAAGGTTTATTTAGCTCAGTTAGTGGAGGTTTCAGTCCATACTCCGTTGGCTCCAAGGCAGAGGCAGCAGTTCATGGTGGCAGAAAAAAAGGAAAAGCAGAGAAGGAGAACCAGCTGCAGGGTCTATCAAGCTTCTCTCTCTTCCTTTCACACCCCCTGCAAAGACGGGAGCTCCTCCAAGGAAGTGGCGGCAGTGGCTGCCACAATCAAGCTCCTACAAAGATGGAGAGCGCAGAAGCCTTCCTCAACCCCTTTATATACCCTTTAAGTGCTGAATCATTCTGGGAGACAGGGCTCCTCCACACCCTAGGGCGGAGCCTTCCCCATACCACGGGGTGGAGGCTCCCCATGCCCCAGGGTGTGGAAACATGGAGCAGATCCAGCCAAGTTGACACACAACGTATCAACCACTACAGTAACATTAAAATTATTATAGGTATTCTCACAAAATATACATTGATAGGGGTTTCTCCACCATGCCTGACCATGTTTCCATGAGAGGTCATGTAAAAACAAAGACTTCTCACATTCTGTATCTACACTAACTCTCATTGAGAGTTTCTGTACATGTTCTGAGATGATGGAAATCACAAAATGCTTTCTCACTTAATCTACATGGGGCTTCCTTTAGTGTGAGTTCTTTAATGTATTTCAAAGCAAATGGTAGAATTGAGTTTTCCAATTTGATCACATATATATGGCTTTGCTCCTGTGTGCACTGTTTTATGTAGTAGGATGTGCTGAAAAAAAGAAAACATTTCCAACATTGCTCACATATGTTCAGATTCTTTCATATGCAAATTATTTCATATATGTAATTATATCTCTATAAACAAAAAATTTTTTACATTGCTTATAATAAAGGGACTTTTCTCTACTATCAGTCCTTTATGTCAGTGCAAGACATCTTATATATTCCCTATTATTATCTTATATATTATTATCTTAATATCTTATATATTGTCTTATATATTTCCTATTATTATCTTATATATTCCCTATTATTAAAGGGAAAAAGAACTATTTCTCTTTCTTACTTTTTCAGTGTCTATGATGCTTAGTGGAATAACTGAAGTTTTCTACACATTGCTTAGGGTGATTACTACATACTGCCCAGTGTGATTGGTTTCCTGTAATTGACAATACCAGTATGTGAAGAATGCATCCCAACATGGCTTACATAAATAGAATTTCTCCCTCATGTACCTTTGGGGTGTGTGTGTGTGTGTGTGTGTGTGTGTGTGTGTATGTGCGAGTGTGCACACAGAGTCTCACTACACAGCTCAGACTCATAGTGGTTCTCCTGTTTTCTGCCTCCCTAGTGCTGGGATTGCAGGCATGCACTACCATGCCTGAATTCCATTGCTGGCTCAGCACACCCGGGGGAGGGGCCGGCATGGCATGTGGTGCCAGGGATCAAACCCTGGGCCCTGTGCTTACCTAAACAAGCACTTAGTCCATGGAGTTATCTCACTGGCCCTTCGTGTACCTTTTAATGTGTTTTGCAATTACTATTTGTTGAAAGCTTTCCCACATCACTTACATACCTATACAGTTTCTCAGCAATGTGAGTTCTTTTGTGATTTTGACAACTACTTGGGGTGTGCGAAGCTATCCCACATTAGTTGCATACATAGGGTTTCTCCAGAATGTGAATACTTTCATGTCTTTTACAGCTACCTTTTGTGAGGAATGCTTTCTCAAATTGCTCACATGCATAGGGCTTCTCCTGGTGTGAATTCTTTCATGACTTTGACATTAACTTTGTGCACTGAAAGCTTTCCACAATGCATACATAATAGGGTTTCTCTCCAGTGTGAATTCTTTAATGTATTTAACAATTACCACAAGTAATAAAAGCTTTCCCACGTTGCTTACATACATAGTTTCTTCCCAGTGTGAGTTCTTTCATATGTTATGCAGTGATTGTGTGTGCAAAAGCTTTCCCACATTGCTTACATAGGGTTTCTCCCGTTTCACTTTCTAATTTACAAAATGAAGAGTTATTAGTTAAGAATCTCCTACTGTAGTAACATACATGGTGTTTTCCTCCAGTGTGAGCTCTTTGATGTTGAACATTAAATCTTTGAAATCTTTTCCCCATTGTATATGTATCTACTCCACTGTGATGTCTTTCTTGGATCTGAACATAGTTCAGGGTGCTAAAGGCTTTCACACCTATGTTAGTTCCTTCAGTGCAATCAGAATAGGATTTTCCACATTTCTTATATTCACAGGATTTCTCACCAGTAGTTGTCTTAGCATGCTTCCAAAAGGACTGAAATTCAGTGCAGGCTTCCCCATGATTGCTACAGTTTGCTACAGCTGTCTCTAGACAGTCTCTCAGTCTCTGTCTCTCTCTCTTGTCTCTCTGTCTCTGTCTCTGTCTCTCCCCCCAGCCCCAGGAATCAAATTCAGGACCTTGCACTTGCTAGGCAGGCACTTGTGCCACTGAGCTATATTTCCAGCTGACAGCTTCTCTCAAAATCTCTGATATTCATATGATTTAAGTCCAGTGGTAGCTATGATGGCTACTTTTTTGTTTGGTACCATGAATTAAGCCCAGGACCTTGTGCTTGCCAGGCAGGCACTTGTGCCACTGAATTATATCCCCTGGCACATTTGGGGTTTTCTACAGGCAGGGTTTTTACCTGGTTTTGCACCAACTGCTTTCATACACACATTACCATTTTAAGTCCAAAAACCATTTCATGTGATACTGTAATTCATATTGATGCCATTTCTCTGCCTCTTTACTTCCATATGAGCCACATTCCTAAAGGTTTCCCACATCACATCTCTGTAGAGCCTTTTTTGGGATGGACCCAGCAAAGCCCACTTCTCCATGGTGAAATTCAGTCACATCCTCAAAAGACAGTGTCTTCATTGGGTCTCCCAGGTCTTGTCACACAGCCTGCAGCCATAGAAGTCCTAAAGCAAGGTGGTCTAGCCAGGTTGGCAGTCTGTTCTTAGCAGTGTGCTCATGATCTGGACTTTGCCACCAGCAAAAGATGCTCTTTCCTCCTCAGGAGAAATCTTAACTTATGGGCCAGATTTTAGTCCTACAGTGGTGGCTTTGGGGAATTATAAGATTTGGAAAGCCTGATGATTGCCTAGCTCTAACCCAGTGAGATTCACACTCAGAATCTTCTTTGCTGCAGTCGTTATCCATCAAAATTTGCTCAGCTTTTCAGACCTGTAACTGTTGCTTTTATTCAGGGCTCCATGGAGATTTCTCCAGTCACACTGCAGCAGTGGGCTTCATTGGAGGAAAGTTTACAAGCATATTTCAAGGCTTACCCTTCTTTTTGAGGTATTAAGGTATGGCAAACCTGGGCCTTTGCACTGTGCAACATCCCTAGCCTTTATGAATCCTTCCCACCCCGGAATCGGGAATTGAACTCAGGCCCTTGTGCTTGCCAGGGAAGTGCTTATTCCACTGAGCCATCTCCTAGACCCATTTGTGAAATTTTTTGAGCCAGTCTTAAGTTGCTACATTGTCCAGCTTGGACTTGGACTTGTGATCCTCCTGCTGCAGCCTCCCAGAGTTCTGGGATTGCAGGTGTGTGCTATTAAATCTGGTTAAGACTTCCTATTCTATAGCTTCCTTCATTTCAGGAAATCTTCCAATTTTCAGTTCCTCTAGAGTTCAGAAATTTGTCCTGACTCTTAAAACGAAGAAAGGCGGGACTTTCTGTTGAAGTTCTGTCATCTGCCATTCACATTGGAAGTGACCTAAGAAAAAATCCACTTATGTGAGGTGGTTCCCATTCAGTTGTGGTGGCTCAGGCCTATAATCCCAGAATTCTGTAAGGCTGAGGAATGAAGATTGCAAGATCCAGCCCAGACTGGAAAACTTAGCAAAATAAAAAAATAATTTAAAAGGGCAACTCTCCCTCAATTAAAAAAAAAAAAATTAAAAGGGCTAGGAATGTAGCTCAATATGAAGACCTTAGGTTCAACTGCCAGTACCACAAAACAAAGCAACAACCACCCTCCCAAAAAGGCAACAAGAGTTAAGTCCATTTGTTTCTGTTTTCTAGGTATTTCAGGTGTTTTCAAATAGTGTCTTTAATATTCTTCCCAGGTTCATAATCACAAACTATTCTGCCAGTCCTAGAGCATCTTTTCACTTTTAAGTTTCACTTTCAACTTACTTCTTTACAATCCACTCAGGTAGGGAAGAAGATACATTCCTAGAGCTGATGGTTCCATCTCTGGTGCCCTGAGAAGG
Organism: Octodon degus; assembly: GCF_000260255.1. Lineage (NCBI taxonomy): Eukaryota > Metazoa > Chordata > Mammalia > Rodentia > Octodontidae > Octodon > Octodon degus. Next base: position 4,870,566 of record NW_004524736.1, on the reverse strand, counting down.
GCTTCCCAGAATTCTTTGCATGGCCTAGGCAGGAACTGAATGGGCAGAAGGATGCCGGTGGTAACCTAGGTTGTGCCGAGAGGGCTTGGCATGGATGTGACTGACACGAGCACAATGAGAAGACCACTCTGGCTGGCATTCTGAATAGGAATGTTATACTCTAGGTTGTCCAGCACATAGAAATGGAAACAATCTGGTTCAGGGATGCTCTAGGCACTGTCAAGTTGCCGCTTTCCTGTTCCACAAAGGCTGTCTACTAAGGTGCTTTGGGGGTGCTCCCCACAATAACCTGGGGTTGGGTGCAGAAATCCCAACTATCCTTCAGGGATATTTGTATCACAAGCCAAAGGAAGAAGGGTAACTTCTGCAGCTCTACACAAAGGCCAAAAAAGGGGAGAGGAGGCAAAATGGTCTTCATTGAACATGGGTCAGAATCTCCAAGGCCTTAAGAGAACCCACCTGGACTCATCATGGTTTGCAGCATTGCACACCCAAGTTCTTTGACCCTAATCTTTCATCCTCTGAAGGATATCCAATCAGCTTTGGGACCACAAAAGGAGCTTTACGTAGGGGCTTAGGGATTTCTAATCCAAGACTTTGTCTGTAGGAGATTTAGGATCATTCACAGAGCCCAAATATGTCTTTAGAAGAGGGATTTTTGTGGGGAGGAGGACTTGTTAGAAGGGTAAGTTATAAGAGGAACTGGAGGGATGTGGTGAACAGCCAATACAAGATGTCGAAGGAAGAGGAGTTTTATCTGTTCAAGAACATCTCCTCGGTGGGCCCATGGGATGGGCCTCAGTACCATATTGCTCCTCCCTGGGCCTTCCACCTCCAGGCAGCCTTCATGGGCTTTGTCTTCTTTGCAGGGACACCACTCAATGCCATAGTGCTGGTGGCCACATTGCAGTACAAAAAGTTACGGCAGCCACTCAACTATATTCTCGTCAATGTGTCCCTTGGGGGCTTCCTCTTCTGCATATTTTCTGTCTTCACTGTCTTCATCGCCAGCTGTCATGGATACTTCCTCTTTGGCCACCAAGTCTGTGCTCTGGAGGCCTTCCTGGGCTCTGTGGCAGGTACTTCAAGGAAAGGGGACTAGGGGGAGGTAAGGGATGCTACTACCAGACTGGAGCCAGGAGCTAGACTTTTGGGGTGAAGGGGTCCCTTAAATCTATACAAGTTTGGCCCAAATGTTTGAGTCTAAAATATTGATCCAAACTTTTGTCAGTCTGGGTGTGCTCCACTCTGTACTTTACTCTGCTGAGTGAAGCTCTGTCCAGCCCATTCTCATATTTTGGCACAGGTCTGGTGACAGGCTGGTCACTGGCCTTCCTGGCCTTGGAGCGCTACCTTGTCATCTGTAAGCCCTTTGGCAACTTCCGCTTCAGCTCCAAGCATGCACTGATGGTGGTCCTGGCTACCTGGGTCATTGGTATTGGAGTCTCCATTCCACCCTTCTTCGGCTGGAGCCGGTGAGAGCACAAAGTAGTGCTGACTTGACTAGACGCTCAGGTTGATGGGGGTGAAAAGAGGCTGAGAATAGCCTTGTAGGCTTTGGGGGGCAGGGTAGGCACAATGAAAGGGCTGAGAAGTGTCAATATTTACTCTGTAGTTGCAATAACTGTAGCTTCTGCTGGAAGAACTTAAAAATCTTCCTGCCTGAAGCCTTCTGGCATTCTCTGGGTTCTCACTTCAGGAGTCTCAGCTCCTGCTCCACGACTTCCCCTGGAGTCCAGAGTTGAGCAAGTGCTCGTTCCTATGCAGGTACATCCCTGAGGGCCTGCAGTGCTCCTGTGGCCCTGACTGGTACACCGTGGGCACCAAATATCGCAGCGAGTACTACACCTGGTTCCTCTTCATCTTTTGCTTCATTGTACCTCTCTCCCTCATCTGCTTCTCCTACTCTCAGCTGCTGAGGACCCTCAGGGCTGTGAGTGGCTTTTGACAGGGTCAGGGGGGCACCAGGTGAGAGGGAAGAATGGGTGGATGCTCTTAGATGTCTGGAAATGTCCACGGCCAGATAGAGGTGTGTCTAATAGTTTAAGGTGTGGAGGAAAGAGGGAAGATAAAATGAAGGTGAAATCCCCACTCATAAAGGTGTAAAAAGGTATGTGGTGTGATCAAAATAAGACAGTGAATATTTAAACTAAAAAAAAAAACCCTACTGTAATGGCACATTGTCATTAGTCCCCCTCAAAATAATCCCCCTTGCACTGAACACACTTACCTCATGTGCTCATGCCACTTTCTGAAGTAGTTCTGGAAGTCCTCTTTTATGTCTTTATGAGGTACGATAAAAAAAATACAGTGAATGCTGCCACCAAGAGCCATCCAATGGAAAGTCAGGCTCCTAAGATCATTACCATTCGTCCTCATCCCCCTTCGTCACTGGATCTGGCACTGGGTGACTTCTGGCTCTTTCCCAAAGTAAAAAGTGACCATGAAAGGTAAACATTTTGAACAGATTCAAGATATCAAGGCAACTACAACACTGTAACCAAAGACATGAAAGACTTCTAGAATTGCTTCAGAGAATGGCAAGAATGCTGGGTGAGTAAACTTAAGATGAAGAGTATTTTGAGGATTAGTGGCAATGTCTTTTACTGTAATAGTAACTACTTACCGTATATTTAGATCATGTCTCACATGTATGTGGTCCCATCTAGTGTGGCACACCAGAGAGCCTCTTCCTTTCCTTCCTCAAGCAAATAGAGCCAAAAAAATTTGGTCAGAAGGGAGGCAATCAGAGTGGATGTTTCCAGTACTAAAGGGTCCAGAGATCTGGGAGCTCAGCGTCAGGGCTGTGACACTGGCTTTTGCCCTAGGTGGCAGCTCAGCAACAGGAGTCAGCTACAACCCAGAAGGCTGAGCGGGAGGTGAGCCGCATGGTGGTGGTGATGGTGGGATCCTTTTGTGTCTGCTACATGCCCTATGCTGCCTTGGCCATGTACATAGTCAATAATCGCAACCATGGGCTGGACTTACGGCTTGTCACCATTCCTGCTTTCTTTTCGAAGAGTTCCTGTGTTTACAATCCCATTATCTACTGCTTCATGAACAAGCAGGTAAAGCTACTTCCTTGCCAATGACTTTTAGCCCAGAGGCACTTGACCCTAGAGGGTTTCTAGGGGCAGACAAAGGAAGCCATGGAAATGCCAAGTAACCACCAAGTAGACCAAGACGTCCTTAGTAAACCCAGGGAGGATAGAACTAGAGCCGGAAAAAATCACTGTTACAGAATAGAATAAGAAAATAGTTTATTTTGTTGAAAAACTTGTTAATCAATAGTTCTAAATTTCCAACACTGGGATGGAGAGGTAGCTCGGCGGTCTAAGTGCCTGCCTGGCAAGCACAAGGACCCCAGGTTTGCTCTCTGGTACCACATGCTGTGCCAGCCCCGCACCGAGTTGGCCACCAAAACCAGGCGTGGTGGTGCACCTGTAATCCCAGCACTGGGGAGGCTGAGATAGGAGGATCACTATGGTTTGAGTTGCACAGCAACACCCTGTACCAAATAAATAGAAGATTAAAAATAAATTTCCAGCACTTCACATTAAGCATTTCCCTTCCAAATTCTAGCCTGTAGGAACAAGTAGTTTTAGACTGGAATTATGCTTGTTTTTAATATGAGGAAGACATGTTTGAACCCTGAGTGGACTCTAGGAGCTCTGGAGATAGAACCAAAATTGCTACCATACTTCTTGATGTTTTTGTCCCTGTATACATCTACCAAAGGCACCATCTCCAGTCCTACCTTTCCTTCCAGTTCCGAGCTTGTATCCTGGAGTTGGTGTGTAGGAAGCCCATGGCAGATGAATCTGATATGTCCAGCTCTCAGAAAACTGAAGTTTCTGCTGTCTCTTCTAGCAAAGTTGGCCCCAACTAAGGACTTCACATTGGACTGTTTGTAGCAAAGAACTTCATATGTAAGATTTTACTTTCTTCATCAAAAACACCACAGGAGAAAAAGGTGGGATAAGGAGTAGTTGCAGCTTGGGAAATCAATTCCTTTTTCTGCTATTCTCTCTCTGCCTACAGAGCTGCTTTTCTCAGCTGGGTCTATTCTGACCACCCAAAGGTCATTTCAATAACTAGTAGTCGGGGCCAGGGAGATAGCTCAGTAGAATAAGCGCTTGCCTGGCAAGCACAGGGGCCTGAGTTCAATCCCCAGTTCCGAGAAAAAAAAAAGAATCAATAACTAGCAGTTTCTATTCCTAAGTGGAATTTACTTAGAGAACTATTTTAAGAGTTGATTTTTCAGTATGGACAACTTATTTTCCTTTTCAGTATAGTCTGTTTTTCTTTCTTTTTTTCTATTTTCTTTCTTGGGATCTGTTCTGATGATATATTCTGAATTAGAATGAATTTTTTAAAATTTTATTTTGCAGAAGGGTTTACAGGGGGTTCAGGGTCTCACTACTAGATCAGACTCATAGTGATCCGCCTGTTTACAGCCTCCCAAGAGCTGAGATTATTGCATTTTTAAAAATACCTTATACACAAGTGTTGCTGGAGATTGAACCCAGGACCTCATGTAATGCTAAGGCAATCGCTGCCAGTTATACTCAGTCCTAAGAAAATGTGTTTGAAATGGGAAAGACATAAAGAAAAAGGAAACAAACCCACAACAACCCTTGATAGGCCCCAAATGAGTCTTAAATAACTACCTTATGTTGGCTGCCAAGAGTTGTTACACCTTTGGGCTTTGGTAAGGGCAGCTATGTCCATAAGCTCCTGGGCCAGGGTGAACTATTCTAGGTGCTCCTCTTCCCTGTTCCTTTTTGGCTAAACGTGTATGTCTCAAGCTCTACATTTACTAAAGTTAATAGTTTAATTCTCTTGAGTCCTCAAAATGAAGTTGCATGTTATCATTTGTAAGGACTACCAAAATGATTTTTTTTGGGGTGGGGTAACTGAGTCCTCACTACGTAGTTCAGGTTGGCTTTGAACTCATTATGTACCTCACACTGGCCTGGAACTTATAATGATCCTATCGCAGCCAGAGGGACTTTTTAAAAAGCTTTACTTCATAGTCTGTATCCTCCTTCAACCTCTCTCCCCAGTAAGAGCCTTTCTGAGGTAAAGAACCAAGATAAAAACGTGTACATTTATCACACAAAAAGAATGGCATGTTGCTATCAGTAATTATGCAATGAACTGCTGGGCTTCTCTCTAGTGATGTGGCCTCCAGGAAGCAGAGAAGGGGTAAACTGATGAGAGGATGCTCAAAGCATCAGAAACAGCTGGAAAGGGGTGGCCACCTTGGAAGAAGGCAACTTTCTCTGGGGCCTGGAGGGAATAGAGTGAATGTTCCAGAATTTCCTTTTTGTGACATTTCTATAGCATAAATAATTCTAAGCTAAAGTTCCATTTCTTTTCATTTTTATGATGCTGGCATTGAACTGAAGTCTCACACATGCCAGGCAAGTGCTTTCCCATGGGCTATCCCCAGCCACTAGAGTTCTGAGAGAATAAAGGACATTTATCCCACGACAAATGTAAATAGTTTTATTTAGAAACAGATAGGTACCTGTTTTCATTATAGAATATAAAACCTGGTTTACACTCTATAAAAAATAACCGATATCCAAATTCAAGAGAGCTAGCACTCATAGAACACACTGTGGATGTTCAGCTATAGTTCACCCATCACAGGCTTGATTTAAACCAAAACACCAAAAAATCCAAGGGGTTCACAAAGAGTACAATGCTTGCTGCTGAGTCCCTGCATCCAGAAGCTGCCGTCCTAGCAGACTAAGGTTTACTGAATTGTGATTTCCACATCAAGCCTGGGTTCTCTGCACCTAGTGAGCTGCAAGGCTGTCTTGCTATACAGTTCATGATGTGCCCTCTCTAAGCCGTGGTTGGTGGCATTATTAATTATCTCTGGTCTTCTCAACAATAAAAAGGGGAATCTGTGAGGGTAGAGAAGGCCCATAACCTTTGTTGGAGTTAAACCTGAAGACAGCATCCACTATCAAGAGCTCAGTGCAAAGGCTGGGTGAAGTGACATGACACTGGCTCTTCACCACACCGAGCAGCCTACCTCAACGGGATTGTGGAAGACCAGAGAATACATCTAGGTTCAGAAATAATCATCCCCCAGCACCACCTGAATGTATTATCCAGAGATACCGGAAATAATAAAGGTTATATACACATATTTATCTTAGTAACCTGAGGGCTAAAGTCTTAAAGTACAATTATTCTTCTCAAAAGAGGCCCATTGGTAAGGAAGGGACCAGAATGAACAATGTTCATGTTCATAATGTACATAAAATATGGGTAAAATGGAGTTTTGAGACAGGGTGGTTTCTTTAGCTCCTTCTATGAGATCCTATTCTTTCCTAGGGACTGGCCAGGTGTTGATCCATGATAAACTTTTTTTTTTCTTTCGGAGGTGGGAATCGGTGGAAGAACAGGTTTGATGGTCAAAGGAAGGAAAGGCAAGCAGTGGTCCTCAGACCAAAGAGCTCTCTATTTGCAGGTCCTTCCACCTTTCGTCTGAGCTCACACTCTGCACTCTGGTGGACAGAGGGGCCTGGTCGTGAGTGGTTTGCATTCTGAGGTATGAGGATCCCTGGTGAAGTCAGCAGCACGTGGTTTTGGAAACCAGCCTGCAAGATAAGAACACTGCAACCAAGCTTGTAACTAATACTGCTATTTAACTACTGTCCAAAGAGAAAAGGAAGGAAAAAAATCCCCACTATATTGGGAGGTTCTAAGCTTTCATATAAAATTGTCCAAATACTCTATTTTATCTTAGGTTTCTCACACAAATTTTCATTCAATGATCATTTCTCTCATTAAAGGCACTTTCAATGGCATGATTGGAAAGGAGTGATTTTTAACTGCAATAAAACCAAGATTAATTCCTGGGGAAGAAGGAGCAGAATGCAGCTTACAGTTATTTCAACAGGCAAATAATTATGTTCAGAGAATTTTGACACATGCACACCCAGAAAAAAAAATGTATGCTCTGCACACACTTGTATTTTTCATTTAGTTTTCCAGCTGTTCCTAGCTGGAAACAGCTCTATTAAGAGCTAGAAATAGCAGTGTAAAGAGAGCACATGCACTACTTGATTGATTTTCAAGTCACTGGCCCTAACTTCCCACCACAGCTGTGCTTTACAAAATTAGCAAATAGCTAGTCCTACAGGAGAACAGAAGAATGAAATCAAGTTGGTCCAAGCTTCCTTATAGCATGGGGATCTGTCCCTGCTCAGCTTACAGCAGGATTAGCTGCTGCACCTGTAGCAACTGAATGATGTATGTGGCCGCTACTACATGTAAAATGCTGAACTTTTCAACAGGCAAGATTAAGTATTAATATCTCTAAATATAAATTGTGGAGTACATATTTTTCCTTTTTCTCTCCTGTACATATTCTTACTGATCTCAGGCTTAAAAAATTAGTTAAGTGAGCATTATAAAAATTACATGATAAGGGACTGAGAAAGAGTAAAGGTTAATGTTTGCCTACATGTTCAGGTGGAGGATCTTGATCTTTCGTATCATAGAGAACAAATACAAAAATAAGCACACCATGTTATACATTATACAAAGTGTAAATCTACCAACACAAGTGTACTAAGTAGAGTTGTTCCTCAGAAGCACGTTCTCCCTCCAGTCCTGAGGAGGAGGAATAGGGACGGGATGGTTTTCATTATTCCATTACACTTTTTCACGTCTTAAAAGTTTGTATAACAGTCTCAGTAGCGCAAACAATTTCATATGAAACCAGAAGCTGTAAAAATAAATTACTTTTGAAGAGACGTGGGTTTCTGTCTGCAGCTCAGAACTCATCATGTCGTACTAAGGCCTCCCCAAAATCTGTGGCCTGGCTGCCCACAAATAAATCGTACTTGTCGACAATCTCTTCCTTCGTAAGCTTGCCATCCTAAAGTGAGAAAGAGCAGTAAATTGAGGCAGCATATAGTTCCCATTCCAAATTCAGAAACACTGCTAGAAGATAATACCAGTTAATTAGGATTTAAGATTTGAATTTCCACTCAATGAAATCAGCCCTCATTTCCTAACCACCCCCCCCACTCCTCTTATCAAGAAAGTTAAAGTAGAGGATGGGGGTAAAAAAAAAGCGAAGAGTGAAAGGATGGACATATAACTTAACAACTTCTGGAGAGACACAGGTTTGTTTCCTGAGGAGCAAACTCTCCCTTTAGAGCAAAACATGGATGAGAAAAGGTCAGTAGAAAGACTTCAAAGTGAATCAAATCACTGTCTAACAGGGACAATGAAACCTGTCAGTATCCAGCCTCATCTGCGCCTCCACCCTGGCCCAGGCACCAACTTAAACAAAGGTCCACATACTTCAAAGAGTATCAAGATTTCCAAGACACAATGGTTCACATTTCCTTTCCTCACACAGCTCAGAACACAGCATCTGGCTAAACAGATGACTGAATATGAACTCCAAAAAGATAAATCTGTAGAAGAATTTTTTTTTTTTTTTTTTTTTTTTTTAGGCTGCCTTACAGGCAGGTCTGCTGTGACTTGTGGAGCTGAGGATCGACCCATGTGGCCCCCTGTTCCTGAGTGTGCCCAAGCAGGGGCTTTAAACAACTGAGCTACCCGGCAGGCCCCATACAGGCTTCTAAGCCAGTGATGGCAAATCTTTCAGCACTTTTTCCTTTTTTTTTTTTTTTTTTGAGCCAGGGTTTCAATGCAGGCCGGCTTTGAATGCACAGTGATCCTCCTGCCTCTGCCTCATGAATGCTGGGATTGCAAGCATACGCCATCATGCCCAGATAGTGGCTAGCACTTTCAGTGATAACAGCAGGCTGTGGCATGGCTTGCCATAGGTTTTCCATCACTGCTCTAAGGTAAGGTTAGCTTAAACTGATTTTCAGTGTATACCATGCAAAGGACTCAAATCTGGAAAAAAAAAAAAAAAGTGACAAGTTGTAGTGATAGCACTACTCTTTTTCTAATGAAAAAAATGTTATTAATTTTATAATCTTTATTTTTTTTTTTTTAATGTGTTTGGTACAGGGTCTCACTAGGCAGCTTGGACTTGTAGTGATCCTCCAGTCTCAGCCTCCCCAGCACTGGGATTTACAGGTGTGCACCACCATGCCCAGTTCTGGGGCTTGCACAGTATGTGGTACCAGGGATCGATTCCAGGTCCTTATCCTTGCCCTTGCCAGGCAGGCGCTTAGACCTCTGGGCTGTCTCTCCAGCCCAGTAGTACTACTCTTAGTAAAATGAATGAGCCAGGTATTGCTGAAGGTTGAGGGCAACCTAGGTTACAAAGAGAGTTCAAGGCCAGCCTGGACTACATAGTGAGACCCTGTCTCAAAAAACCAAAAACCCACAAAATCTTTAAGCAAAGATAAAATAAATGTCTAAGATAATGATCATGAACAATTTTAAAAGGCTCCAGAGAAAAACTGGTTTATAACCTGCTCTCCGCCCCCCCCCATAACCTGCTCTTGAGGATCTGATTTTTTTTTTTTTTTTTAAAGACTTGATTTTTAAGGGAAGACAATAATCAGTTTCAAGCAGACAGAACAAACACCTAAGAGGTAAAGTAACAAAAGAAAAAAAAAAAAAAAAAAAGTAAGAAAATGTCCTGGGGATCAAGATAATGGGATACATGCTGGTACAGTCTATATACAGAAGCTCTTTTCTGAAACCCTGGTGCCTCCAACACGAAGAGCACTGGGCAACAGGATTTCTAAAATGAGATCAGATACCTAGCGCTGCCTGGAAAGTTTTCAAAAGCCAAATTTAGATCCTTAGCAGCCTAGGCTAATTAAGACCTTAAATGCTCTATGTACCTTGGTAAAACTTTTTTAGGCAATCCCCTAGAAACAAGACTTCAACTGCTGCCCAAACTGCTTGTGCTTGGGGCGAACTTACCTTATTTTGGTCTGACTCATAGACCAGGTGCCTGGCTTCTGCCTCTGCATGGTCATAGTCTGAGGGGAGGATCCAGTCTTTGGTTTCTTCCTTGTCCATCTTACCATCACGGTTCTTATCTCGAAACTCAACAAACTGTTCTCGCTCTGTCTTCACCCATTCTGGCTCATCAGCATTTCCATCGTGGCTGTACATGTCACCTATATGCATGGAAGTAAATAAAAGAAGAGTCTGTCTTTTAATCCAGCTTGTTTTCCTCACTCATTTGTTTGGAACTTTGAATACGTAGTGATAACTACAGTTATACAGTCATCTTAGGAAGGAGGTACCTTACAAAGCAAGGTATTTTTCTTTACCTTAATTACTGATCTCACAATAAGAATCTGCTGATTGCTGAGGCTATTGATTAGGAGTGACAAAAGGAAATCTTAAAAAAATGCAAACATAAGAGAAGTTCACTAGTACCCAGAACAATGAAGAATTGTTCCTTATACTTCATTTCATCTCAGATAGCTAATTAAACAGGACCACTGGGTCCAGAAGGTGCAATTTTAAATTCTGAAGGAAACTTGAAGTGTGTGTTATAAGAAACACATTTCACCAGTGGTCTTCAGTGAGGCTAAGCAGGACCTTAGGCAAAGTGGGACACTGTCATAGAATACAATGGGAGGGGAAGGTCACAAGAGAACCAAGTCCAGATCCTCAAATTTCCATACAGATTTCCCTAAAAATTTATCTGTGTCAGATCATTGCTCTGGTGCCTTTGAGGCTCCTTGCTGGGTCCTTTTTCCCATCTCCCTTTCCTCATTGGGTAGAAGAAGGAATATTATCAAACTCCCAGTTGTCATGAAACTTACTAGGGCATAAAAACTTCCTGGGTGATAAAAAAAGAGACTATTAGAAATATAATTGCTAGTCTTGAGAAAGTAGGTGTCTGAACAATGGAAGCCTAGAGATTTCTAATTTTTTTTACACTCAAAGAGGGTCTGAATTTTAGTTATGAGATTTTCTTTCCTTTTTCGGGGGGGGGGGTCTTTTTGAGATAGGGTCTTGTTATGCAGCTCAGGCTAGCCTTGAGCTCATTTTGTAGCCTAGGCTGGTTTTGAACTTGCAATGACCCTCCTGCTCCAGGCTCCTGAGTGCTGGGATTACAGGTGTGTGTCATTTTTTTTTTTTTTTTTTTGGCGGAACCAGGGATTGAACTCAGGCCCTTGTGCTTGCCAGGCAAGTGCTTATTCTACTGAGCCATCTCCCTGGCCCCCATTTTAAAACAATTCTTGATGAGATATGGCTTTTTCATATATAACTCAAAGAGTTTTCAAAAACTGACAGTGCTATAACAACTCTTTCACTACAATTAACCTACCTACTTATATAAAGGCGCCTCCAAAAAAAATGAACTAAGGAGTTGGCACTATAATCTGTTTCAAAGCAACCACAACTGTTATCCACAAATAGAAAACTACTTGAAAAAAATGCTGGGTGTACTTTTTTTTTTTTATTAAAACATAGTATGTTGTAGTAAATGTTACTTTGTTCAACTATTTAGTAGTTTTAACAGTAACTTAAAAGACAACATGTAAGAAAGCCTGATTACTGAAAAGAATTATTCTTTTGCTTCAATTTACATACATAATATACTTGCACATAAACTATGCCAAGGTGACTTAAGGCTTTCAAAATAAAACACATTAAAGCTGGATATGGTAGTGTATACCTGTAACCCCAGCACTTTGGGAGGCTGAAGGAGGATGGTGAGTTCTAGCCTTGCCTGGGCAATTTAAAAGATTCCATATCAAAATTTAAAAATGGGATGAGGATATAGCTCAATGCAAGGGTTTAACCTCCTATAGTACTGGGAGGAGGAAATTAAATTGAAAAGGTGATGAAGAAATAATAGCATAAAATTTACAAGTGATACAGAATAGCTTAGTCCTTTATCTTTTCAAGGCAATATTATTTCTGGTCCATTTTGTGACTGGAAGTAGGATAAACACACTCCCATATTTCCTCTAAAATTAAACAAAAACTAATCCAATTGGGCCAGGGAGATAGCTTGGCGGCCTAAGCACCTTCCTGGCAAGTGCAAGACCCAGATTCAATCCCTGGTACAGGTTTGATCCCCAGGACTGCACACCGTGCCAAGCCTCGAAACTGGGCATGGTAGCACACACTCAAAATTCTAGAGCTGGGGAGGCTGAGACAGGAGGATCACTACAAATCCAAGCTGCACAGTAAGGCCCTGTACTAAAAAGATACATAAATAAAAGATTTAAAACAAAACAAAACAAAAAACTAATGCAATCAACCAATAGGTACACTGATCTCCTTAAATCAACCTTTTCACTAAAACATACAGTACAAGGAACTCTTTTAAATTGTTAAATGTAAACATAGCAGCTAACCTTAAGTGTTTTCAGTATTCTAGGCCATCATGACGAGAATTTGGCTGCTATTATCACCACTTTTATTTTTATTATGAAAACTTTCAAACATATGAAAGTAGACGACATTCCACGGAACTCCCATTTAACCATCATCAAACTTAACAATTATCAAGCTTTTGTCACACATAACCCATCTATCCCTTTTTCTTTTTTTTCCCCTGAATTATTATATGGTAAATCCCAAGTATCATTTTACCTCTACACATCTTGGATGTATTACTCAATTAATTAATTCCTTCCTTCCTTTCCAGATAGTCTCAATACCTAGTTCAGGTTAGCCTTGAGCTCACTATGTGGCCCAGGCTGGCCTCAAGGTATTTTGTTATGCACTATAGCCACAATGTTAATACTATGTTTCACAAAGACAAATCTTGGCATCATCTAATCCCCAGTCCAAATTTGAACATCTTGATTATCTTTTTATTTTTATTTATTTAAAAAAAATGTGTGTGTGTGTGGCCAGCTCAGCCCACCAGGGGGCAGGGCTGGCTGGCATGTGGTGCTGGGGATTGAACCACGGTCCCTGTGCTTTGCTAAGCTTGTTCTAAGTAGGTGCTTTAGACCACTGAGCCATCTCACCAGCCCACTGATTATCTTTTTAAAGATTATTTATTCAAATTATTCATATGGTAGGTAGGAACTTGATTTTTTTTTTTTTTTTTTTTTGCATTTTAGTAAGGATCTACAGGGACTACAGAGCCTCACTACGTAGATGGACTCATAGTGATCCTCCTGTTTTCAGCTTCCCAACAGCTGGGATTAACAGGCATGCACCACCACCCCCGGTCTCAATCTGTTTCAGTGCACCTGGGGGGCAGGGATGGCATGGCTTGCCGGGGATCAAACCCCGGCCACTGCATATGGTGTTTATTTAGCTTTAATTTATTTATTTATTTTAGCTTTAACTTATTCAGTTTTATTTTTTATCATTTGTAGTTTCGATTTCAGAATTAAAGTATTTTATAACTGTTGATATTTACAACCAGAAATCATTCTGTACAACTTTTTAAAGTTCAAGTAAACTATTTTATATGTTCACTTTGATTGTTTTGGTTTACTTATTTATTTATTTATTTATTCATTTATCTATTTGAGATAGAGTTTCACGTGTATTTCAGTTTTGAACTCACTATGTATCCCAGGATGGCCTCCAACGCAAGGCAATCCTCCTGTCTCAGCCTCCAGAGTACGGGGATTACAGGTATGTGCCACCAAGCCTGGTAGATGCCAACTTTAAAACATACAAACAGAATGCCATCTGTCAAATTTATTTTAGAAGTTCAGAGAACAAATCTGAAGATTCCTGAGGAATACTCCATCTAAATGTTTGTACCTGTGTCTCATGTAAGGCATGGGAATACACCTACCAGAAGCCTAGCTTCTAGCAGCTCTAAACAAAGGGGATCATTTAGTTAGTACTGGTTTTTTTTGTTTTTGTTTTTTTTTTTCTAAAACTTAAGGGTTTTTGTCTTTTTTTTTGGGGGGGGGTTGTCTTAATGTAAAAGAAATTTCTCAAAAATTCAACCACCTACCCCACATTTAGAAAATGGCCACTGGGTCAAGGCCCTGTCTTAGCTACCTAATGGTCAAGACTTGCTCACAGTATACAGACTGGGAAGTTTTGAATAAGAGGGAATGGAGGCATGCTTAAAAGATACAATTGTAACAGAAACTAGACCATGCTAAGAAACACTGGATGAGTAGATGATTAAAATATAGTCTTTAAATTTCTATTTAAAAAGAATTCAATCTTTTGGGTAATAGTAAGGAATTAGTAACTTCTGGTTGCAATTGTCTTGAAGAAAGTTTTTAGAAATATGCACGTGTCTTAGAGATGCATGACCAAATGCTTCCTTTTTCCAATTTTTTTTTTTTTTTTTTTTTTTGGTTGGGGGGATAACCAGGAATGGAACTCAGGATCTTGTGCTTACCAGGGAGGCACTATGCCACTGAGCTATATCCCTGGCCATAACCAAATGTTTACAGATGAAATGAAATGAAATGATAATCAAGATGTTCTTCAAAATAAGAAAGAAGGTAAAGAAATGGATGAGATCAAGAGAAAGTGGTTGAGAGCTGATACAGGATGAACCACAGGATATGGGGATTCATTACTTTTTTGTATTGAAGTGCTCTCTAATAAATTTAAAACAAAAAGCATTACAATGTGAGAAGCTGAGAACTTCATGCACTCCTTCAACAGGGAAGAAACTGGCACATAAAACTCCTCTGTTCTTGAAACTACATGGTGTGGAGGGAGACAGAAATATCTCCTTATCTGGCCTCAATATAAGTGAGGCTACTTAACAGTGATAAACCTTAAACTGTCTCTGGAGGACCAAGTAAGTGAGGTCCTCAGTTTTAACAATGGCGATAAAATAGTAAAAGCCAAGAATAAAAATGATAAAATATTTAAAAGTAGAAGAAAATCCTATAAATGTCAACTTGGGTCAGAAAACATGGCCAGGCATTTATTCACTGTCTTAATGAACTCCAATACAAAAATCATTGCGGGAACCCTTCTCTTCACTGCACAATTTGTCTTCCCCTAGTAGGTATGATTAAACAGTGTCTAATGAAAGGAATGGCTTTGTTCAGTGCTGTTTAGACCTTAATGCTCCTTTTTAGAGTTAAGTTAAATATTTCAGGCAAAAATCAGAGGTCTAAAAACAAACTAATTATCTGAAACAGAAAACCAGTATTCTTGTAGGTAAGCTACTCTGAGCAAAAATAAGAATGTAAAGTAACAAAGGAACAGATTAGAGAACCTACACATGCACAACCAAGTGATATTCTACAACAGGGTAAAAAATACATAGTGGAGAGCTGAGTGTGGTGGTGCACACCTGTAATCCTAACACTTGGGAGGTTGAGGCAGGAGGATTGTTGCAAGTTCAAGACCAGCCTGGGTTACCAAGTAAGCACAAGGCCAGCTTGAACTGCATAGCAAGACTTGTCTGAAAAAGAAAAGAAAGAAAGGCAGGCCAGCCTCTGAAATAAGTGGTATTAGGGATTTCAGACACTCATATGTAGAACATTGAAACTTGACCCTTATCTCTCAACACACAAAAATCAAATCAAAATGAATAAAGATTTAAATGAATAGCCTGAAGCTATAAAGCCATTAGAAAAACAAAAAAGTGTAAACATCTACACAGGTAGCAAAAGTAAAATCAGACAAATGGGAATTTATCAAACTAAGAAGTTTCTGCCCAGAAAAGGAAATAATCAATAGGAGAGTGAAAGGACAACCGGCAGAACAGAATGCCATAAACAATTCATCTGACAAGGGATTAATACAAAATACAAAGGACTCCAACAAGACCAACAAACAAGAAAATAAAATACCAAAACAAAATAATAATTCTACAAAAAAAAAAAAAAATGGAGCAAATGATTTGAATAGACATTTCTCAAAAGAAGATATACATATGGTCAACAGTATATGAGAAAGTGCTCAACATCACTAATCGAGGAAACATAAAAAACCTACAAGGAATGCCATCTTATCCCAGTTAGAAGGGTTATATCAAAAAGATGAGAATAACAAATACTGGTGAGGTTATGAAAGGAAACTCTTATATACCAGTGATGGAAATGTAAATTAGTAGTCATTATAGAAAATAATACAGAAGTTCTCAAAAATTAAATAAAGTTACCATATGATTAAACCGTTCCACTGCAAGGAAATGAAATTAGGGTATCTAAGAGATATCTTATTACAGCATTATTCATAATAGCCAGGACAGGGAACTAGTTGAGATGTCCACTGATGGACATATAAAGAAAATATGGGGCCAGGGAGGTGGCTCAGTGGAATAGCACTTCCCTGGCAAGTGCAAGGGCCTGAGTTCAATCCTGGTTCCACCAAAAAAAAAAAAAGAAAGAAAGAAAGAAAGAAAGAAACTATGGTTTAAACCAGGTGTGGTGGTACATGCCTGTAATCCTAGCACTTGGGAGGCTGAGGCAGGAAGCACTGAGTTTGAGGCCAGTCTAGGCCATTAGTGAGTTCAAGGCCAGTGTAAACTACAAACCAAGACCCTGTCTCACTATTTCCCCCAAAGAGTATTTATACACAATGGATTGCTATTCAACCATAAAAGTAATAAAATCCTATAAATGTCAATTGGGTCAGAAAACATACTCAGGCATTTATCCACTGTCCTGACGAACTCCATCAAAAAATCATTGTGAGGAAAACCCTACTCTCCATTATGGCAACATAAGTAGAACTAACTGGAAGGCATACATTTTACATAAAATGAGCCAGGCACAAAAAGATAAGTATTGCCTGTCCTCTAAGCGGAAGTTTAAAGAAGCTGATCTCAAAGCATAATGATCCTGAGAAGCCAGGAAGGTGTGCCAGTTAATCTTAATTGTCTGCCTGAGTCTCCTAGGCTCCCTGCAACTATACACCCATCAATTCCACAGGGCATGTGTGATACATGATATCTCTGCTTACAGCATAGTAAGCTACTGACCATAGGTACCTGCTGCTACTGAGCCTTGATCCAGGGCTAAACCCAGGTTTCATTAATTCTTAAGAAAGGAGTGGCTTCTAGGGAGACGGCTCAATAGAATAAGTGCTTCCCTGGCAAGCGCAAGGGCCTGAGTTCAATTCCTGGTTCCGCCAAAAAAAAAAAAAAAAAGGAGTGGTGTAAGGATGAGCAACTGTGAGAATGGCTGGAAGTAGGAGAGTGCTGGGATCTGGGCTAGGTAGGAGGCCTGAAATCCCTTCTGCAATATGCAGAGAAAAAGATATGCAGAAAGAACAGTCCGTATAACACAATTGTGATAGTATTTGATGTTTAGGGTACTTTAGCTCTGATGCATACCCTTTCAAGCCCTGCAAAGTCACAGCCTCTTATCTCCAGGAGGCTCCAACCCAGGCCACAGTCAGAGCATAGAACAGTTGCCAAATAGCAGTTCTCTTGCTTCAGCCTTCCAAGTGCTGGGATTACAGGTATGTGCCACCACGCTGAGCTTAAAGTGCATTCTTTTTTTTTTTTTTTTTTTGCGGTACAGGGGATTGAACTCAGGGCCCTGTGCTCTACTGAGCTATCTCCCAGCCCTTAAAGTGCATTCTTGAAATTAATTTCACTTGCTTTTTAATGAGGCTATTAGAAAAATTAAAATTATATATATGGCTCATAATTCTACTTTGATTGGACAGCACTGTTAGGGATACTTTATCACAACCTACTATTGATCACACTGAACTAGCATAAAGATCTGGTACAAAAATGACCACAGGGCAAATTGTTTCCATGGAGGATTACACCGTCCAAAGTGGCTCAACTTTTAAGAAAAATACTAGATGGTGCATGCCTGTGATTCCATCAACTGAAGCTGAGGCAGGTATAGTGCCATGATGTTGGAGGTCAGCCTGGACTACATAGTAAGACTATCTAAAAAAAAAAATAAAAGAAAGAAAAAGGAAACCCTAAAACCAAACAAACCCCAAAACAACCTAGAAAGAGGGACTTACCAATATACTCTTCTAGATCAATGAAACCATCAGCATTCTTATCTATATCCTCCATTGTTTCCTAAACAGAAAAGAACAAGAGGCTTGTAAGCTTACTTCTTCATTTGCCGTCCCCATAAGAAGTATTGGTGTATCTATAGTTACATCACAAGGGGCCGGGGAGATGGCTCAGTAGAATAAGGGCCTGCCTGGCAAGCACAAGGGCCTAAGTTCAATCCCTAGTTCCACCAAAAAAAAAAAAAAAAGTTACATCACAGGAAAATGCTTTTCTAGCTAGAAAATGTCAGAATATGAATAATTTTTTATGCTTCAACCTAATAACCAAGAGTCTTCTGTAGGAACACTGACACTGCTTGATGCTGCTAGCCCTAGACAGGTGAGGTCATGGTTACAGGAGATACAACCAGTGATTATGTCCACAACTCTAGTCAGTGTTACTGGCAACTGCCTTCTGAGAATTCTGACTACCGATCATGGGGTATTATAAAAACAAAGGACTTCCTTCCTTAGTACTATTAAAATGGTAAATAAATAATCTGATGGGAAGTATTATCCCATTAAACAGAAAATTTAAGGCACTTAAAAACAGTGATAGTACTTAGATTTTTAATCTGGCCAGTACTTGTGTAGCAAATCATTCTTCCAAACGCAAAGGCTAAGGATGAGGCACAGCATAGGCAATAGCAGGAGGAACAGAGTCTCTTTCAGAATCCCTGACCTCACCCACCTGCACTACTATGTCTTTCATGTAGTCATACTCTTCAGGGTGCAGGAAAGCTGTGAACTCCTCCTTTGTGGCAATAAGGTCTCCATTCTTGTCTGCCATCTTAAACCTCCTCTCATCTCTTACCATCATCTGTTTGTAGTTAAATCCATCATCAGGGTCTGGATCATCTAGAAAACAAAACTTAACATCAAACCTTTAGGGCTCCCAGTAAACACGAAACGGCGTGTCAAATCAACTGCCAAGAGAGATAACAAGCAATACAGAAATAAAGTAACTCTTGATTCCTCAGGCAAAATTAAACCAAGCAATTCAGAAATAATCTGATTCTATAGGCAATACTGTAGAGACATTTAGTGTGGGACTTAATCTCTTGCAATCATACCTCAAATCAGTTAAAACACAGTGTAAATGTTTACGCTTCAACATGAACTCAGGTTCCTGGATTACTCAGTATATAATGCTGGCTTACTTATTGTCACTGGTGTTTAGGCTGATAGAAGGCTTAAATTCTCTTTATATGCTGGAGGAATGGCGGCTCCAAAGCCATACTGTCTGGGGTTGAACTATCATTCCTACCTTTATGTTCTTGGGACAAATAACTTAAGTCCTGTGAGTCACTGTACCTCACGTCCCTTATCTGTAAAATGAGAATAATGGTGCCTGCTTCTAGAGTTGTTATGAGAATAAAATCCATGCTAAGTGCTCAGAAAAATTCCTGGCATATAGTTGGCATTCAATAAATGTCAGCTATTGCTATTTTTATTAAACACTAGGCTCCACTAAGCAGCTAGATGTCAAAGGACTTCTGTCCCACTTTAGGACACTTATATTCAAGCAACAGACCATCACTTTGAAAGGTCACACTTTTCTTCCCCTAGTCAACCCAGAAATCTACCAAGAATTACAGGCTCTATTCATTTTCCATTTATATGAAATTACAGAAAATGTAAACTAATTTAAGAGTTACATACAGAAAGTAGGTCAGTATTACTAGGGATAGGAGCATAGGGAAGGTGATAGATAACATGAATTTTGTCGGATGATATCATTACCTTCATTGTAGTTTCACCAGTATATACACATGTCAAAAACTCAGTAATTGTGCACTTAAATATGCTGTTATTGTATGTTACTTATATCCTGATAAAGCTATTAGGCCCTGCATTTAACCCACACACACACTAATTTTAATAGCATAATTAAATCTTCCCACACATTAAACACAATTAAAAAGAATACAATTTTAAAAATTGTTGTATTTTTTGGAGCACTCAGTTTGAAATGGTTTTGCTGAGTGTTAAAAATGTAGGAAGATGGCATACTGAATCACATGTGAGGCTTTGGGACCTTGTGTGTTTACTCAAACCCACACAGGTGGGAGATGGAAAATACCATTTTCTCAGATAATAAAATCATGTCTTCTACACCAATACCAAACTGCATTATCAACTATGTAACATAGAAGAAACGTAACTGAAGCCAACTTACACTTTCAGACTAGATTTTCTGTTAAAAGCCTTCCTCCCAGATATAAAATAGAAAAAAGGAAGATGTAATGCTCTATTTTTAATGAAAATTTATGTCCAGAGCTCTGCTAGGAGTCCTATACTTCTCCCACTCTATGGCCCCAGCTGGCCCCTAAGTACTGGATGGGCTCTTAATTAGTCTTGGTCTATAGTTTTTAGTATTTTGTATTTTACTTGTAGCAGACAGTGTTCATGTTCTTTTTGTAGACAATGAATTCATGTAGAAACATTTTACTAAGAGGTGAAATGATTTATACCTGAACTCAAAAGTGAACTGAAACACACACACTTGTAAAAACTCAGCACTTGTCTAAGCCAACTCCTTACCCCCTAGGGTTGCCTACCCAGGCCTCAAGGGAAAGATGCCTTATAAAGACACTGTTCCTCCAGCCAGTGTTTCAGTTTGTATATAGTCTCAGGCAATAAAAATACTCATTACACTGAATCATCTGCCCTGTGAGGCAACAGAACTTTCAACAGATTTTTATGTACATCATCACACATAGCTGAGGCAGGATTCTGGGCAGCAAGCAAGTGCCTAGGTCTGAGCTGAGATTTACTAACACACCATTTTGTTTAGACCACCACTTGTCTACCCTTTTGCTTTACATTTAAAATTAATTCTGAATGAGTAAGAAGGGTACTGGGTCTCTGCCAGACAGCAAGAAACATGGGATGCCTCTGCATCTGTGCTGGGTTTTTAATACATGCATTCTTAATTGGGTGAAGGATATGTTTGGTTTTTGGCTACACATCAAGCATTGACAGAGAGATTGCCACTTTAGTCTTAGGAATGAAAACAAGCCCAACATAGAAATAAAAGTCTCTTCACCAGAAACACATGCATGCCTGTAATCAGCACAGGCAGCTGGCTATCTGGTGGGAAAACCGACCATTATACTTACTTTTAGTCACTGTGGAGAACTTTTCCTTAAGCCCAGAAATCTGTTTAATTTCCAGGATAAAAATGCAAAAAGTACCATTTATACGTTTGCCTCAAATTATATCCATGTAGGACACAAATCTCACAAATGAAAACACATTATTTATCAAATCTGTAAAGTGCCACTTATGGTAGTATTTAACAGTAAGCACATATAAAAGTGTCAAAGAAAATCACTCAGGTGGCCAAATAAACAGAGAAGCTTCTAAATCAACAGAAAGCAACCAAAGTAAGACTGATTTGCCTTGAAGCATTTGCAAAGCCAGCTGATACACTCATGTGCCAGAGAAGACAAATGGGAAATCTTTGTTTCCAAACTCAATAAGCAGATGTACTATTTTCAATTTTATCAAAGAAAGGTATTTCATCTGAATTTTATTTTAGCGACAAAGACAGTAATTTTCTTCCTATTTTTACAAGTTATAAAACAATCTAGTTTGGTTTGAGCTGTAGGTCCAACATTTTAATGGGACAATGTCAAGAGACACCTTAAGGCCTCTTGCTTAACATTGTTGGAATAATGGAGATATACTCCAAAAATCACTTCCATGAGGAAAGACAGAAAAAAAGTGATAAAAAATGTATCTCTAATGCTAAAGACGTAGAAGATGCCAGGCTTCGGCAAACCAAAATTTACACACTTAATACATAAATTTAAAAGGAAACTATTTAAGATAGGCACACTTCCTCCTTTTCCTTTACTGCGTGACCCATTTGCTTCTTTGACTCAAGACCATAGTCTCGGCCAGGCTGACACCTTGCCCCTTACCCAGGTAAGTGCCATAAGTCACGTTTCTGTACTCATCCCAGGAGATAAAGCCGTCTTGATTCATATCAAACTCCTGCCACTGGTTTTCAACATTGTCATATATGTATTTCTTCTGGGCGTGCTTAATCCAGGATTTCAGCTCCCCCTCCGTCACAAACCCATCTTTATCCGCGTCTATTTTATCTACAATCACTCTACAAGACAAAACAGTTACGTTTCAAGGTGCCGGCTCCACAAGGCTTTTTCCCCCAGATAGTAGGGACCTACCTAAAACGTAGCCGTAGGTGGCATTTTTATACTCCTCCCAGGAAACGAGGCCGTCCTCATTGAGGTCATGCCCCTTCCACTGTCGTTCTACATCCTCGTAAATCCAGCGCTTTTGTGCAAACTTAATCCAGTCTTTGAGTTCATCCACAGTGACAAACCCGTCCTTGTCGCCATCTATTTTACCTACAATTTTTCTGTAGAAAATGCAGAGAAATCCAGCAAGAGGTTAAAAGGACACAAAGCTCTGGACATAGCCAGATGCGTGCTGTAGCCAGAGGTGTTGCCTAGATAAAGCAAACACAAAATAAAAACTTATTCCAAAACAAAGCTGCCAGACAGGCCACTGAATGACCCCTTTAGTATATGTGCTTCCAAAGTGAGTACATGAATGGTGGCCATTACTGGTCTGTCATGAGGCCTCTGGATAAGGTAAACATGATGTCTGGCTGGTACACAGGGTCCCACAATAAGCACAGCCTCTCCTGTCTGTCAGTTTTAGGCCTACAGTCAGAATTCAGGAGTAAATATCCATGCTCATCTAGGCTCTCTTTGCATTAAACAAGTAAACCTTTGTATTATTCTTTCTTAAACTTAGGAAAGAATTTTCTGGGTAAATAAGCATACCCATTAACAGTAGTCTTCTAAATACTCAAAACATTTAAGCCTGACTTTAAAAATCTGCTTTTAAAAAAAGGTAAAATGTTTGTTCACAACAAAGATATCAAATATACTTCTGGGATCACTTATATTTCCAGGCACAATTTTTTAAAAGGAGGATATTTATCTTAAAAAATATCAGCAGCTCAATACTTTATTGAGTTGGACATTTACATGTAACCATAAAAACAGAACTCTGAGGAAATGAGGTAAGAATGTATTCAGGATCTCTGATTGTAAGGTTGTTAGTAAGCTGAGAGGGTTAATATGCACAGTATAAGCAAAACAAGCTAAATAATCAACAACAGCATTCTTT
>NW_004524736.1:4837121-4847438 GCF_000260255.1 Octodon degus | reverse complement strand
GGTGTGTGTGGCCAGCTCAGCCCACCAGGGGGCGGGGCTGGCTGGCATGTGGTGCTGGGGGATCGAACAGGGGTCCCTGATGCTTTGCTAAGCTTGTTCCAAGTAGGTGCCCCAGACCACCGAGCCATCTCACCAGCCCCAACAACAGCATTCTTTATGAGCTTATTTCTTAAAAATTTGTCATGTTAAGGATTTAAAAATGTGTTCATGATATCAAAACTACTGCCTAATGATGCAATCAACTATCTACAGTTGCTCAAACAAATCTATGTAACTCATAGAAATAAATGCCCAGTTTGGAATTAGACCTTTATTTTTATTTTTAATTTTTTGGAATTAGCACTTTAAATCAAAATTTCTAGCACCAGTGAAACCTTGGCATACTCTTATGCTAAACTGAAAGACTTGTCTTTTAGTAGCAAATACTGTGATGTCTTTTCCTACTTTGTGTTAACTGCATAAATATAACAAGGGAGCTGGGTATGGTGGTGCATGGCTATAATCTCAGCACTCCGGAGGCTGAAGTAGATTTCTGAGCCTAACTATATACATCAAGAGCCAGTCTCAACCATCCACCCAGCAACCAACCAAACTACATATATCTCACATGGGAATGTGATTTGAATCACAGAATACTAGTAACATTGTAAACATAGAATCATCTTGATATTGATATGGTATTAGCTCTAACTATTACTACCTAAATCCTATAAATAATAAGCAATTTCTTTCAGAGAATTATAATCTTATAGATTTAGTTCTGAAATGCTAGTAGAGGTAAAACCATCTCCTAAATACGCTTCTATATCTATCTATACAAAGGAAAATTTTTTGTAATATTTATAGAAATTAAAAAAAATTAACAGAATACTGAAAACATTATCTATACAGTAATGGGATCCAGTTTGTGTGCAAATAGTGCCACTATGCTGTTACAAAACAAAAGGGCAATGTATCAGAACCCTTGCCATCTCCCTAAGTATTTTTAAACTATTATAAATAGCCTGGAGAAGGACTGCCCAGATAAAAAAAGACATATGACTGTCCAACATGGGCTTTTCTTAATGAAGATGGCTGGAAATATTTAATGGTCTAACCTAAGGATTAGTAAACTTTTTTGAAGGGGACAGAGTAAACATTTTTTTACTTTGTGGGTCACAGTGCCCTGTCATGCACACACATGCTCACAGACACATAAATAACAACCTTGTAAAATGCAAAAGCCATTCTTGTGTTATAGCACATCTAGCTTGCAGGCAGTTATAAAAGTATACTGGCAGTGGAAACATCCTATTTATGGCATGAAGGTCTAAACTCTGATTTTTTTTAACTCTGATTTTTTTTTTTTTTTTTTTGCAGAACTGAGGATTGAACTTGGGCCCTTGTGTGAGCCAGGCAAGCGCTTATTCTATTGAGCCATCTCCTCAGCCCCTTAACACTGATCTTTAAGGGCCTGTGTAAATTTGAAGCTAAAGTAGGATCCTAAGACACTGGAGAACTTTGGGTATAGTTACAGTGCCACAAGCATTTAGACTAAAACACACACAATGCACTTAGTGGAACTCATGCCATGTCTCTTAAGAGGTAACACATGCTTCTATATTTCAAGTGTCATAAAGCAAACACCTATGTGTTTAATCTCAGCACTCTGGGAAGCTGAAGCAGGAGAATCAAAAGTACACGTGAAGCCTGGGCAATTGTGCAATTCAATGAGAAGGCTCTGGGTTTAATTTCTAGTACCACCAAAAACAAAATTCTCTCATATTCATGTTCATGTGCGCACTTCTCTGAGAAAGAATCCTTAGCTCCTCTCAAAGGGTCTCAACCCATGATCTCTCAAAAGGATAATGTAAGAACTTTTTCACACTGAGAAACACCACCTCAGTGCCTGCCTGGCAAGCACATGGTCCTGAGTTCGGTCCTGGTACAGTAAAAAAAAAAAAAGAAAAAGAAAAAAGAAAAAAAAAGAAAGAAAGCACCTTAAAACAAAAACCTTGGGGCTGGGGAGATGGCTCAGTGGTAAAGGGGACATATGTGAAAAGCATGCACAGGCCTTTTTTTTTTTTTTTTTTTTTTAACCCAGGATTAAACTCAGGCCCTTGTAATTGCCAGGGCCTAAGTTCGATCCCTGGTACCACCCAAAAAAAAAAAAAAAAAAGTCATATTTGTTAACATTCTTAATAAGATATTAAGGGGCTGGGGAGACAGCTCAGTAGAATAAGCGCTTGCCTGACAAGTACAAGGGCCTGAGTTCAATCTCCGGTTCTGCCAAAAAAAAAAAAGTTAGTAAGATATTGAAAATGGTATGTTAAAATCATTTAAAAATGTTTTCTGCAGTCTTCTAGATATTGAAAATTGCAAGAACAGTAGTAAATTTTTGCAACTATTAAGTGATTTTCTCAATAATTACTTGACTTATAGAAAGATTTAAAAGGGTAGGAGATCTGTTCTTTCCAATTTCCAGTATGTAATATTTACCAAACAACATTTATAAATGCCACAGTAGCCAGGCTTGGTGGCACACACCTATAATCCCAGCACTCAGCAGGTTGAGGCAAAAAGACTTCCTTGAGTTTGAGGCCTCAACCAGACAGTGAGTTCAAAGCCAGCCTGAACTACATAGTGAGGTCCTATCTTTAAAAAAAAAAAAAAAAAGATCACCTGGGAGTCTTGCTTCCCCGTTAGTTAAGGTATAAACCAGGGATATTTGTCACTAGCTTCAAAATTTGGGAGAAGCAAACAACATTGTATTCAGTTCATTCTATTTTTTAAAAATGTGATTGTTTCATCTTTATATGACTGAAGTCTGCTCATGTGTTAAGCCTTTTGGTAATAGTTACAGATAACTATTTTATTTCCTACTAAAAACTGCTAGCAGAGCTCTACTGCATTACCTGCAAATAGCCAAAACATCTTCATTAAAGTATTGTTTTTCTTAAGTGGCCCCAAACCTAAAAGGTCTTTATTCCTTAAGAGTAATTTTGCAGGGTATGGTGTTAACCGCCTATATATTCAAGGCCAGAATGGACTACACAGTGAGACTCTGTCTCTAAAAGAAAAAGAAAAAGAAATTTGCAACGAGATCTATGCAGACCAAAATGTGAGTTGGACATGTACAGTATTAATAGGCACAACATGAAGACTGAGAACACCTTCATGCATCTCTACTTTCAGCTTGGAATGTCAGCATAGTCTTAGGATTAAAACTGAAAATAAGCACAGCCTCGCAAAGTCAGAAAAGCAACCTAACAGAGACTCATTTTATTTTATTTTATTTTTTTTAACATTTATTTGTGTGTGTGTGTGTGTGTGTGTGTGTGTGTGGCCAGCTCAGCCCACCAGGGGGCGGGGCTGGCTGGCATGTGGTGCTGGGGGATTGAACCGCGGTCCCTGTGCATTGCCAAGCTTGTTTCAAGTAGGTGCTTTAGACCACTGAGCCATCTCTCCAGCCCCGAGACTCATTTTATGATCTATGGTTTCTATACGTCTACTTTAAAATGTCTCAGGGCCGGGGAGATGGCTCAGTAGAATAAGTGCTTGCCTGGCAAGCACAAGGGCCTGAGTTCAATCCCCGGTTCCACAAAAAAAAAAAAAAAAAAAAAAAAAAAAAAAAATTAAAATAAAAAATTTAAAAAATAAAAAATAAAATGTCTTGACACTTCTGTTCATTCCTTAGAGAAAAATCTTTTGATTACTTTTACCAATGTTAGAGGATACTGGCCAGCGAGATAGCTCAGTGGACTAAGCACCTGCTTAGGGAAGCACGGGGACCAGAGTTCTATCCCTGGCTGTGCCAGCCCTACCCCTGGGCACGCTGAGCTGTGACTGAGTCCTGGCATGGTGGTGCATGCCTGTAATCCCAGTGCTGGGGAGGCTGAAAACAGGAGGATCACTATAAGTCTGGGCCACAGAGTGAGACCCTGTACCAAATACGTTAGGAAAAAAAAAACAACAACAAACCTGGGAATCCTTTAGTCAGCAGGTAACACAATGAAAGAATAAATTTATACTTTTATAAGTATCTCTCAAAGCAAATTCTATAATGTTTTATAATCATAGCACTATCCATTATGATAAAATATTTTTAGAAAGTGCCATATGGTACCACTTGCCACACAAATCTCTTGAGTGAAGTTCTGAACACTGGCCAATAGCACCGGAGACTTTTCTTTTTTTAACAAATTCACTGCGTCCTCTTTGTCTCTCTGTCTTTCTCTTTTTGAGACAGGGTCTTACTAGGTAGTTCAAACTGGTCTTGAACTCCTATGGATTCTCCTGTCTCAGCTTCTGAATGCTGGAATTACAGGCATGTACTACCACGGCCAGCCTGATCAACTGCATTTTCTTAACAAGGCTTTGGGAGACCCAAAAGACATTCTTAGACTTCCAGTTAGAAATAAATGGCTTTGCCTCTATTAAATCAACTCTTTAGGTAAAAAACTTTCTGCTGAGACCCACAGAACCTGACCACGGCCTGGTCATTACTGAAAATGGTAACTCATAACTTTGCTGTTAAAATCATCACTTGCCATAATGTTTTAAAAGGCAAAATTGGTTTATGTGACTATTGTTGAAGGACCCTCTGGGAAAGTTTACAAGTTTAACAGAACACAATAGGCCAAAAGTCCAATCTGCAGTCACTCACTCAAAAACTTGGCTTGGGCAACAATGAACAATAGGCAACAAATTTCCCAAGCAGCAGAGATAAAAAGCCTCCAAATAATATTCTGTGATCAAGATATACAGTTCAAACTAGGTCCTACAGGTAATAGGTAGTTATGCAGAAATATTAGTTTGCTTTGTAGAATGAAGTACAAACTATTAATTCAATGGCGAAAGGTATAAAAACAGACACTTAAAAAATTAAATTTTAGTGGTAGCAATTCTGTGGTTAGCTTTCAGATAATATAGTTCAGCACAGCTTTAGTAGTGACTGAACCAGAAAAGAAAAAAGAATTAGCTGATGTGTAAAGAACGACATTGCCCTAATCATCCAGGAGAGTCAGAGCCTTACCCAAGCCTCTCTTTGCTCTCTTCTGGGGTGAGCTGATCAAATGTCTTTGCTTCCTCAGCACCCAAGAAGGCATCATGGTCATAATCAAAACTCTGGGCATCATTGTGAACTTTGTCACTCAGCTGAGGTTCATGATGTACACGGTCCTTCTTTTCTGTAGGCTTGCTCAATGCGAAGGCTGTGCACAGGGACAGGCACATAAGAAACTGTCGTAGGTCCATGATCAGATCTTAAAAGAAAAGGAAATGTGGTTACTATAGGAGGCAATATGCTTAATAATTACACAAACCAAAAGCTCACATTCCAGTTAAACCACTAATTTGTTTTTTTTTTTAAACCACTAATTTGACACACAACTGTATCCAAGTTGTTTGTATGACTCAAAATTATTACTTCACCCATAAAATAAGTATGGGAGAATCGAACTCTGGTGTTCTTACAGTAGAAAATCTTCATCTGATTGTAGACCAACTATAATGTCCTCTTTGTAAGCATTCTCCTTAAAAAACAAAGTAAAAGTTTAATCCCTGTGTTCAATTTGATAAGAATTAAAAGTGAAGGAACCATAATTTAAATTTTGACTTAAAATCCTTTACTTTTTGTACTGTATGATTAGTCTGGTCTTGAAACCTGGCAAGTCATTAAAATCATGTAAGGAAGCATTAAGTAACCTTTCCCCATTAGTTTAGAATCTCTCATAATGAGTTTAGATATCTGTAGCTGTAAATGCTTCTAAAGTGATTCGGAGGATCACCAAATTAGGCACCAATGAAAAGCTCAGCTTCCTTGAGCTCCGTGTCTCCCACTTATATGCTAACTAATCTTGAATTACTTTCAAACTCCACCATCCAGAAGGTCTGGATAACAGTTCCTTCATCTTTCTGTATAGCTATGTTTCTGAAAATTGCCCAGGTATAAGAATCACCTGAAGTACTGGTCAAACTAGCTACCCAGGTCCTACTTCAGACTTCAGACTCGCTGCAGTCATAGGTAAATTGAATAAGCACAAGGCAGGAACAGTTGACTAAAAAATGTGACTGAAGAAGCTGGGGAGCTAGCTCAGTAGAATAAGTGCTTGCCTGGCAAACACAAGGACCTGAGTTCAATCCCTGGTTCCGCCAAAAAAACCCCAAACAACAACAACAACAACAAAAAAAAAATGTGACTGAAAAACTACAGAAAAATTTCAGGTTAGAATCTTCTTTGAGGGCTAGGGAGATAGCTCAGCAGCATATATGCTTGCTTGGCAAGCGCAAAGTCCTGAGTTGATCCTTGGGGAGTTTGGTCCCTGGTACAAAAAAAGCAAAAGCAAAAGCAACTTCTTTGAGGAACTGGGTATGTAGTTCAATGGCAAAGTGCTTGCCGGGCATGGCCAAGGCTAAGACCTGGAGTATGATTCCCAGCAGAGAAACAAAACAATCTGTTTAACAAACTCTAAATATCTCACAATACTAACCAGAGAGATCAAGTTCTTGAAGGAGTAGAATTTGAAAGTCAAAAGGCTGGGGTGGCAGGGTTTACCTGTAATTCTAGCTATCTGAAAGGATGAGCCAGAGGACCCCATCTCTGAAGTGAGCCAAGGTAATTTAGAGAAACCCTATCTCAAACTAAAAAAGGGTGGGAGATGTACAGTACCTCAGCACTCTGAGTTCAATCCCTAGTATATTCACTAAAGAAATCAATGTGAAGGATTTTCCTAGGCGTTTGGAATAAGGTTTTTTTTGGCTCGGAATGCCCACAGGGGTGGTTTGGCTGGCTGGAGTGTTGTGGGGATCGAAGTACAGCAACCTGAGGCTGACAGCTTTGTGGAAGCAGCCACTTAAACAACTGAGCTAAGGCCAGGCCCCCAGGCGTTTGGTATTTTGATTAGTCTTTAATCAGTGGAATATGTCTGAGAATTTCTTGCAACTTCACATTATCTCTCATGCATCTTCTATTACCCCTAATACCTAATAACTGCGAATGTGTCTTTCTTTGCAGATATAATCAAGTTAAAAGGTCATACTAGTATAGGGTGGGCCCTAGTCCAAACATTGGTGTGCTTATAAAGTTAAGGGAAATTTGGACACACACCAGAAGAAGAACAAGATGTAAAAGAGGTACTGACTAAAATGATGCATCTTTGTCAGAGAATGCCAAGGACTGCTGACAGCCACCAGAACCAAGGAATGGGCAAAGAAAGATCCTCTCCTCAAGCCCTCAAGAGCATGGTCCTCCTGACACCTATGATTTTGAATTCAGTCTCCAGAACTGTAACAGAGAATAACTTTCTGTCTTGTAAGCTACTCAGTTTGTGTCAATTTGTTCTGAAACTAGGGAAGTAATAAAAGTACAGATACACTATATCACATGAAAGTTCAATGTATTTTTTTGGTCTCAGTCTGTAGATTAAACCAGTCAGACTTCACCCTTCCCAGACATCACCAGTGGAACTAGCTAGTCTAAGTGTTAACATTTTATATGTAAATACTTATAAATGAAAATTATTTTAGCAGTTTCTAACTCAGAAGTCCTCAATTCATAGATCCACCACATCTGACACTGCCTCAACGTTTCGGGAACTAGAAGGGAGTAAATTCTACCAGGAGGCAAGGAAATTAAATATGTTAATATATTACACTGCAGGGCCTCTTTGGGGAATAACCACAGCAGGAATGAGGAAAAGATAGACAGAGACCAGAGCTGGGTCAGGTGGTGGCTTGTTTGCCTGATGAGCAAAGGACCCCAACAACAATAGTAGGAGTGTTTATTTCTGCCTTTACAAAGCTAGTATCACAAGACACAAGATTGACTAGTGACTAATGACTGAAATTGTCCTGGCAGGAATATCTTTTCTCAAGACTGAGGTAGCTTGACTGCTTTAGGCACTGTGGCCTTGTCCTGCCCTCAGAGGACAATGTCCAGCTTCATCCACTCCCAACATTACACAATCTTTCATGTATATATTTTCCTTGTATCCCACAAGCAATAGCCAAATGAAGTTATACTGTACTAGCTTGGATTTATATAGCTTTCTGGGTTAATAAAAATTAAAAATGTTTAACACAGGTAGTAGTAGATGCGTATGTAAAGATACTTTAAAAGTAAAAGAAAAGCAGCCAGGCATGGTGGTGCATACCTATAATCCCAGCACTCAGGAAGGTGAGGCAGGAGGATCATGATTTTGAGCCCAACCTGGATAATTTAGTGGCTTCAAGATTGTTTCAAAATTAAAAAGTAAAGCCTGGTGCTATTGTACATTTGTATAATCCCAGGGGGCTCAGAAGGATCTCTGTGTAAGTAAGGCTAGCCTGAGCTACAGAGTGAATTCAAGGACAGCCTGAACAACAGAGCAAAACCCTGTCTCAAAAGAGTTGGGAGCATGGGGATGTAACTCAATGTGAGGATTCTTATTCAATCCCTTGTTCCAGCACCCTCAACGAAGTGGCTGGGGTGTTCTGGTGAGGCTGGTACTAAGGTCAGCTTTAACACTACTCTTGCCAGCCATGGTGATGCACACCTGTGATCCCAGCTTAGGGAGGCTAATGCAGGAGGATCGCCATGCATTCCTATACCAGCCTGGGTTACATAGTGAGACCCTATCTCAAAAAAAAAAAAAAAGAGGTAGGGGAGAGCACTCTGTTTTTCCTGATCTTTGTAAATGATCACAGTCTTGTGACTGCCTTGCGTATGTTATTACTTTTTAAATTTTATTTATTTATTTATTAGAGAGAGAGAGAGAGAGAGAGAGAGAGAGAGAGAGAGAGAGAGAGAGAAAGAGTGGTGTGTGTGTGGCCAGCTCAGCCCACCAGGGGGCGGGGCTGGCTGGCATGTGGTGCTGGGGGATCGAACCGCGGTCCCTGATGCTTTGCTAAGCTTGTTCTAAATAGGTGCTTTAGACCACTGAGCCATCTCTCCGGCCCCTGTTACTTTTTAATTTGAACAACATTACAGAAATTCTGTCTCGGTTACTTTTTTCTCTTTGCTGGGACAAAATACCTGACATCAAAATCAAGGAAGTGTAGTTTGTGGAGATTTCAGTCCATAATCAGCAGGCTCTAAGGCAGAATGGCACAGTACAGAGAACAGCAGTTCATGGTGGTGGAAAACAGCAAAACAAAAAGGGAGGAGCAGTGGCAGTGACAGACAGCCTCTCTCTTCTTTTCTTATATTGCCCCAGGGCAGGCACAGTACTTACGCACATAATCCCAAGCATTGGATCATGAATTGATCACAAATTCTAGAAGCCAGCCCCAATGACTGCATGAGGCTTTAGGGGACTGCTAGACACAAACCATAACAAATTACTTCCAATAGTAGGCAGCAAATATTTTCAAGCCATTTCTCCAGACTGAAAAAGGAAATTAAAGAAAAAAATCTATTTTTAAGATGTGTGTGTGTGTGTGTGTGTGTGCGCGCATGCACGTACATTTGTGTCTTTTTGAGAGTTTCACTATAGTCCAGGCTAGTCTTGAACTCACTTTGTAGCCCAGGCTGGCCTCAAACTTGCATTGACCCTCCTGCTTCAGCCACCTGAGTGCTGGGATTACTACCATACATCACCAGGCAGGGCTAAGACATGTTGATATAGTAAAGATCGTTCTAGGCTAATGATGGTGAACCTTTTATTTGTCTTAGGTTTTTGTTCGTTTTTGAGACAGGATATTGCTATGTAGACTAGGCTGGCCTTGAACTCAATATGTAGCCCAGGTTCACCACTGCTCTAGGAAAGTAACACTGCAACAGACCCTTCAATAACTAAGCTGATCTGTTAAATCAGATATCTAGTAAAGACGAAAGTAAAGACTTAATAGCTGTCTTGTATCTCAAAACACAAATAATTCTTCATATAAACAAAACTCTAAGACTAGAATATGCTGCTGGCGTTTGCTGACACATTTAAGCAATATCTATAATGCCAGAGGTTCACAGAATAAAGTAAAATAGTCACTGCAACAAAGGATTTTCCTTATGACTACCCATAAGGGAACTTTACCTTTAGGAAAATTTTACAAATGGTTTATTTCACCCTCAGAATAAAATACAACATGATGTTTTTACAATCTTGTAAACACCAAATAAGGATAAATGCTAAAAAAAAAAAAAGAAAGAAAAATTTCTCAGGGTCTGGAAAGCATAGCATAGAAAGTTTTGAGATATCCAGCATATATGCTATATACATACATACATACATACATACATACATAATAGACTGATTTACTTTGTGATTTAGAGCAAAGACTATGTTTATGTTTCAGGCTGAGGATATAAGAAGAATCCAAGCCGGGGAGATGGCTCAGTGAAATAAGCGCTTCCCTGGCAAG
>NW_004524736.1:4814763-4837021 GCF_000260255.1 Octodon degus | reverse complement strand
AAAAAGAAAAGAAGAAGAATCCAAAGAAAGTAAAAGTCAACTAATTTGGCCTCATCATGTATCCATTTCTCTGTCCTTTCGCTCTCAATTAAATGTGCAACCCCCATTCCTACATGTATAGGGTCCTCAACAGGTCAATCAAACTTCTCAGATCTCTACACCAAGCCAAACTAGCTTTTCTCTGACTCTGCTATTTTTTAAAGTTTGTCTCCTATTCTTTTACCCCACATGTGTGTCAGTCTACATTGCTCCTTCTGCTTCCTTAAATTAACCTTCCATTGTGGCCATCTTTACTCTGATGAAATGGCCTAAAATGGTCACCAAGGAACACCTGAGGGCCAAAGACAATGACCTACTATCTAGATTTCACCTCTGTAGTAGCCAATGAAAAAATCTGTACTTTAGGCCGGCCAAATAGCTCAGTGGATTAAAGTGCCTGTTTAGGCAGATGCAGGGGATGGGGGTTCAATCGCCTGGGCTGCCGTGTTGGACCCAGCAATTTAGACTGGGTGTGGTGGCATGAGTCTGTAATCCCAGCACTTGGGAGGCTGAAAATAGGAGGATCACTGTAAGTCCAATCTATGTAGTGAGACCTGTACACCCCGTACTAAATACAAAGAAAGAAAGAAAGAAAGAAAGAAAGAAAGAAAGAAAGAAAGAAAGATAGATAGATCTGTACTTTAAGTAACTTCTACTTTACATTGTGAGCTCAAGTACTACTTGGATAACTTAGTGAAAACTTCATGGGGAAGTAGATCAGTGCAAAGGTGCTAGGTTCAATCCCCTCTACCTAAATAATTACAAGTCTTAAGAGGCTGGGGATGGGGATGTGGCTCAGTGGTAAAGCGCCTGACCCTCAAGTGTACAGCTTGGTGGTGCTTGCTTGCAATACCAGCACTCGAGAGGCTGAGGCAGGAGGATCGCTTTGAGTTTGAGGCTACCCTAGGCTACTCAGTGAGTGAGCTCAGGTTAGCTTGAACTAAATGGTGAGACCTTGTCTAAAAGAAAAGTGTGAGGTCCTAGTCAACCCCTAGGAGTGTACCAAAAAATTTTAAAACAGAAAAAAAAAAAAAAAAAAACTGTTCACGGCCACATATTGACATTTATCAACGCCTGGCTATTAAATCTTTAACAAAAAAGGTCTCTTGTTTTTATGACAATGGGCACACAGCGAACAATAAAAGAAACAAAAAAATCAGAACTGGACTACACTAGATTTACCTGCAGAAATTTCAAGTAGAAACAAAGGACATCCTTGTAAGACAAAGGACATTTTGTTGAGGAAAGATAGGAGAAGCAATAGTACAAAGGAAGTTTTTATGTAGAGCATTTGAAGAACTACATTAGTGGAGCTCATTTCTGAAACATCTTTCTCTTTTTACCAAAGTCAATCCAATTGACAGAAAGCTATGTGACCCTTCTCATTTCCTCACCCAACATTTTCACCTATACTTAAAACCAACAATCACATACATATGTTAAAAATGCCATCCTTCATGTTTTGATGAAAAATATGACATAGACAAGCCACATACTTAACATTTCTCTAGTGACAGTGAATTCTCTAGTGAACTGATGTTCACTACTACATTCCGTTAACTATGACTGAGAATGACAAACTAGTCCTATAATCAAAGTAACCCAGGACAAACTCAATTTTTCTGGATACAGAACCACTTTTTGGAAGAGAAAAATTCTAGAATTCTGGAAGAAAAAAAAATTTTTTTTTTTTGGTTGATGAAACTTCAACATATTAATTAACATAAAAATGCTATGCAAAATGTAGAGCAACCCCAGCATGGCGCCTCACACCTGTAATTCCAGCACTGCAGGAAGATCACTGTGAATGAGTTCAAGGCCACCCTGGGCTACACAGTGAGTTTCAACCTGACCACATAACAAGCTCTATCTCAAAAACAGAAGGAACAGCAGGTTTTTATCTACTGAATTTTGCTGTGTATGGTAACATAATAAGGTCCAGAGTTTGGTAGTTAACTTTAGTTCACCTTTCATTCAGTGCAAATGGGTATGAATAATTTTGAAATCCCCAATGAAGAGATGTATTTACTATGATCACTCCAGCTGGAAGCGATCTACATCAATTTTGATAAATGTTACAGAATGTGTCTCACTATATAATCATGATCATATTCTAAATTGTCTTCTTAGTGCCCCATAGATTATACAAAGAATGTCAACATCTCAGCTAATATAATTATTATTCTTCTGTAGTTTATAATACATTGGCTTAGAATTTTAAAGTACCAATATATTTCACTGGATCAACTGGGTGGTACTTGGTAGCAATGTAATTCCCACCTATCAGTGCTCTCCAATCCTTAATTCCTCTCATTGCATCTGGCTAAAAGCCAACTACAGAAAAGTGTTACTCCAGCTATATGAACTCTAATTCATAAATTACAGTATCAGCAACACAGACATTCAAGAGTTCATAGAGGGCCTCATGGCCTTCCAAGTAGTTCCAAAAGCTGTATCTCTGTCCCTAAACATCTCTGGCATATCCATATATAAAATATCTGTGCCAGTCAGAGGTGTTGGCACACACCTGTGATTCCAGCACTCTGAGAGGCAGAGGCAGAGGAGGATTGCAAGTCTGAGCCAAGTTAGGACAATTTACCAAGACAGTCTCTCAAGGGAAAGAGAGGAGGGCTGGAGATGCAGCCTGGATTCAATTCCAGGTATAGTACCCATCAAAATCTGTGCCAATACCAATGTGTTGATCTCCTACCCAGGCACAAGGTATATAAAGCTAGCAGTCATGGGGGACAGCTACTGTATCTCTTGACACATCACTGAATAAGTGGAAACATAAGATGCCTGAGAATGATGAAACATTGGTTTTAAAGCTATACTGAGTACTATCCATTCAGACACATTCAATTTTTGTAAGCTCATGTTTCTCTTAGTTGTAATTCTTTTTTTTTCTTAGTTGTAATTCTTAAAAAAAAAAAAAAAATCTATTGTAGACCCTTGAATCACTGTGAAACCCAGCTTAGGGCTTGACAAATTCATCTTCCCTACCTCAATAATACAATTTATGGGTTTTCTCTGGCTTTTCAGATGGACGTTTTTTAGTGAAAAAATTTTAGTGATCATGTTTGTCTGGAGTCAAGTTCCGCATTACTACAAGGATTAATTTAGCCAAAGCTTCAAGGTTCTCTACCTTCATCTTCAAAAAATAAAATTAATAAATAAAATACTACCACAAAAATAAATAGGAAGCAAACTGTATTACCGATTCATTGACACTGACTTTATGATTCATCCCAGGAAGTGAATCTGATTCAGTTCTCAAAAACACTGTCCTTGGAATTTACACATTTAAAGGCCGAAGTTTTAGTGGGAGGAGCATGGAGTTTCTGCCTTGATGTATAACATGCTTTCTAAACTGCAAACCACTCAACTATACTTTTAATCATGGTAGTCTAAGGAAAATGAATTCATTTCTAAACACAGAAAGCCAAAAATGAAAATCAGGATCTTGAGCAACAAAACAAAGTTAACACACACACACACACACACACACACACACACAAAAGGGCAGTTCCCTAGTAAAAACTTTTGAAATTGTTTCCCTTTGCAGGCTTAAGTACAGATAAACACAGAAGCTCGAACATAACTTAAAAATACCACACGGTGTCTTCATCGGTCCTTTGCCTGCTGGTTCCCACGCGCCCCAGTCGGAGCGCACGACTCGCTCGGCACCGACGCCCAGTTCCCGGGATGTGGCCTCGGGGCGGGGCTGGTGGATCCCAGCAGGCCGGCGAGCGGGAGGTAGCGGGCAGCGCTCACAATAGCCCTACCCCACTGCCCTCCAGCCTCCGGGGGCAAACAAAAGTGACCCGCTGCTGCAAGGGACCCAGCCCTCGGAGGGCCCGGGGGCGGGAGACAAGGACAAGCCTGGCACAAAACAGTACCCAACAGGACGCAGGGCCAGAAGCCAGGGCAGCGCGGGACGCAGTCCCGTCCGGGACTTGCGGGGAGCGCGGGGGCCGCTCCAGGCCGGGCAGCGCGTCCGAGGCCTTGGGCACGCCAGGAGGCTCAGCCCCCCGGCCTCGGCGCCAGCAGAAGCACGGGAACCCATTGAGGAAGGGTCATCCTGCTCCGGTAGCCAGGCAGAGGGACAGAAAAAGAGTGATTAGGGACAGAAAGGGTGAGGGGCCGAGCGCCACGGTGCCTACCTTTCCCGGTGTCCACACAGCGCAGGATACAGTGGCCACGGTTCACCCGAGGGCTCAGCTCACGCGCCCAAGCACCGCCCCGCCGGAAGCGGCCTCTTGCCCCGCCCCCATCCGCCTAGCCGGTGGCCTCCCGACCAATCACCAACCAACTCGCTGCTGATGCGCAGCTTTTCCTGGCTGCCATTGGCCCAATAGTCGCATAGCCGGGATAGGCTGGAAAGCGCCACGTCCCCGGGAGCGCGCTGAGTTGTGTGGACCGGATTCCCGCCCAGCTCTGGTCCCCCGGCCTGGGCTCATTGCTAGCCTCAGCCCCAGGCTTAGGCGGAGGGTGGGCGCGGCAGTGCGATTTTGCCACGTCCTCCTTCACAGCGCGTGACTGCCAGGACAAGACTTCTCGGATTACCCCGCTGGACATCTTCATCTCTCCGTGAACCATCCCAATTTCGTCCCCATCAACGCTGCTGCCCTGATGTAGCATCTGGGGAAGGCTCTAAATGGGGGTGACTGTAGCTATGGTGCGTCCTTCAGCTTCGTCTCCTACCACGCCCCTCACATATCTTGTGCTCTGGCCACCATCGCCTCCGCATCGGTCACCAGCCTGTCCTTTCGCATCTCCCTGAGCTTGTTTCACAAAGTGGTCTCTGCCTGGAATAAGTGCTTTTCTAACTTTCTGTGAAGGCCAACAGAAGTCCCAGTTCTGGCTGGGCATGATGGCTAACTACTGCCTTCCAGCATTTAGGAGGCTGAGGCAGGAGAATCATTGCGAATTCGAGGCCAGCCTGGATACATAGCTAGTTCAAGGTCGTTTTGGACTAAAGAGTGAGACCCTGTCTCAACAGCAACAAGCTTTTACTGACCCCACAAAGCATAATACTTCCTTTATTTGCCTTCATAGCATTTTTATGTCTTCAGTACTCTGCCAAAACTTGCCTGATAAGGGCCGGCCAAATAGCTCAGCGGATTAAAGCACTTGCAAGCAGGCGCAAGGGCTGAGGGTTCAATCCCTGGGTCTGCCTGGTGGTGCGCACCTGTAATCCTAGCTCTTGGGAGAATGTAAACAGATGTATCACTACAAGTCCAATCTAGTAGTGAGACCCTGAAGACCCTGTAGACACTCCCCCACCCAACAAAAAAAATTGCCTTATAACTCAGCCCTCTCTTCTCATCCAAGCTAAATTTCAGAGTCAGGCTCTGTGTACTTGTATCTGTACCACTGAGCTTCCTGCCTAAGTCAAAGAAAATGCTTAATGTTAAGTGAGCTAAGTGGGTGAAATGCATTTTATGTTCCTGGTTTAAGAGAAATCCCTCTTAGTGTCATGAAATTAAATAACTATTCAATCAAAGCTACTATATTTTCAACACAAATGAAATACATAAACCTGAATTCTTAGCAAGTAAAGACATAGTTTAATTATTATTTTTATACATTTGGTACAGGGTCTACAGGGACTACAGAGTCTCATTACGTAGATCAGACTTGCAGTGATCCTACTATTTTCAGTCTCCCAAGCGCTGGGATTACAGGCACACACCCAGTCTCAAGCACCTGGCTCAGCAGGCCGGGGATCTAACCCTCTGGCCCCTGTGTCTGCCTAAGAAGGAGCTTTAATCTGCTGAGCTGTCTGGCTGGCCCAAAACTATAGTTTAAGATTAAAGTACCAAGTCCATGAGAGAGTTAAATACAAAGCAAATGAGTTTAGTTTCAAGCACCAAGATGAAAGAATGCTTTGGGCATGGAAAAGACAAAGGAGTGTCAGCAGCACTTGGCACTAGCTAAAAGGGGGCCACACAGTAAGACTTAATTTAGACTGCACTAAGCAAGTCCATTGCAACAAAAAAGCAGCATCATGGGCAAGTGGGAAGCAGAGCAGGACATAAGTGTCCTGGTCAGGTAGGGGACAAGGGAAGGAGGAAAAGCATAGATCGCAGGTTTGGATTGGGAATGGAAGATCTTGACCATCTAAGGGGCCTGGGTGGAAGATCCTGAGAATTGTGGGTCTCCTTTGCAAGCTTTTTAAGCTTGTGGTTGCCAAAATGGTTCTCCAGGAAGACACATCTTTTAACAAGAATTAACTACATAGCAGACTGTAGCATGAGGTATTATTTAAAACCAATTAAAAATGCCTCCTTGAAATCAGGCACTGTGCTAGGTGCCAGGGAACCTGAAAGTGTGGAGGGCATCATCCCCACCCTCAAGGAACTGCTGAGCACTGGGAGAGCCACTATCCCGGAAGGGTCTTAATGAAGGCTGGACAGATAGTGAGACTGCTTTAAATAGAGTCCTCGAGCTGTAGATTCCCTATAGCTAAGGGCCTGACCTCAAGAGGGAATTGAAATGGAAAAGAATCCTCATATGCAAATTTTATTTTTTATTGGTACTGGGAACTGAACTCAGGACCTTGTGCTTGCCAAGCAGATGCTTCTGCTGCTGAGGTACATCCTGCCTAAGTCAAAGAAAATGCTTAATAATGTTAAGTGAGCTAAGTAGGTGAAATGCATTTTATGTTTCTGGTTTAAGAGAAACATGAAATTAAATAACTATTCAATCAAAGCTACTATATTTTAAAGTAGAAAACCGACTTGTATGTCTCAGTTAAAAACAACAAAATATAAGCTGTGTGTGGTGGTACACACCTATAATCCCAGCACACTGAGAGGCAGAGGCACAAGCATTGTAAATATAGTCCCAACCTAAGCATTTTAACAACCTACAGAGACCTCAAAATAAAAAATAAAAAAGGGTTGGGGATGTGGTTCATTGTCAAGGCCCTGAGTTTAATACCTACTACTGGAAAAAAAGAACACAAAACAAAACTGGGGACTAGAGACTTGAGGAGATAGTGTGGAATAGCCTTTTATTTTACTTTGTCTTTTTGAGACAGGATCTTGCTATGCAGTGCAGGCTGGCCTTGAGCTCACTGTTAGCCCAGGCTGGCCTCGAACTCACAACGATCCTTCTCCTCAGCCTCCCAAGTGCTGGGATTACAGGCAAATGCCACCACACCTGGCATGGACTAAACATTTAGCACAGTGAACAAGAGGAATATAGAGTGATTCCCAGGCAATACTGAGGAGCTAAGGCTTATAATCATGACTTTGAGGTGTACTAGTTATGTATGTCATGTAGTTTTCTACAGGCAAACTCAGCAGTATGTTACAGGCATGGACTTGGTGGACAGCTGGATTTAGCCAAATGAATAGAAGAGACACAAAGATGTTAAAGATACAAAAGAGTATGAATAGTAAGACTGATGACAGAATCTAAACCAGAGGAGAAGGAAATGAGGACATGCAGAGAATGGAGGGAGGATTGAAGGCTTACTGAGCTCAGAGAAAGGTAGGAGCTGTTATAGCTGGAGAACAGAAATAATGGGGTGGGATGCAGTCATTAATGAAAAAAATCTTGTTAAAACCAGAGGAATCTGAATGAAAGGAAGAGATAGGAAAAGGAATATTGTGGGACTGTCCTGCTTCAAGGTTGTATATGGTGAGATTTTTGGACTTATGTGTAAACATAAGAAGTATATAATTCTTTATGCCTATTTTAAAAATATATTCTAATTTTTAAATGTTTTTTATCATATTCTGTTGGGACTTAAAGTTCAACATATCAATACTTGATGAAAAATACCTGTTCCATATTATGCCTAAGATGTTTGATATGCAGACAGATAGTGAGGTTAAGCTTAACAGCCTAAGTTGTATGGTAATAACAATAAGCTTATCTTCTGGATGGTTAACAACCTAAGTTTGCAGACCAACATTTTGGCCCTAGCCTTCTAAGGTCAATTAAGACTCAGGACATATGAGAACTTGTACCATAACGTCATGTAACTCAGTAGTGTCCCAAATTTTCTGATCAAGGAGATTATGGGGCCAAAGAGGAAAGTGATTGATGATGTACAGTGTGCCTAAGAAGAGTAACATGGAGAGAAAACATTCTCTCAGGCTTTCACAGAGAGCACATTGGCCAAGCAATGGCCGTGACTCATCCTCATGGGTGACACTGACAAAGGTTCTACAATCTGAGGAACAGGATCTCAGGATAAATCCTGAGGGGCTTTCACTGACCTTATCAGACCCAAAAGCTACAACTCTTGTTGCATAGGTCCTGCTTTACTTTGGTTTTAACCATCCAGCAGAAAAGTACAAAAACGAAATATAAGAAGTAAAGCCATGGTGTTATGTTGAGCTGTAGGGGACTCAGGTCAACAATTTCTGACATTGCCAGTCAAGCGGAAGACCCAATACTATTATGAGCTACTGAACTCTTTTAGAACATTTTGCTGAGTTTACACACCTAATATTCAAATAACAGAACTGTTGTACCCTGTCAAAATTGACTCCATTTTGTTGCCGTTCTAACCTCGCTGAGTTCATGTTCTGTATGTGTCTACCCCTCCCAATTCCTCACCCCTGTGACCCAAGTCTTATGATATCTGTTCCCCAAACTTTATCTCCATGAATTCTATGTGACTGCCAACTCAGCACCCCCACCCAACAGGACCACCCCATAAACACATGACCCACTGTACCCCATGATTGCTGATTTCAGCACCCCACCCAATGGGACCACCCAATGAACTAATGATCCTGCCACTTCTTCCTCTCCACCCCTTCCCTGTTTTTTCGGTTTTCAAGCTTAAATACTGATCCTTATCAATGCTCGGCGCGCCTCTTTGCACCTTGCATAGAGACCGCTGCTGGGTACCAGCTAAAATAAAACACTTCTTTTAACTTTTGGACTTGCCTTGTTGTCATCTGACTTTTGAGCTACAACATTTGGGGGCTTGTCCAGGATCCCTAAAGGCCTCTTCTTTTTGATGCAGTAAGTAAATTTCAACCTAAATTTTGTCATGCCAGCTTGGTTTTGATTTGACTTTACAGATTTTAAAACTTCGGTTGCCGCGTCAACCTTTTCTTTCACTTTGCTTCTCCTTTCAGCCACATCTTTGGTTGCCTTTAGAGATTGTGGACCGTGGTTTCCATGACCTCTGGTGTCTCTTTAAGTGTTGTTCTTTTAATACACCCCTACTAACACTCCCCTACCCCTACAGATTCTAACTGTGGGGGGCTAGCAGCTTGTGCTCAACCTCCCCTTCTTGGTTGTTGTTGGAGATCTCCGTTGCAGGGAGGCGAACAGACCTAGGTGTCCCTTTCCCTGCAGAGCTCTGTTTTCAGTGAGGCGAACGGACCTAGGTGTCCCTTTCGCCAATTGGTCGCCTGTAGAGATTATGGACTTCAGTCATATGTAGAGGTTTCTGTTACCTCCGGGGTCTCTTTAGGTAAGGTTCTTTTATCTCTACCCCCTACCCCTACAAATTCTTACTGTAGGGGACTAGCAGCTTTTGCTCGACCTCTCATTTCACATCTCCCTTTGAGATTCTCCGTGTTACATGTTAACTGTTCTCCTGCCTTTTGTGTGAGTTAATTCCTGATAATACCCCTACCCCTACCAAATACCCCTACAAGATTTCCATTTGCACAGATTGTAGGGGGTCTGTTCTCCATACATTGGGTGCCTGTTAATTGTTTTTGATGTTATTTGGTCTACTTATGTATGTCTATGTTTTGTCTGTTACAAATGTTTTTAAAGATTTCAGAGAACATGCAAAAAGGAATTCGAGGAACCTGTATTTCCTGGCAAATTATAAACTCCTTGTAAACTTAAATGGTCCCCCTTTAATATCTCTTGGCCTCCCGAGGGCAGTTTTATTCTCTTCACAGCTCAAGTCTTCGCCGTGTCATTTTTAACCCACCTGTCCGTCCAGATACTCGGAGCCAATCTAATATGGACAATATAAAAAACCCTCAGAAGGCTCGAAAAACAATGACAGTGAGCGATCGGCAACAATTTCAAGCAATATATAAAGTCAAAGTCTCTTTGGTGCGTATAAAAGACAGCCATAAAACACCTGCACCCTCTCAGGATCCCCCTCCTAGCTCCCCGAAGGACTCTGAGCAAACATCCTCCACCATCCATTGCTGACCCTCTGACATGACTCAAGGCTTGCTGTTGGACACCATTCCCAGACAACTGGCTAATTCCACCAACTGATAAGTTCTGGCTATGACTCCCGACCATCACCCTCAGAACCTGCTTGTTCCACCTGCCAACCAGTACTCAAACAAATTCACTATACAATTGTTAAAATATTGGTCAAAATACGCTGATAAATTTAAGCTAAAATTGTTATAAGGTTATGATATATCTAAACTAATGATTGAACGTACTGGTATTCCTTGTTCAATTTTAAACAATGTCACTAGAGGGTAAAGTTAATAAGATTCTTATTGGATTTTATGTGAACTTCTGTAAAATAAGACTTTAGCCTGCTTAAACTTAAAAAACCTACATGCCTATATAAAAAACGGGACTCCTTTTGCCAGTTAAATGACACTAAGGTCGGCAACCGTTCTTAAGACTTGGAGGACAGGTTTCACTGGGATAAACTGGTTCTGATCCCCCTCTACATGCTAGAGGGAATGTCGGGCCTGATCTGTTTCAGTTTCCTTGCTTTGACTTTATTCCTAATTTTCCTATCTCTTTGCACTTTCCTTTTTTTTGTTTTTAAATTTATTTATTTATTTATGTGTGTGTGTGTGTGTGTGTGTGTGTGTGTGTGTGGCCT
Source organism: Octodon degus (assembly GCF_000260255.1). Taxonomy (NCBI): domain Eukaryota; kingdom Metazoa; phylum Chordata; class Mammalia; order Rodentia; family Octodontidae; genus Octodon; species Octodon degus. Next base: position 4,826,187 of record NW_004524736.1, on the reverse strand, counting down.
GCTCAGCCCACCAGGGGGCGGGGCTGGCTGGCATGTGGTGCTGGGGGATTGAACCCCGGTCCCTGTGCTTTGCTAAGCTTGTTCTTAGTAGGTACTTTAGACCACTGAGCCATTGCACCAGCCCTGCACTTTCCTTTTTAAAAGGCATGTAAGGTTGGGATAGATATATAGTTGCATTCTCTTAATGAATAGAATGATTTGTTCTAATGGCGTTTGTAAATAGGATCACAAGTCCGCATCTTGTACAGCAATTAACCACTAAGAAGAAGATATGCAGTGTATTATTTGTTGAAACTGTACTTCCGATTTGATTTGAAACTGTCTCATTGCTATCTGTTTATCAATAAAACTTTGAAAAAAAATAAAATAAAAGGCATGTAAGAATTAAAAAAAACTTTGACTGTTCCAGCTAAGTAAAGCCCTTAAAAAATGAGCATTTGTTAACGCCAGAGACAGAAAAGCCATTGTAGAAAGGACACATACCCCGTCTCTGGGTCAGATGAAACAAAGAGAACTATGCCCGTCCAGGAGGACACATATAAAAGCCATGTCCTGGCTTAGTGTTCTGGGCAAGTCTCCTTTGGGAGACTAAACCTGAGACACAGTGGAGAGAACCGACTTCTGGGTGATACCAGCAGGAGCTATCTCCAAAAGCAGCACACTTATGGGACCAAAACATTTAAGTGTAAGACCTTTTCTTCTTAGTTATCATTTATCATTTAATTAAATAAGAGATAAGTTAAAACATAAGGCTTTTATTGTAAAGTGCTTAAATAATCTTGTTCGGGCTTTTAAGATATTCCTTATAAAATTTGGATAAAGTGTTTACTCTACCAGCTAGTAAATGCTCTTAAAACAGCTACCACTCTTTAAAACAAAGGACAGGTTTCCAGCCGTTCTTTGGTAAATCTCTACTAAGTCTGTGGCTAAGACATTTCTGGTTGTATGAGCCAAACTCAAAGGTTCCTTGGTAAAAACTGGTTTCTGACCACTGAAAGCTTACATTTGCTTTACATGTTAACTAAAGATGAGATGTTTACAACTGTAATAATAATAAGTTTCACCTATAAGTTTAAGATAAGCATTACGGGTATTGGATTCTCTTAGTTGTTTCAAGGTCGTTTGTTTTAAATGGGTTGTCATGTTGTTAATGTTGGGGCAGCCAAAAGAGTCTATCATGATTTAGCTATAGCAGAAACTACCTGCTCCCACTGGAGCCCAAGCAGTCAGACCCCTAGCCAAATAGCCAGACAGGAGGTTAATAAAAGTATTTTCTAGTTTGTATTCTTAAAGGTCTAAAAACTAAGACAAAACTTTCAGTTATTAAATTTCAGCTATTCACCAGAAAAAAGATAAACACCCCTCTGATTTCTTAAAATAATTATTTTTGAGATGCTAATTCAGTGAGGGGACAAATTATTTTACAGATAGGTTTATTACTTAGTCAACTTCAAAAATTAAAAAGAGAGCTACAAAAGATAGCTTCTGCTCCAAAATACTCACTTAATATTTTATGGGACACTAAGAAAACAATGTCCTATGATTAAAACTGGGAGAGAACCAGGGAGAAAGAACAAAAAGACCAAAAATAACTACTCTTGTTGTGGCCTCAAAATAGATCCTAAGTCTGATTCTCTGGGCTCCAAGAAGATCTCAACGACAATAAAGCTCATCTGCTGCAAAATCAGGCCAGCATAAGAAAAACTACCTTGAGAGGCCCACAAACCATGCCCTGACTGCCAAGGCAACCACTAGAAGTAAGACTGCATTCTGAGGCGGAGGCCCCAGAGCTCAGACTCAGCTTCCCAGGTGGTCTAATAAGACTAAAGGGTCTTGGGCCTGCCTCCTCCCTCTGGCCAAACTGTCATCTCTACTTGTCATCTCCATGGAGGAGCCCTGAGTAATCATGACTACAGGAAAAAAAAAACCCAGCCCATTGCTGGATATTGGCACAGGTCTCTTTGTTTTTCTCCAACCCTGATCTTTATTCCAGTCATTGTCATCTTATTTTAGCTATAATTAAGATATATTGTTCATATATAGATAAAATCCTGCCAATGTAAAAATGTCCAATAGCATTGGGCATATAAATAAATCCAGGCCTTGTCTTTAAAACATAAAACTCAGAACCAATGTAAAAGGATAAATCCCTCCATAGTGCTCCTTGCTTACAATAGGAGTCATATCCAAAACTGAATGGGACATTGATTTAATCTGAGTAAATATTATGTATTTCATAATAAGTAAATTAAGTTAGCCTGGTTGATTTTTGATGTATTTTATGCTGATAGTAAACACAAGTGTAACTAAAAAATATGCCAAACTTAAAATATTAATTGTAATAATAAGATATTAATCTGGTTATCACATATTCTCAAAATTAAAAATAATTATAACTAGAGGGACTTATAGTAAACTGTCAGACTCTATAAATAAAGAGGTCTAATTTGAGCTAATGAGTTATGATTGCTAGGTTTCAAAAAGGTTTATAAATGTACTTGTCAGCTCAAATGTTCTAATTGCTCAGAAAAATTGTTCTGCCCTAAAAGATACTAAAACCCAAGTAACCATACAGGTAAAATCTAAAACCAAAAGGTTATATGTTGCTCAGTGAGCTCCAGATTTCTGACACAAGCTATAGGAGTAAAAAGCGTTTCCAGGAATTTGTCTGAGTCAGGTAGGTGTTTCATAATAAAAAGGATACAAAGTGAAATTATAGAGGAAAAAAGTAAATGTTTATGATGGTCAGAGAAAGTTTCAGATTGAGGTGGTCATGGGTCTTCCCCTCTCAGCCTGAGGAAACCTATGTTAACAACCACTACAAAAAAAAAAAAAAAAAAAAACCTGTTAAACTTTTAATAGATGCTCATGTAAATTTATCAAATACCCAACCAGTGACCCCACTTACAAACTGGACAGTACTCAATGTTGTCCCTAGGTCTGACAATTCATGTGCCTGAGACATACCCAATGGCCATAAAAGATAAAAATTGCCTACCCAAGATAAAATTGCCTGGTGTCTATTGAGGGCCTTCAGGTAAAACCTCTAGTGTCTCTGACTGCTAGTCAACAACTGCGACCCATTCCAGCGTGAAGTAGCCAGAGCGATCGTCACCCACATACCCTCACGGCAGTCCAGTCAGATAGGGCTGAGCCCTCAAGGAGACAAAATTAAAAGACAAGGTGAGACTCCCTGGCTAATATTACAACCCAAGAAGTGATACAAAACCAGTGGGGACACGGGAGATATTGCTTGTTCTAGAGTCCTAAAAACCCAACTACTCAGACTCTGTTAACTAGTGTTCCTTGCTGTTAAAATAGGTTGACAGTGGTGACCCATGTTAAAATGATTTAATAACTTGACCAAAGTGCCGCCATTCTATTCTGTATGCGCGGCCTTAGTAAACCATGTCAAATTGTAACTTCCTGCTTCCCCATCACTCCCTCGATTTCCAAAAGTAATTTGTTAGACACCTTAATAATGATACAAAGCCAAGGCTAAAACTTATTCCCAGTACAGAACAAAGCTAGTGACCCCCTTAAAACCAGTGGGGAATGTTGTACCCTGTCAAAATTGACTCCATTTTGTTGCCCTTCTAATCTCACAGAGTTCCTGTTCTGTATGCGTCTACCCTTCCAAATTCCTCACCCCTGTGACCCAAGTCTTATGATATCTGTTCCCCAAACTTTATCTCCATGAACTCTATGTGACTGCCAACTCAGCACCCCCATCCAACAGGACCACCCCATAAACACAAGACCCGCTGTACCCCATGATTGCTGATTTCAGCACCCCACCCAATGGGACCACCCAATGAACTAATGGCCCTGCCACTTCTTCCTTCCACCCCTTCCCTGTTTTTTTGGTTTTCAAGCTTAAATACTGATCCTTATCAATGCTCGGCGCGCCTCTTCGCACCTTGCATAGAGACCGCTGCTGGGTACCAGCTAAAATAAAGCACTTCTTTTAACTTTTGGACTTGCCTCGTTGTCATCTGATTTTTGAGCAACAACAGAAACTTAACAAAAAAGGGGATACAGATGTATGTCCATTTTGTTATCTGTGTATTCAAAGTGGTTGGGATAGATATATAATTTTACATTCTCTTAATGAATAGAGTGATTTGTTCTAATGGTGTTTGTAAATAGGATATTATGTCCACATCTTGTACAGCAATTAACCACTAGGAAGAATGTATGCAATGTGTTAATTATTGTAACTGTCCTACCAATTTGATTAGAAAAATAAATAAATAAATAAATACATATATGTATACATATAAATCCCCACTTGATTCTATATTCCAAAATTGTATTGGAATATATAATTTTTAAGACAAAAAAAAGAAAACCCAGAGGAGTCAGAGGTTGGGAAAGATGGAGAACAAGAGTTCAAGGAAGAACTCCAATGTATGGGAAAGGCCATCCATGTGGACAATGAAAACACTAAGAGTTAGAACACAGTACAGCTTTGGCATGATGGTTTGGGAGCTGATATTTCAGCCTTCCAGCTGTTCCAGTATAAAAACCTCTTCAGTAAGCTGTGTGGGGTGGTGCATGCCTGTAATCCTAGTACTTAGGAGGCTGAAGCAGGAGATTTGACTGCCTCAGGTTTGAGGCCAGCCTGAGCTACATAGTGAATTCAAGGCCTGACCCTGTCTCTAAATAAATAAATAAATAAATAAATAAATAAAGCATTTCAATGAAGACAAAGACTCACTTAAGAGATCTTAAATCAAAGCAAAGCATCTAAAAAAACTTTTAAAGTAAATGTTGGCCAGCTTTTTGAAATAGTCTGGATTTTACTGAATGTGAATAGAGTATTGTGGTTTGTTTGTTGTTTGTTTGTTTTTACTTTTGAGATAAGGCCTTCCTATACAGTTCAAGCTGGCCTCAAACTCACAGCAATCCTCCTACCTCAGCTTCCCTAGTGCTTGGATTTCAGGCATGCGCTACCATGCCCGGCTTGCAGAATTTAAGCAGAGTAGTCAGTGGACCATCTAACAGATGCTTCTTAGTGAGCCTCTTGACCTATACCTGCTTTGATCCTGTACCTCCTTTCTCCGGAATTGTTAATCTAATAAGCATGGTGGGGTTTGTCAACACGCCCAAGGCCTGTTCGGTGGGGCAAGTGAAATTGCACCATCTGGCGCAGAGGGAGGCACAGACCTGTAATCTCAGCTCCATGGGAGGCTGAGGCAGGAAGACTGCAAATTGAAGCTTACCTGGGCAATTTAGCAAGCCCTTTCTCAAAATAAGAAATGAAAAGAGGTGGGAAAGTAGCTCATGGCAAAGGCCCTGGATTTACTACTGGAACTAAGTAAAGAAAAAGAAAAAAAGAAAGTAAAAAAAAATTGCACCAGTGTTTATTGGACTGAAACAATAGCAAACCTAAGAAATTTGAATGCATCAGAGAAATTCCCCCTATGTCACACACCTTGTCTTACAGTCCTGTGGAGAGAGCATTTCTTAGCCCCAATCCCCAGTCCAAATGATGAGGCTAACAAGGTGAGATGAGGGAACAGGTTGAGCAAAGCATAAAGTTTGTTTATTTATTTATTTATTATGCGGAACCAGGGATTGAACTCAGGCCCTTGCGCTTGCCAGGAAAGTGCCTACTCTACTGAGCCATCTCCCCAGCCCCTTATTATTATTATTTTTTTATTTTAAAGAAAAAAATTCAAGACAAGATAATAGGGTAACAATGGTTAATGCATTACATATTATTATCTTTAAATTAGTTACTCAGAGTACAAGATATCAACATTTAATTGTCCAAACAATATTAGCTAGCACAAACCGTTCTTTTCAATGAACTAAGAGAAATTAACAGTATAACTATCTTAGTAATTATCTATCTATCTATCTATCTATCTATCTATCTATCTATCTATCTATTTCCTTTCCTTTTCTCCATTTCCTGTCCATTTCTCTTTCCTTTTAAGTTTCTTCCCACTTCACAATATCTACTGTACATCTTGGATCCTACTTACTCTTTCAGCGTCTCACACTAGGGAGACAATATGATGTTTACACATGTGTCTTGTTTATTTCACTTATGAATACGGTCGCGAGTTAAAGCATGAAGTCTGAATCAGACAAAAAAAAAAAAAAAAAAAGCAAGAGAAACTGGCAGAAGGAGACCTGAAGAAAGGGCCCCTCATCCACGTCCAGAGTGGCCTGGGCAAAGAAGAAAGCACACCTCCTTTTTTGCTTTATGGCTTTACTTTCCAGTGTTAAAGTAGATAAATAGAACCTCAGCGAGGCATCCCTCAGCGCTGTGCGGCGTGTTCTCCTCGCCTCTTCTCCCCAGCCTCTCTCTCCCGCTTCCTTCTCTAGCACTTCTCTCCGTAGCTCCTCTTCTCTGCTGCCTCCTCCGCCTCCACTCAGCTCTCCCAGGGTCTCATTCCGGGCTTTCTTTTCCCCAGCTCAAGGCTCAGGCTGTCCAGAGCTCTGGTCTTCCTGCGACGTTGGTGTAGTTGGGCGGTGAGAGGGAGGTGGGCCGTGCGTGTGTGCGGAGGTGAGGACGCGGAGGCTGGAGGAAGGGAAGGCTGCGCTGCCCCCGCGGGTGACGATGACGCTGTCCCCCGTCTTCTCCGAGGCCCCGAAGCTGAAAGCTGCAGAGCCTCGCGGGTGAGGGCTGCGGAGACTTTGGAAAACGGCAGCTCAGATAGAATTTCCTGTGCGGGCAGAAGAGTGTTTGATAGCGTATAAGTCACCTGACAGCAGTCTCCCCTTGTCTGTGTGCGTGCGTGAGGTGTTCCAAGACCAGAGAGGATACCTGAAACTGACCTGTACCAAGTGCTGCTGCTCCGGTACTGTGCCCTATAAACATACAGATGATGGTTTCATTTATAAATTAGGGGTGGTGCCAGGCATGATGACGAACACCTGCAATGCTAGCCCTTGGGAGGCTGAGGCAGAAAGAGCACCACAAGTTCAAATCCAGCCTGGACTGCACAGTGAATTGAAGGAGAGGCTGAACTATACACAGTGAGACCTTGTCTCAAAATAAAATAAAATAAAATAAAATCCAGGAATGTAGCTTATTGGCAAATGCCTGCCCTGGCAAGTGCAAGGTCCTGAGTTCAATACCTGGTACCAAAATAAATGAATAAGGTATCTAAACAGGTTAATCACAGCAAATAATTTTAAGAAGTGAATGTGGCCCTCTCAAAAATGGATTATTTATTTATTTATTTTCACATCAAATCGGTAGGACAGTTTCAATAATTAACACACTGCATACATTCTTCTTAGTGGTTAATTGCTGTACAAGGTGCAGACTTGATATCCTATTTACAAACACCATTAGAACAAACCATTCTATTCATTAAGAGAATGTAACTATATATCTATCCTAACCACTTTGAATACACAGATACAAAACAGACATTCATCTGTACACCCTTTTTTTGTTAAGTTCCGTTATTTGAATATTATAGGTGTGTAAACTCAGCAAAATATTCTAAAAGAGTCCAGTAGCCCATAATAGTATTGGGTCTTCCACTTAACTGGCATTTTTTTTTTTTTTTTTGAGACAGAGTCTTGCAGTATAGTTCAGACTGCCCCTGGATTCCTTATGCAGCCCAGGATGGCCTTGATTTTGCAGCAATCCTCCTGCCTCAGCCTCTCAGTGCTGGGATTATAGGCATGTACTACCATACCTGGCAAAAAATGAAATATTTAATTTATTATTTTTGGATTATATTTGCATAAATAACCTCAGAAAATAAAACAGCAGATTGGTGGGGACTACTGTACTTAGCTAAGTTTTAAAACTTTCAACCTTAATAACAATCTCAGGGCGGGTAGACTGGCACATGCCTGTAATCCCAGCACTCAGGAGGCTGAGGCAGGAGGATCACTGTGAGCTCGAGACCAAGTTGGGGTACAAAGTGAGCCAAGGCCATCCCGAACTGCATAGTGAGACCCTGTCTCAAAAACAAAACAGAACAATCACTTGGGAAATTTAAGGATCACTGATGACATCTTACTTTAGAAAATTTGAATCATCCAAGTTTATTTAGGAATATGAGGTACTTTAAAAAATGCTTGTTGAATGAATGATGGATGAGGGGAGCCTTGGAGCATGAGGAGAGACAGCTGGGACCCTAGGGAAGCTGGCCACCACCTCAGCCCTGCGGTCCAGCTCCTCCTGCCTCTCTGCACCCCAATTCCTGCGGTAGCAAGACCACGAAGAGCTCTAGGGAGGGAGAAGGAGGGTAAAGCCCACAGGAAGCCACGGAGGTGTTCATACCACTCCACAGCAGGAGTGACAGCTCCAGCTGTGATGGCATCACCCCAGTAGCATCTGTCATTTCAGAGCCACTTACTGAAATCTTGGGGTGCAACCCTGAGGGTTTCATTCAGCCCTGTTGAGTCAGACAGCAGGGCAGGAAAACAGATGAGGCCACTGTGGCTAGCTTTTTCCACCCCCAACCCAGAACAGTCTTAAATCACCTTTGGGACCTATGGGTCTGACCTAGCTCTGAGGTGGAACTCCAGGTTGTCCCCTTAGTCCCCTTGACATACCTATGGGTGGTGCCAGCTGTGGCCTGGTGGAGGCCGCCAGAGTGCTCAGCAGTGATAGAGGCTGCGGCCCGGAGGGGTTCTCTCTTTCCCACTCTCCGTGAGTGAGTGAGTCCCTCCAGCTGAAGTCATGGGTACAAGGGATGTCATCTTTCTGGGGAGGATCTTTCTCTAGTCAAGAAAAGGCAGGCATTTGCATTCTGTTCACAGCACACTCTTGGAGCTCACAGCTGACATTTGGGGCAGGGGTGTTTCTGATGTGCCAGGCACCAGTCCAGACAATCACACACATTCATGATCCTTTCATCCTAATGACAACGTTATGATGGTGGTGCTATCATAATCCCCATTTCACAGATGTGGAATCGGAGGCCCAGAGAGGTTGGCTAACTTACTGATAGTCACATCATGAGGCGGCAGGATTAGAATTCAAAGGCAGAGACCTGGCTCCTCCGCCCACATTCTCACCACCCTAGAGACAGACAGGCCCAAGGAGAGGACCATAACAGCCACACTAACCATGACGGGGAGTTGAAAGGTCAGCCACACAGGCAGTAAGCTTTGCGCTGAGTTTTCCAGCTGTAGTTCTCTCTCCCTTTCCCTCTCCTTTTGTCCTCTTTCTGAAAGGGTGAGCCGTAACTGTACTGCCAAGCTGTCTGTCCTCCAATGAGAAAGGAGGGTCCAGGAGATACCCCAGGACAGCACATTGAAAGCAGCCTAGAACACCTTGGGCTGGGGGTGGGGGTGGGGGTGGGGTGGGGGGTTGTTCTCACGATGCCAGACACCTTGTGACCCTGAAATTCTAGCTGTCCTCTCTAGCTCCCAAAATAAGAAATATTCTATTTCTGTCTCCCTCACACCCCCCCAACTTCATGGGGAATGTTTTGAGTATGAATATATGTGTAAATCCAGGAAAATGAATCTCCATTATGTCATCAGTCACAGAACATAAAAATCCATGGGGCAGGGGGAGCTGTACATCAGCAGTGGGTCATCAGTTAGGACAAGGGTGTGAGCAGGCAGCCTCTAGGATGAACAGGGCCTATAAAAATGTGTTTGCTCACCAAGTATTGGCCTATACTATTCTTTCATTTCTTTTAAATGAGGTAGGGACATGTCACAATACAATCCAGATTTTTGGCTTTTCTCAAGAACTTGGCATATTTGGTGATACCAGGCAAGTATTCCAGCATAGCAGCAATTAATTGAAGCCTTAAGTGAAACCTTTATCTTCTTATTGCCCCGCTGTCCCCTCCACGCCCTAGTCTCTCCTCCATGCCAAAACCAAGAAGTAGGGCCAGCCAGTTATTTTATTTGTAATAGAGTTTGAAGGGCCAGCAAGATAGCTCAGTGGACTAAGTGCTTTCAGGGACTGCAGTTCTATTCCCTGTACCACATGCCATGCTGGCCCTACCACGGGCACACTGTGCTGGTGCCCAAGACCGGGTGCGGTGGTACACACTGTAATCCCAGTGCCAGGAAGGCTGAAAACAGAAGGATTACCACAAGTCTGAGCTGTATAGAAGAGACCTTGTACCAAATACATAATAAATAAATAAATAAATAAATAAATATGGTTGTAATAGAGTTTGGAGAAAAGTTAACTGTTGCTTGTATCTATGTTCCCCCAGAATTTATCTACTTTTACCATCTGCAGATGCGTAGATATTTAAGCTCAGATCTGGATAAAAGTTAACAGAAGATGGATCATGTCTTCTAAATTTCTAAACAGGACATGATGCTCTGGCCGCCTCCTGAGCCACTGTGGAGACCTAATTCATTAGTGGCACAGAATATGAGTTTATGGAACTCCTCTTGTGATCCCAGGATAATTCAGAAACATAAATATAATTTAGTATTTCACTGAAGAACTAAATCTACAACTAAAGAATGGTGTAAGAGATTAAAATTAGGAAAGATAAGGCTAGGTGAGAAGGTGTGGAGAGGTGGAGGGATTTAGGAGGAACAGGATTTTGAGTGCAGGCTCAGGGGTGAAGAGCGAGGGAGGGGGGAGGAAGGAAGGAGTTTAACAGAGGTGGACTGTGGTAGACATGGGCTGGAGGAAATGTTGAAATGCTAAGCCAGGCAAGATGGTGAAATTTATGCAGGGCCCGTTGCCAAGCTGAGCAGATGTGGGCTGAGCTAGAACCTGGAGTCAGGAGCAGGCTGCTGCTTCCAGCTTGCGTCATGTTCCCTTGGGCAGAGGCCTGCTCTTCCCGGAATTCCCTACAACACTCTGTGACTCAGTTCAGACACTAAGCTTCTGATTTTAGCTTCCTGGAAGGACTGAGGCACTCTCTTCTTTGTGTACCTTCTGCATATTAGGCCAGAGCTTTGAAAGGTATCTGGAAGGAGAGGTTTTGTCATTTTGGTATTTACCCACCTGACTCCACCAAATTATAAACTCCTCAAAAAGACAGTGTCTTTCTACATGGTGACCCTAAAACGACCAGCAAGTGAGTGTCACTAGTAAAGTACCCAGTGCATGCTTTAGAGTAAATAAATGAGTGCATGAACCAGAGGAAGATTACTACAGGCTTGAGGTGAGAAGGACTGGGCTAGAATTGGATCTATTGGGATGAAATGAAGTCATAAAAAATATAAAAAGGCAGCTGGGGGAGCAGCACATGCCTGTAATCACAGCTACTCAGGAGAGGCAGAAGGATTATAAGTTTGGTGGTAGCCTTGGCAATATAGTGAGACCCTGTCTTAAACTTAAAACATGGTAGGAGTGTAGCTCAGTAGTACAGTGCTTGCCTAGCATGTGTGAGGTCCTCAGTTCAATACCAGTACCACCATATAAAAAGGAAAGAGGGAGGAAGGTGTGAGGGATGAAGGGGGGGAGAGGGAGAGAGAGAGAGAGAGAGAGAGAGAGAGAGAGAGAGAGAGAGA